>NC_136265.1:201505974-202018821 GCF_964187855.1 Myxine glutinosa | reverse complement strand
CCAGCAAGTTCAGCTCGAGTGCAGACAGCAAGATGCTGAAAGAAGTCTCTAAGAACCCCAGAATGTCATCACGGGACCGACAGGTAGCTCTTGCCACTGTTGATGTCAAAGTGCATGAGTCTACCATTAGAAAGAGGCTGCACAAATTTGATCTACATGGGAGGTGTGCCAGGAGGAAACCTTTGCTGTCCAGAAAGAACATCAGGGCAAGACTAAAGTTTGCCAATGAACACCTAGGCAAAGACCAGCACTTCTGGAACAATGTGCTCTGGACAGATGAGTCAAAGGTAGAGCTATTTGGCCACAGTACCAGAAGACATGTTTGGTGAAAACCAAAGACAGCATTTGACCACAAGAACCTGTAAAGCATGGTGGTGGAAATATTATGGTTTGGGGCAGCTTTGCTGCATCAGGGCCTGGGCAGCTCACCATCGTATAATCCACGATGAATTCTTCATTGTACAAGAGGGGTGCTTGAGGATAATGTGAGGCCATCTGTCGGAGAGTTGAAGCTCAACCGAAGGTGGACCTTGCAACATGACAATGACCCTAAACATACCAGTTAATCCACCAAGGAATGGCTGAAAAGAAAGAAATGGAGGGTTCTGGAATGGCCAGGTCAAAGCCCGGATCTAAATCCCATCGAGATGTTGTGGGGGGATTTGAAACGAGCTGTGCATGCAAGAAACCCCTCAAACATCGCACAGCTGAAAGAATTCTGCATGGAGGAGTGGGCAAAACTTTCTCCCAGTCGATGTCAGAGACTGGTAGACAGTTATAAGAAACGCCTTTGAGGTTGTTTCAGCTTGAGGTTGTTTCTGCCAAAGGGGGCAATACCACCTATTAGAGCCAAGGGTGTACTTACTTTTTCCACATGCGAAATTTGCATTTATGTTTATTTAAATTATACAATGGACTACAAAATGTAAATGTTTCATGATATTTGTTATATTATATCACCTTTATCTATCAATATTGTTGAAATTAAGATCAAATAGCTGTATGTTGAAATATGTTGAAAAAGTCAAAACTTTACACGGGGTGTACTTACTTTTTCACGTGACTGTACATATAAAAAAAGAAAAGAAAAAAAAAAGCCACCTTTAGAGGCCATTTTCCCCCGCAAAGCGGGGGTTGGCCTTTTTCGGGCACCGTGGTTGTTGTTGATTTTTGGTCCCCTTTTTGAAGCAATGGAGGAGCCATCCAGGGGAATGCCAATTAGCTTAACTGTGTAAGCTCTGACCCCCCCCCCCCCCCCTACTTTGGCCTGTTTCGACATGGTGTTTCACTGGCATTGCACTTGCAGGCCTCAGTGCAGAACTGTTTCCCCCACTTCCGACAAGAGCAACTATCAGAACTGCAACCTTTCTTGCAACCACACTGAGTAAGTTCTCGGCATCCCTTTGGAATTGACGGTAAAGTTGTAAGAACCGGTGACAACTTGTCATCAACGAGTTTCCATCCACAATCAGTCGGCGGTGGCAGATCTGTCATTGGATTACTGGCCTCTCTCCAAATGAAACTTTGGTAGTTTGCACGCTCTATGTGGAACTTTGCTGCATCACTAGATGGAGGTAGGGTCTCCGTTGCATGGCATTTGTTGAACAGTTTAATGCGGGCTTGATTACAGTTCTCAGATGGTTCCTTGTAGATATGGCAAATGAACTTTTCAGCATCTTCTGTGACCTTCTTTGATGGTGTCGGAAACTGCTGTTGTTGGATCTTTTCAACTGCTGTTGGTATATCCAACGTTGACGTATTGGATGGTTTGATGTCTCCAAGACCGCTTTCAGCAGATGGCCCCCTCTGCCAGGCAGCTAACTGAGTAGCGTGAAATGTATTTTTGCCATCTAGGGTAGAGTCATTGATGTCAATATTGTCGCCAGAAAAATGCACAAATCGTCCCGAAACCAGGTTGCTGGTAACAACTGCCCCAGTTTCTTGATCAAGCGCTTTCAGAGTGTTTTCAGCCATGGCAGTGTCATACCTAAGAACCCGGTTATAGCTGATTATGTGCCCAGCATTATGGAATAGCTCAACTAATTTCTTTGATCGAGTTGACTGGTGCAGCGTCATACCCATTCCAACGTGTTTAGGCGGTGCCTTCTTGTCTCCACATACACCATAGACCATGTCTTGTCCAATGCTAAGGACCCTTGTCTTCTTCACCCAACCAGTTTCAGACATCTCACTTTCGTCAAACTCAGCATCGACACTACTTTGGCCTCCAAGCAAGATATTCACAAACATGAGTACAGATGGTGGTACACTTGCCAACTCTGCTTTTTCGCTTACATCGCAACCTTCGAATGCAGGATGTGACATGATATCACTGCGGAGTTGCAGAGCAACGTGCACTAAAGACAGAAAATGATCATCCTGTTGTCTAAATATGGGAATATAGTCTGCACTGTTCTGACCGCACACCATTTCTGAAAGAGGTATGTGACTGAAATGTCGTGGAAGAAGCAAAGTTTGTTTCTCTGAAGGCGCCAAATTTCTTAGCACAAGAAATTCATAAATGTCCCCAATGCAATTCGACAAAGTTTCTTTAAAAGTCCCCAGTCTACTAAGATACGATGTAGGAATTGTGCCGTCGCACTCACTGGCTAACTCTTTGTACCTCTCGAACACTGCAGATAGTTCAAATACGTGCCCTTTCTCAGCAGAGTGACGCAGCTCTTGACACAACCATGATATCGCCATGTCTGCTGATTTGCTTTCAGTTTCCGCCCTTTTGACATCCCTAAAGAATTTACTAAGACAGTTAACATGGTAACATGCCTCAGCTGAGATTAAATCATTCTCATTTGCAGTACGGACTAAGATGTTATGTACAAATTTAGCTTTTTCCGTAATTTCATTACTCATTTTGAAGGTTGTGACACGACTTGTCTTCTGCTTCTTGTCAAAGTTCTGGCAGAACATACACAATGTCCAGTTCATCTTAGTAGTACTACTGCGTAAAAACGGACATGCTTCAGCCGAAACACTTTCTTTCAGGATCTTTTTCGTTTTTCGATTGTTCCTTGGCTAGCTTAGCATTTATTTTCCCCTTGTGTGTGTATGCAGAGTAACATAGCTTATGCCATTTAAGTTTGGGGAGACTTTCTGGAGGCTCTGCAAAGAGAGTCGAAAGCCTGTCCACGGCTGATCGAAATTCATAGTGTCTAAGTTTGCATCGGAGCTCGGTCGCCTCTCTGATGGCAGCAATACCCTGGTTTGTCTGGTTGAAAATCGTATCTTTGACCTGGCTAGTTCCCTGACAAATGATACAAAGTTCAAACGACACATCCTCACGCTGTCGCTTGAGGCTGGCAATAGGTTCCATGGTTGGCCTGAGGGGAGAAACAGAAACCAAACTAAGCACCAGGCACGCATGTTCTGACCATAAAAACTACAACGTTGTATGATATACTGCAACAGCCCTTAAATGATCGAATAAGCGCAGGCAGTGTTGGCCCGGGTTTTAATCTTATTCTCAAAGACACAAAGTAAAGCTTCTTCAAGACAAAACATCTAACCGATATCACTAATTCATTAGTGGTAGATGCATTAGGCACTCATCGTCAATGCCCATGCCCTGCCTGTCTTTTTACTACTGTTAGGTAAATGTACATGTATGTAGGCCTGCCTATGATGTGAGATGTCAAGCATACATTACACATTTGTATGTACATGTATCTCACCAAAGAAGAATGCATTCCTTTACTTTCATTTGATTTTATATTTCATTTTTTAACAATCTTAAAAAGACCCTTACCTGTACTCCTGAAATGTTTAATGCCTGATGCCTAGGGTACGAACGAGATGGCTTATGCTAGGCTATTAGATTCATTCTTCATCATTAAGGGTCTATTGAAGAACACCCTGCTCTGTCTGAATGGAAATGATTTGACAAACATGGCAAATGCATTGGGGTCAGAAAGATGAAGCCACTTTCACTGTTGAGTGAAAGGGATGGTTTCAAGTGCAAGTAACTGTTACGTCATTGCAAGACTTTCGCACTCATTGACCTTTGACCTATGTTGTTTACCGGTGACATTTAGATTCTGTCTTTATAAAATCTATCTCTAGACCATCAATAGGAGCATAAAAACTCTGCCCCATTGTGCATTTAGAGGTTAAACTGCAAGCAAATTACGCAAAAACTAATTGTCGCCCCTTACAGAGATAAAGGCAAATGAGCATAGATGTGTCCTCACGTTTTCCTTTAAAAATAAGATTTTGAAAAGCTTTAGCAACCTTACTAGACAAAATATTGTAAAATAATTGAAATGTACAGATAGGGGATGTAAAATAAAGCATTTTTTCAAAAAAATTCAATTTTGCACTCATTGACCTTTGACCTTGATTAGTGACCTAATTACGCATTTTTGGGCTTGGCAAACAACAGATTCATATTCAGCATGAAAAACTACCCCAGAAAAAGTGGTTTGTTTGCTTTTACTCAAAAATGCCTCAATCATTCTATAAAGGCACATTTTCAGATTTTTTGACTAGGCTATATGGTTGTAATAATATTCCTCGAAACAATCGCGGGGTAATATAACTTTGATCAGTATGTTTTGCGTCGTATACGTTTCAAGATGTAAACCTTCGGTAGTTATCGTGAAACAAACGGTATTCATGTTATTATATAACAATTCAAACAGGGCTTTAAACTTGTTTGAATGTTTTGATCGAGCGTAAAAAAGCATTACTTATTTTAATAACGCAATGTTTCTTTAAACTGTCGCGTGGACCCTTCGGTTAATACCAGGGCTCGCGGATGACCAGAACGGATTTACTTGAGGCGACGACCAAACATGGATTCAGCTATAAAACGTGGGAGGAAGAAGGGAAATGGAATCTGTGGTAAAAGCGCTTACCTGGAGCGTGCCGACCGCAGCTTCGATCCTGCAGGGAATTAATGAACCGAACAACCACAAGGTTTAATGTTCAAAAATAAACATGTTTATTCCCGGCACCCGATAACAATGAAACGCGATGGTAATCAAATAAAAGTCCTAATTTGGGATCCCACACACCGCACTTCAAATACGCCACACAGGAATGGATTACGAAAGGAAATGTCTCGTCGTGTAATGTTCTGTGGTGCGTCCTTATCTGTCTGTGGTCTGTCATCCCCACTTGGCTCCAGGCTCCAAAGCACCGTGAAGGCCCGAGCCAACGCCCACCCCAGGCTCCTCGTCGACTGCCCACAAGGTCCGTGCACCACTCTAAGCTCCAAAGCACCGAGCACCACGCAGATGGCGAGCCAACGACCACCAGGACCTCCCAAGACCAAGAAGGACCGCAGGAGCCCCAAACACACCGAGACAGCCAGAAAGCACAAGGGTTCGAGCTGGACGTGCAAGAGGGCCAGAGGGACGTGCTGCGCAAGAGAGAACTGGATATGTAAGAGGGCCAGAGGGACGTGCTACGCAAGAGAGAACTGGATGTACAAGAGGGCCAGAGGGACGTGCTGCGCAAGAGAGAACTGGATGGGCAAGAGGGAAAATGTCATTCGGCGCGCCCTGATATAACATGGGCGGTGACGTCAGCCCCGGCGCACCACCAACCAGCGCCCTCCACCGAACTTTCCAGCTTCGCGCCTCCCGCATTCGTTGGCTGGAGGTTCACGCCCACCGCGCTGACCAATCACAGGCCCGCAGCGTGGTGATTGCTCGTGGCACTCTATTTTGCTCGGCCTGCCGGAGGTGTAGCTGGCTGCGGCCCATGCGGCGGTGCCCCGAACTGGCCTCTTGCCTGTTCTCTTCCGAAGTCCTTGTCAGGGAAGGGAATTATTTAATGTTGTACTAAGGGCCTGTCTCAGTGTCTACAGGTGTGCATTGCCATAAGGGACAAAGGTTTGATTACCAGGTGTGACACACAGGGGTTTAGTTTTCATTCCTACACTATCTAACACTCGAACATCCTGGTATGCTCACAAGCAGACATCTTAACCCGGCAAACCAGACTAAAACACAGAACGTATTACAGGTAGATTCCCTATCGCGACAGACGAAGCATGTTACCTATTCAGATCTACCTGGCTCTAGATTTTGCTCTACCCTACCGACATAACAATACTAAAGATCAATTTTTAAAAATAATTTATACGCCAAGTTTTGTCTTTTGTAACTCTTGTGAATAAAATGACCCCACGATTTCTTCTCCATGCAAATCATATAACTTATAAGTCCAAGGTACTGTATCCGTTACCTCAACGATTTTAAAAAGTTCATTAGTCCATCTCTTTGTATAACCCTTCTCAAAATGACTTTTCCATCTGTATATTCTTACAACATCGCCAACTTTGAACATTGGTTTTCTCAAATTAACCTTCTTTTCATATTCTAATTTTGTAACCGTTTGTGCTGGTTTTTCTTTAGTAGATGAATGTACCACATTGTCATAATTGTCAACAATATCCTGAATTTCCATTACCCATTGTTGAGAACCGACTTGTGTGAATTTTTTATATAACCTCTCTTTCAAAGTGCGATTAAAACGCTCAATAACAACTGCATTTCCTTCATTAAATGTACTGTATAATATAATGCCATGCTCTTTAAGAAATTTAATAAATATGCTGTTGTGGAACTCCGTCCCCTCATCCGTCCACAGTTTCTTTGGTTTTCTTTTACTTTTATTAAATATCTGTTGGAAGGCTAACATCAGAGTATAACCTCTCTTGTTTTTCAAAGGAACAACCCAAGCAAATCTACTCCTCAAATCAATTACGGTTAAAGCATACTTGTATCCCTCATCATTTTTTAGTTCGATTAAATCAGCGGACCATATGTGGTCGGTGTATTTAGAATAAACTTTCCTTCTTTTAAACTTTGTGATTATAGGTTTATGTAATTCATCAGCCAAAAGCTCCTCAGTCTTGATGACATCATTAGAGCCTAATAGTTTTTTGAGGGTGAATAACCAAGGCCAAGTTTCAATTTAGCATTTATCAAATTTCTCACAATAAACCTATCAACCTTCTCTCTCAACGTTGGATTTTGTATCAAAGACAAATTATACAACATTTCTCTGTCGGCTTTATGTTTTTCAGTCAATGTAGTGGTTTTCCCATAAGCAATATCATGCTTCATACACACTTCGTCAACCCTATTTGTAGGTTTAGACCAAGGTTTAGGATTGTCAGCCTCATCTAATCTTTTATCCAGGTTTGTTCCAGGACCACAGAAAGAATATCCAGGTAGATGTAGTTCCCCTGGAATTACAGTTGTTGTAAATTTACTTCCTGACAAAAACTTTTGTATGTCTCCTCCACTTTTAGGAGAGATGAATTGGCACTTTTTAGAGCCATACACTTGACATATTCCTTTTTCATAAACTCCATTATTTTTATCTTTAACAAAGGAGATATTTTTAGATTTAGTTTTCTTTTTACATTTGAGACAATAACTCATATTTATTTATGAGAAAAAGTCCTACATAGTGCCAAAACCTTTTTGGTTTTCAACATATACATTTCTATCTTGATTTTTAAAACATAAAGAATCCTTAGGAATGCCTTCACTCTCTCCTCCATTTATTTACAAATAAAACTAACTAAAGTCAATAACACCAACATCATCAACTATATGTTGTATATCTGCTCTCTGAATTTATTATAGCAAATTTAAAAACCAATATCTTCATAAGAGCCATTAGTTCTTTATTTTCCTCTTCGGTGCGTTGAGATTGATTTATTTGCCGTAATAACTTCAATCTTTCATTAATCTCAGGAATGGTCATATTTTTATATTTTTCCCCCCTCTCTCTTTCCTCCCTCTCCTCCTCCTCCTTTTTCTCCCTTTCCTCCCTCTCCTCCTTCTCCTTTTTCTCCCTTTCATCCTTCTCCTCCTTTTTCTCCCTCTCCTCCTTCTCCCTTTCCTCCTTCTCCTCCTTCTCTCTTTCCTCCTTCTCTTCTTCAACTCCTTCCTCCTTCTCTTCTTCAACTCCTTCCTCATCCCTTGCTACCCTTGAGCTTGAGCCCAAAAGAATATTATACATATACTCATCTGGATTTTGAGATATTCTTGTATCTATAATTATTTTTCTCATAATAGGATACCAATAAGATTTGTTGACGATTTCTAAAAGAGTTTTATATTTCATAACTTTGAGAAGTTCATTTTTATTTAATATTTTAAACAAGTCTCTATTTGTGGGTTTAGCAATATCAGTATAAGGCCAGTTTTTAATGACAAAATTTCCATGTATATGCTCCAAATCATAAGGTATGTAATACCGAGCACCCTTTTCTTGTAGGTATCCCTGAATACAAAAATTATAATTCTCTTGTAGTCTTTTTCCTGCCATTTATGTATCAGAAATATATGTGAGATTAATATTATAACAGGTAATACCACCCCATCTTCCCACTACCAAATCGGTTTGTATTCCTCGGCTTTCTATCCTTATCTCATTACCTTCCTTCTTTGTCATGTTAACCATCGCTATACTATCATATATTTTTCTTTTCTTAAAATCATGTATTTGTTGTTTACTAATTGTACTTCCACATAAATCCTTATCCTCACCAAGCGGATAATATTCTTCTTTACGAGACTGATTCAAATCATGTAGGTCTTCTAAGTTTATTGAAAAATACCAATTATACCCTAAATTAGGCATATCATACCCCCATTTATTGATTCGCATATTAACTATATGTCCTTCTTTATAAAATTCAATTGTAAGCAGATAGGTTAAATTGAATGAGGAAAGGTGTATGGTCAGTATAACCGGGTGTTGTGGTTGTAAATTTTACTTGTTTAACAAAACGTGCTGTTTTATTTAAAAAGATATATTGTGATAAATCACTGAATCTAATTAAGTCATTCGCATCTGTAGGGTTTGGATAATTGATTAATTTATAAGTATTCTTCATATTAATATTTTTACTTATACTATATTTTTGTCGTTCAGCCTGTGCCTTTGTATAATAATTTGATAAATCAATATCCTGAGAGGATTTTCCAAAGATAGAACCATCTTTTCCAACATAAGTCATTTATATTAGATTAAAAATGATATCATAAAAATTTTCATTATTGTTGAGTTGAAATAATACATATAAACATAATTGACCACAACATTTAGAATTAATTTCTTGAACTTGAAATGTTTGATAAACACCATTCTGTAAGAATTGTATTACTTCAACAGGTGGTGGCATACCATAACTATCAAAATAATATTTATCCTGACTATTATGAATACAAACCCAATGAGAACCATTCTGTGTGTCTAAATTCATAATAATATTCATTGTATTCTTGGACAACTTTTTAAATTCATCTCTCATACAAATAACCACATTATCAATTTTTAGTTTTTTACAATATTTAGTAAGTTCTATATTTGACGTTGTATTCTTTCCAAATTGTTTAAACCATTTATCCATTTATTTATGAGAAAGATATAACCCATTACCCCTTTTAGTTAGTTTAACACCCGCTTGAGCGATAGAGGAAAGCATATCTCCAACTAACAATCTAGCTTTATCAGGTAGACTTTCAAGTTTTTGAGCAAAATCTACAATTACACCACTTCCACTAATTTGTTTCTCCAACTCCTTGTTATGTCTTTCCAATTCTTTTTGAGCTTTTAGTTGTGCCTTCCTTTCGTTAGCAGTTTTTACCGCTGCTGAAATACCACCAGTCAATGCTCCCGCCGCACTTAAACCAGCAAATAAAGGAATTAGAAACGGGAGAAATCCTCCTCTTGACTCGTCTATTGAATATTTCTTTAACATAGGTTTTGTCATTTTAATTTTAAGTGATCCAGCATCATTTAGTGTTTTCACCTGCTCTCTTGTGAGTAAAACATCAATCCTTACTGCTCCTTTTCTTTGAAATGTATTAACATTAATAATACAAGGCTTTTGATTTTGAATACAAGATGTTAATTTATCAAGATTGATTTGATTAACATATACCCCTACCATTTATTTATGAGAAAAAACCTATGTGATATTAATCATAACACCATTATCTGTATTAATCTGTAATTCTGTTTCCTCCAAAAGCAAACAATAAGCATCAACTTCTTCATTCTCTCCTCTTTCAATGTATAGAGAAGTATCCACTCTATTAGACTTTATAGTTTCCTTTTGAGAACTCAGGTCAATTGCGTAGATTGTATAAAGTTTTTGAAACGCAACCATATCCAAAATAGGTTCATTATTACCGTTGCTTTCACACACCTTTTGGTAAGACTTGTAGGCTTCCGCATAATCATTTTTTTCCCAATCAATTTCCAATCTATCTCGCGGATAAAATGTTCCATCAAGAGAAACCCGAAGTTGTTTCACCTTAGCATTATCACTCAGCGCATTATTCTTATCAGTACCCTCCTCTCCATCTGGTTTCTTAAAAATGAGCCATAGGTATCGTGGCTTTCCTTCAAGAACATCCAAATTCCAAGTGTAGGTAGTGTGTTCCAGTTTAACGTGTTGACATCTTCTTTTAAGGTATGATACATTTAGCGGTTTCTTTGAGTTAAGTCTTCTATTTAACATCTCTTCCGTTTTAAGATTAGGAGTATATTCACTAATATACCAACACAAATCATTAATAACAAATTTATTATAGTCACCAAAAGCATTTTCAGCCCCAAAAAGCAACCTATTTACATTATCATTCCTTTGCAGTTAAAATCTAATTTTAAGACCACACAAAACTTTATCATAATCACAAAATCCAAATATACCTTTCAGAGGTACTGCTACGGTAAAACTATTCTCTGCTTTTGTATCATCATTATACATTGACTTCCTTTGACTATAACCAGGGTCAGCATTTGTTCCCGTTGACATATCAGGAATAAAACCTTCAACAGCTCCCTTACCCATTCTATCACTAAACGAATATAGTGCAAATTTCATCATTTCAGATATAGCAGAGACATAATCAACCGCTTCAACCTCTTGTGTTCCAATATACAGGCGGACACTATCAAACATTTTCCAGAAGAAATCATTTACGAGTGTAGCATTAGTATTATTCGCAGCCTTAGTGAATTTAAATTTACACAGCAAGAAACTTTTTTTTTTTTTTTGGGATACTGAATCGAGGCTCGTGAAAGAGCTAACATTTACTTCACAAACAAATCGACCAGACAAACAAAATACACAAAAAGAGGGAGCGGAAGACAAGATGAAGAGAAAAGGGGAAGCACACAAACACAACATCCGAGAGCAGGGAGATGTGTGGAAGGGAGAGGGCCCGGGGGGAGGAGGCATGGGAAGGGGGGGGGGGGAGGGAGAAGTATAAAGCACAAGGACACCAAGGACTTCCAGGAAAGAAGTTGGTATTTCAAAAAGGGGAATTGGGGTGAAATTAGCGGGGGTAGAAAAGATCAAGGTTTTGGATGGGGGAAGATAAGAGATGGTGGTGAACAGCTGTTTTAAAGACTTGGAGGGTGGAGTGGGATTGAAGAGAGTGAGGGAGTTTGTTCCAGAGGCGGGAGAAAAGAGGAATGAAGGAGTGAAGGTGAGCAGAGAGTCTTGATTTTGGCAGTTTAACCAAAAGAGGGTTGCAGGCAGATCTTGTGCGACCTGTAGGAATATTTGCGGGACAGAGCCCAGAGAGAGCTGGGGGGGCAAGGCCAGAGAGGAGTCGGTAGAAGACGGAAAGACCACCAACCTGCCTGCGGTGAGTGAGTGAGAGGCCCTTGGAGTTAGCTTCATCGCGGGAGATTCCAATGATTCTGAATGCTTTGGTTTCAACAGCGCGAAGGCGAGCTAGGTGTGAGGCAGGAGCACCAGCCCAGAGGGGAGAGCAGTATTCCATTGAGCTGCGGATGAAAGCCTTGTATGTGGTGAGGAGCTCAGGTGTGCCAAGGAAGGACTTCGCACGACGGAGGATGCCCAGTCGGCGACTGGCTTTGGAGGCCAGATTTGAAATGTGGTTTTTCCAGGAAAGATCATGGCAGATAGTGAGACCCAAAAGCTTGAGTGACAGAACTTCTTGGAGAGGATTATTCAGAAAGTGGATGGGAGGGTTGTCCAGTCGGTCTTTTCGGAGAGACATCGTAAGAGTGTGAGATTTGTCAGGATTGAAAGACATGTTCCACTTGTTTGCCCAGTCTGTGATTTTGTCAAGGTCTGCAGAGAGTGAGGAGGCTGCAGACTGCCGATCTGAGGGATGAAGAATGGAGCGACAGAGAGTAGAGTCGTCAGCAAAGAGATAGAGAGGATTTTCAAGAGAGTCAGAGAGATCATTGATGAAGACCAGAAAAAGCACAGGGCCCAGAACACTGCCTTGGGGAACTCCAGCCTGAACAGGAAGAGGAGATGAGAGAAACCCATTCAGGGCCACACGTTGACTACGAATAGAGAGGAAGTCCGCCAGCCATGCGTGGAGATTTCCATGGATACCAAAAGAGGAGAGTTTGGTGAGCAGAGCGGGGTGCCAGACTGTATCGAAGGCACGTGATATGTCAAGGGAGACTGCTCTAATTTTCTGTTTGGCATTGAGGACCTCCATCCATTGTTGAGAAAGCAGAAGCAGCATGTCCAGAGTGGAGTGTCCAGGTCTGAAACCAAATTGATGATCAGAGATCAAGCCATTGGAGAAGAGGAAAGATTTCATATCTGAAGCAATGATGGATTCCATGACCTTGCTGATAATTGGGAGAAGGCTGATTGGTCTGTAGTTGCTGGGATCTGTTTTTGCACCTTTTTTGTGCAAAGCGGTGATGTTGGCAGATTTCCAAGCAGATGGAAGATGACCTTGAGCAAAAGAGAGGGTGAAGAGAACAGAGAGAGGGAGTGAAAGAGCGGAAGAACATGATTTTAGGACCCGTGGGCTGATGCCGTCAGGTCCAGTTGCAGAATCAGAGTCGAGGGTTGACAGACACTTTTCCACCTTGTCAGGAGGAAAGGACACAGAGTCCAGGAGCAGCTGGGTACGACTGGGTACGGTGGGTACAGAGAGGGATGGGTTTGGGACACAAGATTTAGAGGCAAACACAGAGTTGAGGCATTCGGCTTTTTCACGTGCGGAGTCAGCCGTGTGGCCATTTAAGGTGAGGGAGGGGATGGAGGGGGAACAAACACCAGAAACAGATTTTACCAGACGCCACCAGGAATTGGAAGAGGGAGACAGATAAGAGAGTTCGGTCCTGAGGACGGAGAGATATTGTTTCCTGGCTCTCCTGAGGGTGGACACACACTTGTTTCGGGCTTTGTGAAAGGAAATGAGATTTCCTTCCGTTGGATTTGCTTTCCAGGAGACGAAAGCAAGTTGTTTCTGGGCAATAGCCTCACCACAAGATTCCGTGTACCATGGACGGGAGGAAGGGTATGACAACTGAAGACGAGAAGGGATAAAACTGTGCATGAGAGAGAGCAATTTACTTTGGAAGAATTCCCAGGATGAGTTGATGTCAGAGGCAGTAGAGATGGGAGACCAGTCCAGATGATTGATGGCTGCTTGAAGACCGTGCCAGTTGGCCTGAGTGAAATGCCAGACTCGCCGACGCTGAGGAGGCTCTCTGAAAATGGTCAGAGAGATGTCCACTTTAACAAGCACATGATCAGAAGAGCCGATTGGAGCAGAAGAAGAGCAGCAGACATTTTCAGGGAAGTTAGTCATAACCAAGTCCAGAAGAGAAGATTCTCCGTTGACTGAGATCCGGGTTGGGAAATTGACAGATTGTGTCAGTCCCAGTGAGTCACAGAAGTCCTTTGCTGAAGAGCCATGGCTGGTGAGAGAGGTACCCATCCCCAGCCAACTGGCATGGTGACAGTTGAAATCACCACATATGAGGAAGAGAGAGTTGGGATGGGTAGATAGAAGTTGGTCCATATTATCAGACAGCGAGATGTAGATGGAGTCATCACTGTTTGGTGGACGGTACAACACGCATATGAACAAAAGGTGGGAGCGAAGGGGAAGCCGTAGCCAAAGGTATTCCTGGGGGTGAGGTGGAGAGAGGGCAGTGCAGGGCGAGTGAGGAAGAGAGTTTTTTATAAAGATAGCAACCCCACCTCCAGAACGAGGCTCAGGTCTATCATACCGGAGGAGGGAGTAACCTGGGAGAGATACCAAGGAATCAGAGACATCATGAAGGAGGAAGGTTTCTGTTAAGCAGATCACGTCTGGTTTGTCAGAAGCAACCTTGGAGAGATCAGTTAAGTTTGAGCGAAGGCCCCGGATGTTTGAGGTCCATACTGTTAAGGAAGAGGAAGGGGGAGCATCGGATACAGAACAGGGGGGGGGGGGGGGAGCGGTAGGGCAGGATGTGGAAGAGGAGGAAGAGGAGGAAACTCCTATTAAAGCTATATTCAAGTAAGTTTGTTGATTATTTATTTCAAAACTTTTTGTTCCATTTGAATTCGTCTGTTCCTGTTGTAGCATTTACCTTAAAATAGTCTTCCTTTTTAGTAGAGTTTGAAATGATAATCGTATCATCCAAATCATAGATACTATCAATCGCTTCCATACTTGTATTTATATAGTATTAAAATCGTTGAAACCCTGACCCAAGTATTTTAATGATTTTTTGTCGTTCTTGTGAAGATAGTTGAGTTTTACCTTTTTTAATTTCTTTGATTGCTTGTAATTTATGAGACTCCTTTTGAGCATCTTTTATACTCTTTATAGCACCCACAACTGAGCCCACGGCTGAAGCAGTTGAACCAATTAGGTCTTTATGTTTAAGGATGGTTGAACCAATACCCATTAGAGTATCAATTATCCCATCTCCTTTATTTCTAAATTGATGTCCCACACCCCGTTGTCTCTTTGGTTTTTAGTATCCTCTACCAAGAAACATACCTTCACCCTTATAGTATGGTGAAAGGAACATCCCATCCCCTGTAATTATTTTATATTTTCCCAACTCGTGTTTTCTCACAATAACCATTATTTATTTATTGAAAAACTTCACGTAGGTGAATTCTGATGGATATAATTTCATCATTAAAGGATATCATACGATTATCTTGGTCGGTTATCCTAAAATTTACTCTGTATATGGTTTTTCCTGACACAGGTAAATAGACAAGATTTTTTGGTTCCATATTAAATTTATAACCAATCGGGGTTGAGTATGCACTGAATGAAAATATTGTATTTGTTCTTATTCCATCGTTATAAGCACCATCAATCAAATCACAATGAATTAATACTGAATTTATACCGGAGGATATTTGAATGACATTATCACTGTAAGACGTCCCGTTAGTTTCAATCTTTTTAGAAGAGAAACCCAATAGCTCTCTGAACGAATTTTCAATCGTGAAATCAACTTTATAATTATTTTTAAGTTTAATAGTTGATTTTGAAGTGTGTTTTTGAATATCTATTACAATATTTTTTGGTTCATCACCTTTTTCTTTCATAAGGCGAGAGACTTCTGAAGATATTTGAGAAATCTCGTAAGCACCGGATGAAACGGTTATAGTTTTATATCCACTTCCTGGATTATAACTAAACTTGTTGTTTTTCTCTGTGATATTAAAAAGGGTATTGTAAGTCTCCATTGACAACAAAGAAGCCTCATATTCTTTTGTGGGGTCAAGTTGTAGTGGGTAAGGGAATGAAGCCGTGTTATCACTCGTTGTGAAATTAAAACTAAGAATTGTGCTTCTCATCTTATTTAATATCTAATAAAATATCTTTGTATTGACATTTATTAATTATTTTCATATTCATCAACTGATCTAAAATGGCGGATGCTTCATTAAAACAATTGTTGTTTCCAGCCTTCTTACTACCTAACAACAATAATAACCTATTAACTAATTGTGATGGGTCATTTGGAAGAAAACTAACACCCGAACCAAGCTTACTTAAAGCATCAATAATATGTTTCTCCTTCTCATTCTTCTTACTTTTACCAGCAACAGAAACTCCATAATCAAGTGCGTTTAGCAACTCAATATACTCTCTATCTTCCTCTCTTTCCATATCAAGCGGTTCATCAAAATAAGGTGAATTAGCATGTCCATCTTTTGTTTGAAGAAACATTAATCTTGGGGTTAATTCAACATTTGGTTGGTCAGAACTTAAGAACACCAATTTATCATTAAATATCAATAACTTTTCTTTCACAAGATGGAACTGTGCTGGTTCTTCTGTTGGAATGAGACCTGCTCTGGTTTTTGAACCCTTCAAATATTCATTGTTTTGAAGAGCTTCTACAATATAATTGGAAAGTTTATTTACCTTCTCAAGATGTCGAAATAATCCTTCATCATCATATTCTAATTCTCCAAGTTCTTGCTCTGTCATTTGACTAAAATCTTTGAGCATTTGAAATTTTTTTGGAGTAAATTCTACCGTGGGAACTGTAGGTGAAATCGTTTGTTGAGTTTTTAAAAGTGGTTAAAAAAATTTCTCTTGTTTTCTTTCAAAGGCTTCTTCACCAGTTAGTTTCTGTCTCCTTTTCTTCTTTATGTCTTCCTGTTGCTTTACAACTTTTGAAACCAACTCTTGATGTTCTTTAAACTTTCTTACTCTTTCTTCGGTATTCATTTTCTGTATTTATTTATTGAAAAATATCATTTAGTATCTCATCTTGTTTCACAACAATATATTTATATTTTCCAATCGTGTGTTTCATATTATTTTCAAATTCCTTCTTACTACATAATGTAGAACAATTATCTCTCCAAAAATTATTTGTATCTATTGAATTTAACTTAAATAAAATAAAAGTATTAGCATTGTTTCTTATTGAGCGCCGAGGGAGTTGAAAATATGACTGACTAAGATAAATACAATTACAAGAAGAATTTCTCCCTCTTGTATAGTAGCTATCCATTACTGTTTGGTTTCTCTCATTAACACAATCATCAAAGATAACGAGGTTCTTTTTTGATTTATCTAAATCTTGAGGTGAAGGTATATCATCCGTATTATCACTGAGAATACAAGTTATGGGTTTTGGTTTTGATTTTGATTTCTGTGTATCACAAAATAATTGTATTATATCATCAATATTATAATCATTTAGTTTGTTTTGAAGTTTAAATAAACCGATAATGTCTTCCTTTTTAAGACCCGCATTAAAACCCTGTGAGAGTAGTTGATACTCGGGTTGAAAACTTGACTTTGTAAAAATTATTAAATTATCATAATCTAAAAAATTAGGACTAAGGAGCATCTTTAAAAGTAAACAGGTTTTTCCACATCCGCTTGAACCGACTATTAGACATCTCAATGAATTTGGAAGATTTTTATGGTTATTAAATTTTATCTTATTTTCCCAAACGGGTAAAAAATCATTCATTTATATATTTGGAAAACAAGTCATCTAACTTTTTTGAGTTTTTTGAGAAACTCTATATTTTATCCTGAGTTCAGGTTTAATTTCAAAATAATTCATTATTTTGTTTATATAGTATCTTGTATTAACATTTCCATTAAAATTATTTTGAATAATAAATATCATTAAACCCTTATACATTTCCTCAATACAAATAGTCTCTTCCCTTGTAAGAAATGGTGTATTATCACCATAATACTTAACATTCATCTCTCTTATTAATCTTGTAAAGTAATTAATTTTTGGTTCTAATTTAAAAGAGTTATATATTTTTCTATATTTTTTATTATCATTAATTAAAATTAAATCACAGAAAATACATTGTTTATATGAACCCTCATTATTAAGCCCTATTCTACCACAACGGTGGCAGATTTCTAATTTATCATATGGAGAGTCTGGAAATTCTAAATATCCTTCAGAATTTATCATATTTATAAAGTAAAATTATACTTAAAACAAAGTGCCTTTTTTAGAGGCTTTTTTAAAGATGAAACTGTGCTTAAAGTAAAACACAAAAGACAAATTTCAATCAATCTCTACTTCGGTGGAAGATATAGAAAAATATGTCAAAGATGTTAAATTGAACAAAGAGAAATATGGAAATTTTTGGATTAAACCCATAATGGAGAATAACATGTGTCCTTTTATTAAATTTACGAGACAAGCTATGTTAATTAATAACTCTATTAAAGTAAATTTGACAAAAGTTTCTCCACTACTACTAACAATTTACTCAAAGCTTGAAAAGGTCATTGATAAAGAAGCTTTGAAAATGAATGATAAGACCATCAACGATTCTAGAGGAAACATTTGTATATTCTTTAATAGACCCAAAGATGTGGGCGAAATTAATAATATGAATATTAGTGGTGAACTATCATTCCGTACTCTGATTATTAGAGATTATTTGAAAATAACATTTAATGTAAAAAATATTGTGGTTATTAGTTCTAATGAAAGAAAATATATAGATATTGATGGAAGTTTAATGGTATGTAAATGAGTGATATTAACAGTCAATACTCTGAGAGTTATTATACTGAGAGTCTAGGATCTGAAGATAGTTATGATACTAATAGTTTGTGTTCAAATGATAGTTATGAGAGTAGCTTTATTGATGACTCAGATAGTGAAATTGAAATTGATGAACTAGAGTATCTAAACTTTCTGGCTAATACATAGACGCTTTACTTTAAGTAAAGTTATATACATAAAACGAGTTGAAAAGCTCAAAGGTGTTTTACTTTAAGTAAAGTTATATACATAAAACGAGTTGAAAAGCTCAAAGGTGTTTTACTTTAAGTAAAGTTATATACATAAAACGAGTTGAAAAGCTCAAAGGTGTTTTACTTTAAGTAAAGTTATATACATAAAACGAGTTGAAAAGCTCAAAGGTGTTTTACTTTAAGTAAAGTTATATACATAAAACGAGTTGAAAAGCTCAAAGGTGTTTTACTTTAAGTAAAGTTATATACATAAATCGAGTTGAAAAGCTCAAAGGTGTTTTACTTTAAGTAAAGGTATATACATAAAACGAGTTGAAAAGCTCAAAGGTGTTTTACTTTAAGTAAAGCTATATACATAAAACGAGTTGAAAAGCTCAAAGGTGTTTTACTTTAAGCACAGTTTCATCTTTTAAAAAGCCTCTAAAAAAGGCACTTTGTTTTAAGTATAATTTTACTATATAAATAAATATGATCAAAGCAACGTATTGCGACGTTTGTGAACAAGAATATAAACAATACAAAAGACACCTTAAAACTAACAAACACACATTTAATCTACTTCACCTACTATCTCCTATTCAGAAGGAAACAAAACACTGTTCTGCATGTAATAAAAATATCCTCAAGAAAGGCTTTGAAATACATCTTAAAACAATTCTACATCTATCTATAATTCCAGTAATCTCTGTGTGTGTGTGTGTCTGTGTGTGTGTGTGTGTGTGTGTGTGTGTGTGTGTGTGTTTGTCTGTGACCGCTGTTTCTCGACAACTACCGGTCCGATATACTTGAAACTTGCCAGGTATATTGCTGGGGACCCGAGGATGTGCCTTTTCAAGGTTTCATATTAATCGGAGAAGTAGTTACCGAGCTATGGCGATTTCTTTACCAAACTCCGCAAGCCGTTCGCTTTGGACCAAACCATTTCATGTAAATAGAGGGGGGGGGGGGGGGGGGGGGTTCTGTGGTCGTTGCGAATGGACCAAACCATTTCATGTAAATAGAGGGGGGGGGGGGTTCTGTGGTCGTTACTGCCACGTGGTTTCAAAGTTTTTTTTTGTTGTTGTTGTTTGCACGCATACTTTTTTGCACGCACGTACGGGCACCCACGTACGGGCACGTCCTAGTTTATCAAATTTTATCACAACTAAAAACTCTGATGGCGCATTCAAAGGACATATTAAAATAAGAGTCTTTAACTTCAAACCTCCTGAACCAGAGTCTATAGTTGATGCTGTAGAAATAGTTAAACCTGCTGTTCAAACGTTGATTGAAAAAACACTAAAAGAAATGAAACCACTTAAATTTTATATGGGAGTAAAATTAGAAATGACAAAGGACGAAGGAGTTATAGATACACCATACATGAGAACTGAGCCACACTTTATATCTTCATATCAAGATTTTAAAACATCAGGAGTCTATGATGAACTTATTAAACAAGAGCAAGATGTGGATAATTCAATCGTAGGAAGTGGATTCAATATTGGAAAAATTATTTACATAGACATTCATATTCTTAAATCAGATCCTCTAAAAGCTTCTTCCTACATTGATTTACCCAGTGTTATCAAAAATAGAAAAGCAGTTATCAATATCAAAAATAAAGACAATAAATGTTTTCTCTGGTCTATTCTAGCACACTTACATCCTCCACATTTTCATGATGAAAGAGTATCTCATTATAAAAAATATGAGAATACATTAAATACGAAAGATCTAAAGTTTCCTATGGCTTTAAATGATATTCCTAAATTTGAAAAGATAAATAATTTATCAGTTAATGTTTATGGTCTAACAGAAACAAACAGCATTCAGGTTTTAAAGCTTTCTGACAATTGTAAACAAACTCATATTAATCTTCTATATTTTAATTCAGAGGAAAATTCACATTATACATACATTAAAGATATTGCTAAATTAATAAAACCACAAGTATGTAAAAGAACAAATAAAATATATATTTGTTTGCGTTGTCTTAACTTCTTCCATACACAAGAAAGATTAGATAAACATTCAAATTATTGTGGTGAACATAAATCAACGGTAATCAATATGCCTAAAGAAGGCTCAAATATCACATTCAAAGATGAAAAGAAAAAGATCAAACATCCATTTGTTATATATGCTGATTTTGAAAGTATTCTAGAAAAAATAGATACTGCTTCTCCAGATCCAAAAGAATCATACACAAATAAATATCAAAAACATACTCCTTGTGGTTTTTGTTATTATATCAAATCATCCGTTGGTGATAAATACAAGTTAGAGGAGTATAGAGGCTCAAATACCCCAGAGGAGTTTGTGAAACAACTAGAAAAAGACTGTGTCCGATTAACCAAGATAATGAGAGAAACTAATAAACCAATGTCCTTGACGAGTGAACAGAAAAGGGAATTTAGAAAAAACAATGTTTGTCATATTTGTGAGGAAAAAATTGGTGAAGGTCTAAAGGTTAGAGATCATTGTCATCTCACTGGTAAATATAGAGGTCCAGCTCATCAAAGTTGTAATATTAATTATCAACTCCCCTCTTTCATTCCTGTCTTTCTTCATAACAACGCTCATTATGATACGCATCTATTTATTAATGAACTTTCAAAGACATCTGGACACATTTCAGCAATTCCTAACATGGATCAGAAATACATTTCATTCACAAAAACAATTCACACATCTCCTATTACTCATATCAGATTTCTTGATACATTTAAATTCATGGCAAGTCCATTGGCTAACTTGGTTCAAAATCTAAAAGAGTTTCCATGTCTTTCAGAGTATTTTTCAGATAAAGATTTTCTAACACAAAAGGGAATTTACCCCTATGACTATATGGACTCATTTGAGAGATTCAATGAAACACAACTTCCTTTAAAAGAAAATTTCGATAACAAATTAAACAACAGTCATATATCTGATAAAGATTATGTACACGCACAAAATGTTTGGGAAAAATATAACATCAAGAATCTTGGCGAGTATCACGATTTATATCTCAAAACTGATGTGCTTTTATTGGCCGATGTATTTGAAGCCTTTAGATCTGTTTGTCGCACTGGATATGGATTGGATCCTGCTCACTACTACACAGCACCTGGATTGGCTTGGAGCGCGATGTTGAAAATGACAAAACAAGCTTTGGATTTGATAACCGATGTCGATATGCTTTTGATGATTGAAAAGGCAAAAAGAGGTGGAATTTCACAAGTATGCTCGAGCAGATACGCAAAAGCAAATAACAAATATCTTCCAAATTATGATTCAACGAAAGAGAGTTCTTACTTGATGTACTATGACGCAAACAACTTGTATGGCTGGGCAATGTCTCAAGCTCTTCCTTATGGGAAACTAAGATGGGTAAAGGAAAAAGACTACACAAAGGTTTTACAAGATGTATGTATCTCTACACAAAAAGAATTGGATGATTCAAAGGTTGGTTATTATTTTGAGGTCGATTTAAAATATCCTGAAGAACTTCATATCAAACATAAAGATCTTCCATTTGCTTGTGAGAAAGAAAGTCCAAAGAAAGAATGGTTGAGTGATGATCAACGATCGTTTGATATAGGTGAATCAACAGAAAAATTACTTACTACATTATATAACAAGAAAAATTATGTACTACACCAAAGAAATTTGCGACAATATTTATCAAAAGGTCTAAGAGTAGAGAAGATCCACAGGGTTCTAAAGTTCAATCAAAGTCATTGGTTAAAGGGGTACATTGAATTTAACACACAAAGAAGAACAGAGTCAAAAACAGATTTTGAGAAAGACTTTTATAAATTGATGAATAATGCAGTCTTTGGTAAGACCATGGAGAATGTGAGGAAAAGACAAAATATCAGACTAGCAACATCTTGGGAACAAGCATCAAAATTAATTAATAGACCGAGTTTTACTAGAGCTGAGGTCTTTACTGAGAACTTTTGTGCGATCCATTTGGTTAAAGAGAGTATTGAAATGGACAAACCTATTTACATTGGAACATCAATTCTTGACTTGTCAAAGTCATTAATGTATGATTACTTTTATATTAATCTAAAATCAAAGTATAAGGATAATGTGTCATTGTTGTATATGGATACTGATAGTTTTATTTTGAAAATTAATACTGATGATGTTTATTCAGACATGAAAAAGGACATTAATATCTATGATACAAGTAATTACAGTCCAGAGAGTGAGTTGTTCTCTTCTAAAAATAAAAAGGTGATTGGAAAGTTCAAGGATGAATTGGGAGGAAATGTTATGAGTGAATTTGTGGGATTGAGGTGGAAGGCTTATGCTTATAAATACATTGTGAATAACGTTGAAAAGACTGATAAGAAGTTAAAAGGTGTAAAGAAAAATGTCATTAAAGAAACAATAAACTTTAAGGATTATTATAACTGTTTAACAACAAAGAAAGAAGAGTTTAGAAAGATTAATGGAATAAGAAGTTATAAACATCAATTATATTCAGAAGAGGTGAATAAGAAAGCATTGGGGGCTTTTGATGATAAGAGGTTTATTTTAGAAAATGGAATTGATAGTCTCCCTTATGGTTATATAAGTATATAAGTGATAAGATATATAAGTGATATGATAGAAGTGATAAGATATATAAGTGATAAGATATATAAGTGATAAGATATATATAAGTGATAAGATATATATATATAAGTGATAAGATATGTATATAAGTGATAAGTTAAAAAGGGGGGGTTAGGGATTTTAACGGGCTACCACCGCCTTTTTTACTATTATATAAACTAGGGCATGCCCGTACTATATATATATCTAAAATTATATCCCCCCCCCCTCTATTTACATGAAATGGTTTGGTCCAAAGCGAACGGCTTGCGAGTACGGTGACAATCCCCCCCCTCTATTTACATGAAATGGTTTGGTTCAAAGCGAACGGCTTGCGAGTACGGTGTTTTTTATCGGACCCGTGGAATTATAGATAGTAGTTTTAATTAGTTTTAAAACATAGTTTAACGGCAACATAGTTTTCCAACGTGAAATAAATGAATACGCTCTCAAATGTGCCGTCCGAGGCAGAGTCTGTTCGCCACGTTCGGCACACGTGATAGCTCGCTGCTCTCTGATTGGTTGAATCGTTTTTTGGACATAGCTCGGTAACTACTTGTCCGATTAATATGAAACCTTGAAAAGGCACATCCTCGGGTCCCCAGCAATATACCTGGCAAGTTTAAAGTATATCGGACCCGTGGTTGTCGAGAAACAGCGGTCACAGACATACAAACATACAAACATACAAACATACACACAGAGATTACTGGAATTATAGATAGATGATAGAACCAAGTATCAACCAGACTAAAGAGTGGACGTGTAATCAACCTTGGTATATAAATGGAAAACATAACGAATGTGAAAAATATCAGATTCAAGAGGTTGAGAGAATCACTGGTCAGAAGGTTCTCAAGACGGATAAACGTATTCATTTGTTAAGTGGGGTAATGGAGGGCGGGAAGAAAAATATATTAGAGTGGAGTGAGAACTTTAATGGTTATCAATCGGATAATAAATATTATAATTTTAAAATGGTATGTGGGAGAGGAGGAGGTCAAACAAGAACCCTCCGTGAAACATACCACTTTATACTTTCACAACAAAAGGTTAAGGAACCTGTATACTTTATAAATATACTTGATGGGGATGAGTTCTATTGGAGAATGGAACTCTTTAAAAAGTTAGAAAGAGATAATATATTTATAGGCTCATTAGTAGAGTGGTCTAAGGAACTACATTAAGGGGGTAGTGGGGGGAATAGGGTAAAAATTACATGTAAGTGAGAAGGATCATAGGTTCATAAGGCTAGAAGGATTATAGGTTCATAAAGAAAATCATAGGTTCATAAGGTGAGAAGGATTATAGGTTCATAAGGTGAGAAGGATTATAGGTTCATAAGGCGAGAGGGATTATAGGTTCATAAGGTGAGAAGGATTATAGGTTCATAGAGGGAAAAATAGAGGTGTTTATGATTTTTGAAAAAGACAGGGGGGTAAATGACATTAGATAGGGATTTCCCATGTTAAACGGAGGTGTCCCAGAAGCAACATTTATCACCTACTGGTAGGGGTAGGGAGGAGGGGGAGGGGGAAAATGGAGGGGGAGGGAGAAAAGGGAGGGGGGGAGGGAGAAAAGGGAGGGGGAGGGGGAAAAAGGGAGGGGGAGGGGAGAAGGGGAGGGGGTAGGGTGGAGTGGGAAGGGAGGGGGGAAGGGGAGGGAAGGGGAGGGCCAGTCAACAATGACGTTGCAGTTCTCATGGTCGGAGAGCAGCACAACAATCGCGACATCGTCCTGCATCTTCGCAACAGCACAAAGCGGATTTTGGAGACTCACCGATCCTGTGACGCCCTCCAGTACCGGCGTTGCCGGGCGGGGGAAGGGAGACCCATACATTACACACATTACAACATTACACACACACAAACTGTGTTTTATGTTCAATGGTCTGGCGGCGGGGATGGAACATCACGTGATCGCTCTGAGCGAATCAGCGCGCTGCTCTGCCACCAGGTCAGATTCCGTGTATAATATTCCTCGCTGAAATGCGCTGAGGTAAATATGAATAAAAAATATGGATCTCGTCAAATATTTTTAGGTAGGCCATGTCCTTCCCAGGCTCAATGGCCATGTCTGTGCCAAATATCAAGTATGTGAGCCTCTCCGTTTAGGAGTCTATCGGTAACATTACACACACACAAACTGTGTTTTATATATATAGATGACCCCTTTTAGTTCGTTTTACACCCGCCTGTGCGATAGAAGAAAGCATATCTCCGACTAACGATCTCGCCCTATCAGGCAGACTTTCAAGCCTTTCAGCAAAATCTACAATTACCCTACTTCCACTAACTTCTTTCTCCAACGCCTTGTTATGTCTTTCCAATTCTTTTTGGGCTGCTAGTTGAGCTTTCCTTTCATTCGCGGCTTTTACCGCTGCTGAAATACCACCCGTCGCTGCCCCCGCTGCACCTACAGCACCGGCAATTAAGGGGCTTAGGGCTAGAAGCGGAAGAAATCCTCCGTTTATTTCCTTTAGTGAATATTTCTTCAACATAGGTTTTGACATTTTTCAACTAAGTGAACCGACGCTATTTAGTTTTTCCTCCTGCACTTTTGTGAGTAAAACACTAATTCTCATATCACCCTTTCTTTGAATTGTACGAACATTAATCGTACAAGGTTTTTGATTTTGGATACAAGACGATAGTTTATCACGATTGATTTGATTAATATATACATCAGTTGTTACTTTACTCATTTTATTTATGAAAATATTTTTTTCCCTAGTTATGGAAATTTTTCCCTAGATGATTATGTGATATTGGTCATAACACCATTATCCGTATTGATCTGTAGTTCTGTTTCTTCCAAGAGTAAACAATACGCATCAACTTCTTCATTCTCTTCTCTTTCGATGTATAGGGAAGTATCCACTCTATTAGACCTTATAGTTTCCTTTTGCGTACTTAGGTCAATTGCGTAGATTGTATATACAGCAATACCCCATTTTACGCCATTTCGACCTATGTCAAATCCGACTTTACGCCACTCTTCTAGAGTAAATTTCAGTTCAGCGAACGTCATTATGTGCGACTTTACGTCACTCCTACATCATAATACCAACGCATACCAATACGAACGCATACCAACGAGCCAGCTGCTGATACAGGAGAAGGCGAAGTTTTTGTTCCAGGATCTTCTGAAGAAGTAACCGGAGGATAAGGACACAACCTTCGTTGCAAGATCTGGATGGTTTGCACGCTTTAAACGGAGCTTCAGCTTGCACAACGTCAAGATTCAGCGCGTAGCCGCCGAGGAATTTCCTGCCACATTGAAGATCATTGAGGACGAGGGATTCTTGCCCGAGCAGATCTTCATCGTCGATGAAATGGGCCTTTTTTGGAAGAGGATGCCGGACAGATCCTTTATCTCGAAGGAGGAGAAGACCATGCCAGGCTACAAAGTCGCGAAGGAGCGGCTAACGCTAATGCTTGGAGGTAATTGCACCGGCGACTTCAAGCTGAAGCCGCTCTTGGTGTATCATGCGGCGAACCCCCGGGCACTTAAGAACATCCTGAAGGCGTCTCTTCCCATCATTTGGATGAATAATATGAAGGCATGGGTAACCGTCATAATTTTTGAAGAATGGTTCATCAATCATTTCATCCCCACTGTCAAGAGCTATTGTCGAGAGAAGAAAATTCAATTTAAATTGCTGCTGATTTTGGACAATGCACCTGGCCATCCCACTAACCTCGGTGATTTCGACCCCAATGCGAAGGTGGTGTACTTGCCACCCAACACCACATCGCTCATCCAGCCTATGGACCAGGGTGTGATGGTGCTTTTTAAGCGCTATCTCCACTGCACTCTTCGTCAGGCTGTCGATACAACGTCGGAGGAGGAAGGCATCAACATCCGGCAGTTTTGGAAAAACTATAACATCTACCAGGCAGTGCTTAACATCAATGCTGCATGGTTACGGTGTTTGTCTTCATTTTAAGGCATTTTTAAGGCATTACGCCTGGTTTACGTCAAAAACCGAGTTACGTCACGGCTTATGGAACCAATTAATGACGTAGGCCGGGGTATTGCTGTATGTCTTTAAACGACGCCATATCCAAAATGGGCTCTTGATTACCGTTGCTTTCACACACCTTTTGGTAAGACTTATAGGCTTCAGCATAATCATTGGTTTTCCAATTAATTTCCAATCTATCTCGAGGATAAAATGTTCCATCTAGAGAAACCCGAAGTTGTTTTACGGTAGCATTATCACACAACGCGTTATTCTTATCAGTAGCAGTACCCCCATCGGGTTTCTTAAAAAGAAGCCATAGGTACCAAGGCTTTCCTTCCAGAACACCTAAATTCCAAGTGTAGGTAGTATGTTCCAATGTAACATGTTGACATCTTCTTTTAAGGTAGGATACATTTAGCGGGGTCTTTGTGTTCAGCCTTGTATTCAACATCTCTTCCGTTTTAAGACGGAGTATATTCACTAATATACCAACACAGATCATTAACAACAAATTTATTGTTAGCACCGAAAGCGTTAGCCTCCCCAAAAACCAATCTGTTTTCATTAGTATTCCTCACTAGTTGAAATCTAATTTTAAGGCCATACAGAACTTTATCATAATCACAAAATCCAAATATACCTTTAAGGGGCACAGCTACGGTAAAACTATTCACTGGTTTTGTCTCATCATTATACATTCCCTTCCTTTGTTTATAGCCCGGGATATCGACCTTTTCTGTTTTCATATCAGAAATAAAACCTTCAACACACCCCTTACCCACCCTATCACTAGGCGAACATAGCGTAAATTTCATCATTTCAGCTGTCGTAATCAATCGCTTCAACTTCTTGCGTTCCAATATACAACGAATACTATCAAACATTTTCCAGAAGAAATCATTTACGAGGGTAGCGTTTGTGTTATTCCCCGCTTTGGTGAATTTAAATTTACATAACAAGAAACTATCGGCTAGGTTCAAGTAAGTTTGTTGATTATTTATCTCAAAACCTTTTGTTCCGGTCGTATTCCAATCTGTTCCTGTTACGGCCTTACCTTATAATAATCTTCTTTTTTAGTTGAGTTTGAGATGATAATCGTATCATCCAAATCATAAATAGTATCAATTGCCTCCATTCTTTTTATATAACAATAAAAAATAGAATAAATAAATTTATTATATTTACGTGTGATACTAATAAAATATTTAAAACTTTTGAAAACCCGACCCAAGTACTTCAATTATTCTTTGTCGTTCTTGTGGAGTTAGTTCAGTTTTACCTTTTCTAACTTCTTTGATCGCTTGTAATTTATGAGACTCCTTTTGAGCGTCTTTTATACTCTTTATAGCACCCGCTACATTTCCCACGGCAGAAGCGGTTGAACCAATTAGGTCTTTATGTTTAAGAATAGTTGAACCGATACCCATTAGAGTATCAATTAACCCATCTCCTTTATTTCTCAATTGATCTCCGACGCCACGTTCTCTCGTAGGCTCATAGTATCCTCTCCCAAAAAACATACCTTCCCCCTTATAGTATGGTGAAAGATACATACCTTGACCCTTATAGTGCGGTGAAAGATACATACCTTCCCCAATCCCATTCCCAGCTATTTTACTAACACCTTTCGTATCTTTCGTTATGACTATATTTTCTTAGCTCATGTTTTCTTACAACAACCATCTTGTTTTTATTCCAAGTGGAATAAAAAACTTTTAGCATTTTAGTTTTAATTTTTTCAATTTATCCGCTTTGATTTTTCGTTCTAGTCGCGAATACTTAGTGCCCGGCGGCCAAAACAACTTTTCAAAACATAATTTATCTTTCATTGAAAATTTTGACGGAATTAAAAATTCTCCGCTCGACGTTAACATAACCTCTCCTCTTTCCCGAGTAAATACAAGACCTATTTTTCCAAACGCTAACTCTTGATAAGTTTTCTTTTTATCTTGATCACTCATGTTAAAACTACATTCTAGAAAAAACAGTTGGACGTTCATTTATTAATTAGTTTATAGTTATTATATAATTTTTCAAATTATTTTTTGAAGAACTTCGCATAGCTGATCTACAGTTGATTGTTGAACAACTTCACGTAGGTGAATTCTGATGGATATAATTTCACCATTGAAAGAAACCATATGGTGATCCGGATCGGTTAGGCGGAGAAAAATATATTTCTGGGTTCTGGTCAGCGCGCGCATCGATTTTGACCCTGCGCGTCAACAATTTTTTTTTCCAATTTGGTATCGACATTCGTGCACGGTTCTCCCCTACAAAACTGCGTTTAGTTTGTCCAAATCCAACCAGCCATTCCAAAGCTATGAGTAGTTTTGTGTGCCGTGACGTCATGAATCCAATCAG
The DNA here is from genome assembly GCF_964187855.1 of Myxine glutinosa. Taxonomy (NCBI): domain Eukaryota; kingdom Metazoa; phylum Chordata; class Myxini; order Myxiniformes; family Myxinidae; genus Myxine; species Myxine glutinosa. The sequence goes on along the minus strand of NC_136265.1, from coordinate 201,989,421 downwards.
GAAGTTGCATGTGACGTCATCGTCTTAGTCACGTGACCGCGTGGGTGGCAAAACATTGCTTCTGCCACCATACGTGATGGCGACAATTTGAAACTCGTCTCACATATAAATTGCCCTATACACGATGATAAAGAGTTGTTGTGCTGTCGGATATACAGCCCGATTTCATAAGGGATCGGGCTCGTCATTCTACCGTTTTCCGGACGACACAACGCGCTAAAACGGATTCATAGCTGCCTTGACTGCAGCTCTCAGGTGAGAATATGGCTCATGAGGTTGTTACCTTTGCTCGCGAAGCGAAAAGCAGGATTAGGCATTTGGTTACGTACATGTGGAGTGTGTGGCGTACGTGTGGTGTACTTGTGGAGTGTGTGTGGCGTACGTGTGGCGTACTTGTGGAGTGTGTGTGGCGTACATGTGGAGTGTGTGTGGCGTACGTGTGGCGTACTTGTGGAGTGTGTGTGGCGTACATGTGGAGTGTGTGTGGCGTACGTGTGGCGTACATGTGGAGTGTGTGTGGCGTACTTGTGGAGTGTGTGCGGCATACGTGTGGCGTATGTGTGGAGTGTGTGTGGCGTACATGTGGAGTGTGTGCGGCATACGTGTGGTGTACGTGTGGAGTGTGTGCGGCATACGTGTGGCGTACATGTGGAGTGTGTGCGGCATACGTGTGGTGTACATGTGGAGTGTGTGCGGCATACGTGTGGAGTGTGTGTGGCATACATGTGGCGTACTTGTGGAGTGTGTGTGGCGTACTTGTGGCATACGTGTGGAGTGTGTGTGGACTGTGGAGTGTGTGTGGCGTACTTGTGGGTCCACACGGGTCCACAGGCAGATGACACAGCCTCAGTTTCTCGCAATACCGCGAAAACGCCTCAGCGGGCAAGCTACGGGCGTAAACTGACAGGTCCGTCTGATCAAACGACAGCTTTCCCGCCATGTTGTTTATGCCACCCAAGATGGCGGCCGGAACCGGTTGCCATGGACGATGCTCACGCGATGCAAGGCCTCTATCGGCTGGATATTGTCATTTATTGAAACGAAGACGTTCTTTGTCGGGTTCGTGTGAAGCAACCAGAAGGCCTAGAGAGCTGCGGGTGGTCTCGTTAGTTAGGACTGGATCCTATCTCGTTTGTCATGACGTTGTAAGTGTCTGTGATAATCTGGTGGACTGGGAGAAGAGATCGTGGGAGACCATCGACCTGTTAGACCAATTGCGCATGCGCAGTGTTGACGCGATCGACGCATTGGAATGTTTAACGGTACGGCGAGGCGATCTCGAGAACGAAATGGCAGTCTATAATATGCTTGAAGAACTTAATAATTTTCAGAATAAATACATTTTAAAATAACTTAAGCTTGTGTTCATTATTTACAAAAAGGCCTACCAGTCCCATTGGCTGTCTTTAATTTCTCTCTGGACGGCGCCACAGCAGATGAGGAGGACTGCAAGGCACGAGGACACAAAAAACCTCTATATGTGCAATCCATGCTTTCCAAAAAAAACCAAGAAAAAAAAAACCACATCGCCGCATCAATTCTGGAACTTTGGTCTGACCAGAGACCAGCAATATATATTTTTGGGCCTAATATCTTAAAATTTACTTTAGAAATGGTTTTTCCTGACACGGGCAAATAGGTGAGATTCTTTGGCTCAATATTGAATTTATAACCTATTGGAGTTGAATAAGCGCTGAATGAAAATATTGTATTTGTTTTTACTCCATCGTCATAAGCACCATCAACCAAATCACAGTGAATTAATATTGAATTTATACCTGAGGATATGTCAATGACGTTATCACTGACAAATGTATTATTATCCTCGAGCTTTTTTGCGGAGAAACCTAACATCTCGCGGAATGAATTATCAATCGTGAAATCTATTTTATAATTATTTTCAAGTCTAATAGTTGATTTTGATGTATGTTTTTGAGTATCTATTTCGATATTTTTTGGTTCATCACCTTGTTCTTTCATAACACGTGAAATTTCTGAACATAGTACAGGTATCTCGTAAGCTCCGGGGGGTACTTCTATAGTTTTATATCCAGTTCCTGGATCATAACTAAACTTGTTATTCTTTTCTGTGATATTAAACAAGGTATTTTAGGCTTCCATAGACAATAACGCCGCTTCATATTCTTTTGTGGGATCAAGTTGTACCGGGTATTGGAATGGAGTCGTGTGATCACTCGTTGTAAAATCAAATCTAAGAGTTGTGTTTCTCATTTTATTGTATGTGAGATAAAAGATCTTTGTATTGACATTTATTAATTATTTTCCTATTCACCAACTGATCTAGAATAGCTGATATTTCATTAAAACAATTGTTGTTTCCTGCCTCCTTACTACCCAACAGCAGTAATAGCCTATTAACTAATTGTGATGAGTCACTCAGAAGAAAACTAACACCGGAGCCTGAACTCAATCCAAGTTTATCTACAGCATTAAGAATATCTTTTTCCTTCTCATTCTTACTACCTTTACCCTTAATATATCCCTCATAATCAATCGCGTTTAGCAACTCAATATACTCTCTATCTTCCTCTCTTTCCATATCAAGTGGTGCATCAAAATATTTTGACCCACTGAGCCCCGTTTTTGTGAGAAGAAACATTCATCTAGGGGTTAATTTAACATTTGGGTGAGTATAACTCAAAAACAACAGCTCATCATTAAATGTATATACCCCCTCGTTAACAAGAATATACTCTCCTGGTTTTCCTGCTGAAATGAGTCCCGTTTTGGTTAATGTTATGTCCCTTCTATATTCATTGTCTTGAAGAGCTTGCACAACATGATTAGAAAGTTTATTTGCCTCCCCAAAGTCTCGGGATGATTGTGTTGTCTCTATATTTGTAAGTTCTTGATTCGCTAGTTCATCCAACTCTCGCAACTCCTGTTGTTGTTTGGTAGTATATGTTATCGCGGGAACTTGATCTGATAGGTCAATCAAATCAGGCACTTCCTGTTTTTGGGTTGGGGTATATTCTATCACAGGAAGTTGAAATGTAACCCCCTTTTGTTCGGAAGATTTTAAAAGAGGCTTAAAAAACTTCTCTTGTTTTCTTTCAAATACGTCTTCACCTAATAGCTTTTGTCTCCGGTTCTTCCTTATTCCCTCCTGTTGTTTAACAACTTTTGAAAGTAATTGTTGATGTTCCTTAAATTTTCTTGCTCGTTCTTCAGCATTCATTTTATTTATGTAAAGAAATTATTAGTTATTATATCATCTTCTTTAACAACGATATATTTATATTTTTCAGTCGTATGTTTCATATGGTCCTCAAATTCCTTTTTACGACATAATGTAGAACAATTATCCCTCCAAAAATTGGTTATATCTAGTGCATTTAGTTTGAATAAAATAAAAGTATTAGCATTGTTTCTTATTGAGCGACGAGGGAGTTGAAAGTATGATTGACTAAGATAAATACAATTACAAGGAGAATGTCTCCCCCTTGTAAAGTAGCTGTCCATAACCGTTTGATTTTTGTCATTAACACAATCATCAAAGATAACGAGGTTCTTTTTTGTTTCATCTAACTCTTGAGGTGAAGGTATATCATCCGTATTATCAGTGAGAATACAAGTTATGGTTGTAGGTGATGTAGGTTTTGATTTTGTTACGGATTCGTCACTTCCGTTGTGGTTTTCATCCACTGTAAACATTTTTGATTCCATGTACTACTATTGTTGTCGTTTAAGGGAAATAGAGATTACTATTTTCAAAAGGTAAAAAAGTTAATGTTTTAAATGAAACCGGACGACGACGAAGAGGAAGAGCGAGTGAGTCGGACAAGAAGCCGAGCTGCTTCAAGGTCCTGAGCGAACGTTTGCGAACGAGGGTCACGAGTGAACTCTGGGTTTCCCGGGAAAGGGATTCCTGTGACAGAGTTGTTATCGCTGTGACCGATAAACCTGAGTGACAGGTTTTGCGGGTGATTCCGAGGAGAATCATCGGAGTGCCGTTGCGCCACGAGGGCAGGCCGTCGGCCATTTTACCTCACGCAGGATTTGCGCTTCGCTCAAGGTTTTTCACTTCGCTTCAACCATTTTCACCGCATTCAGACGTTAATCTGGTGTGTGGGTGTAACGTGGCTTTTGAGTGGGAAATCTGCGGTTCGCCGATTGGGAGCCGTGGAACGTCCATACCCGAGGGTGTGATTTCCCAGTCGCCTTGAGGGCGCCTTTGCGCAGCTTTGGCAGAGTGACTGTGACTGTCATCCGAACAGGATTCTGGTCTCGATTAGACATCGTTCTGACGATCACTGGAGCGGATCGACTTTGGCTTGATGCCGGGATAGAGACATTGGGAATGTTCTTCTTTTCGCTCACTGGGAGCACAGTGAGTTATATGGTACGAACCTGATGGTACCATCATAGGAAATATATATTGGTTGTACAATTGAAGACCATAGAATTCTAACCAGGCTAAGTCACATTTTTTTTTTTCCCCCGTTTTTCACGTTTGTCACGTTTTTCAAAATATTTTTCACGTTTTTCTCGAAATGACTAAAATGTGACAGCCTGGTTATAATTTTATGGTCTTCAATTGATTACTATTGTTGTTGTACTGTTATTCTTGTGTGATCTTAATACAATACTTGTTTGTTGGTAACAATTGGTGTGGTTTCACCATTGATCTTTGACAAACAGAATAACACATCTTTCTGCCGTAACTCCTCTCGGGGCTCGGAGGTACACCGTGACCTGGGTTTGGGGAGGAGCACGTAACAATTTCTTTTTCCATTTTTGTGGAATATCACAAAATAGTTGTATTACATCCTCAATGTTGAGCTTATTTAGTTCGTGTTGAAGCTTAAATAACCCGATTATATCTTCTTTTTGAAGGCCGGCATTAAAACCTTGTGATAGTAGTTGGCACTCTGGCTGAAAACTAGACGTTGTGAAAATTATTAAATTTTTATAATCTAAAAATTTTGGGGTAAGGAGCATCTTTAAAAGCAAACAGGTTTTTCCACATCCACTTGACGGCACTATTACTATTAGGCATCTTAACGAATTTGGGAGGTTCTTATGATTATTAAATTTTATCTTACTTTCCCACACGGGTAAAAAATCATCCATTTTATATAAGGTTGAAAATATATAGCGGGTAATCATTCATCATGTGTATTCTCTATTTCTCTATTTCTATTTCTCTATTTGTATTATAATTATGTATACATATTAGAAGCTGGTGTTGGGCTAGCGGCTAGGGTGCCGGCTTAGGATCCTAGGATCCTGGGTTCGAATCCCGGTCAATCGCTGAATTAACGCCAGGGGGGTTGACTCAGCCTGTCATCCTTCCGAGGTCGGCAAATTGAGTACCAGTTCACTGGTAATTCCCTGCTTGTCGTTAAAGGCGGCAAAAAGGGTTGGCGTCAGGAAGGGCATCCGGCCGTAAAACATTGCTTCAAAAAGGGGACCGAAAAACAACAACAACCACAGTTCCCGAAAAAGGCCAACCCCCGCTTGCGGGGAAAAATGGCCTCTAAAAGGTGGTTTTTTAAAATACATATTAGAAGCGATTCAACCAACCGTCTAATTGTGTTAAATATATCTTGAAATATTTTGAAAACGGGTTCGGCCATTTTATATACACTGACGAAAAAAATTTGGGAAAATCGTGAAATCTGCCAAATCAGAAATTTTGAAAATCAATTTTTTTATTTTTTGAAAATTGTGAAATCTGAAAATTTGGAAGATTGGGAAAATCGAGAAAATGTGAAAATTGGAAAATAAATAATTCATTGGTCACTTCCGGTTTGTGGTGAGTCACTTCCTGTTTTTGAGTTGAGTCAGTTTCGGGTTGGGGGGTGGGGAGGGAGGTCTGGCCTAGAACCTACCGTATACATCTACTATCGTGCTATATATCGTTTATGGCCCCATCTCTCAATGGTGAAGAATCACTTTAAAAATTCTCGGATCCGGATTTGAATCTTCACCAAAATTGATTCAATTCTTCCTTGTCACACACCTAACCTGCCCACCAAGTTTCATCCAAATCCGTAAACACATTTTTGAGATATCGTGATATCGTTTTGCCCCATCACGCAATGGTGAAGACACATAAAAAATTCTCGGATCCAGATCTGGATCTTCACGAAAATATAACCATTTCATCCTTGTCACATATGCAACCTCTTCACCAGATTTCATCCGAATCCATCCACAGCTTTTTCTGAGATATCCTGTTCACAGAGACAGGGGTGAAAACATGTCCATCCATGGATCCTGAACGACCAGGCAGCCATGACCTGCGTCATGTTTATTTCCGGTATCCTTCAGAATTCATCAGTTCCCACAAGGAGATCCCACGCCCTGCCTGTGAAGCATCAGCTATCGACTATCTACCAAAGCATCTATCTGAAGCATTTTTCTAACAAATAGGCATCTGACAGGAATCAAACCCAAACTAGAGTTATAAAATGTAAATAAGCTTCTTCTGTCAGGAATGAATCCCTGGTGTTGGGCTAGCGGCTAGGGTGCCGGCTTAGGATCCAAGGATCCTGGGTTCGAATCCCGGTCGATCGCTGAATTAACGCCAGGGGGGTTGACTCAGCCTGTCATCCTTCCGAGGTCGGCTAATTGAGTACCAGTTCACTGGTAATTCCCTGTTTGTCGTTAAAGGCGGCAAAAAGGGTTGGCGTCAGGAAGGGCATCCGGCCGTAAAACATTGCTTCAAATAGGGGACCGAAAAACAACAACAACCACGGTTCCCGAAAAAGGCCAACCCCCGCTTTGCGGGGAAAAATGGCCTCTAAAGGTGGTTATTTTTTTTTTATTTGTCAGGAATGACCATCTGCATGTGCATTCCCTGCATGGGAAACCCCAGGATGACAGTTTATAGCTGGGTCGGGATTCAAACCCAGGTGAAACAGCGTTGAGGCAAGTGCGCATACGTACCTCTTGGCCATCCTGCCAGCCCAGTAGTACCGGCTAAAGCTGACAACTACAAATATACACTACATGGCCAAAACCAAAAATATGCAGACAGGTTGTGTGTGTGACCCTTCTAATTAGTGGATTCGGCTGTTTCAGCCACACCCATTGCTGACAGGTATATATAATGAAGCACAGAGCCATGCAATCTCCATAGACAAACATTGGCAGTAGAATGGGCCGTACTGAAGAGTTCAGTGACTTTCAACGTGGCATCGTCATAGGATGCCACCTTTCCAACAAGTCAGTTCATCAAATTTCTGCCCTGCTAGAGCTGCCCCGGTCACCTATAAATGCTGTTATTGTGAAGTGGAAACGTCTAGGAGCAACAACAGCTCAGCCGCAAAGTTGTAGGCCACACAAGCTCACAGAACGGGACCGCCGAGTGCTGAAGCACGTAGCACGTAAAAATAGTCTGTCCTCGGCGGCAACACTCACTACCGAGTTCCAAACTGCCTCTGTAAGAAACGTCAGCACAATTGTTTGTTGGGAGCTTCATGAAATGGGTTTCCATGGCCGAGCAGCTGCACACAAGCCAAAGATCACCATGCGCAATGCCAAGCGTCGGCTGGAGTGGTGTAAAGCTCGCCACCATTGGACTCTGGAGCAGTGGAAATGCGTTCTCTGGAGTGATGAATCACGTTTCACCATCTGACAGTCCGACGAACAAACATGGGTTTGGCGTATGCCATGAGAACGCTACCTGCCCAAATGCATAGTGCAAACTGTAAAGTTTGGTGGAGGAGGAATAATGGTCTGGGGCTGTTTTTCATGGTTGGGGCTAGGCCCATTAGTTCCAGTGAAGGGAAATCTTAACGCTACAGCATACAATGATATTCTGGAATCTCTAGATGATTATGTGCTTCCAACTTTGTGGCAACAGTTTGGGGGAAGGCCCTTTCCCGTTTCAGCGTGACGATGTCCCCATGCACAAAGCGATGTCCATCCCATAATCACCCAACATCAGTGCCTGACCTCACTAATGCTCTTGTGACTGAATTGAAGCAAATCCCCACAGCAATGTTCCAATGTCTAGTGGAAAGCCTTCCCAGAAGAGTGGCGGCTGTTATAGCAGCAAAGGAGGGGACCAACTCCATATTAATGGCCATGATTTTGGAATGAGATGTTCCATGAGCACATATGGTTGTGATGTTCAGGTGTCCACATACTTTTGACCATGTAGTGTATTTTCAAAAGCTAGTTGTAACGATGATGTGATGCAAGAACCAAAACATACAAAAGGTATAAATATCAAAACGTCTTTATTGCGCATTTTTTCTGTGCTAAGCAAAACTACAAACAGGAAAAGCAATGCAAAAGAGAATGTAACACTTCTAAAATAAACTTTCCCCACCCCTCCCAAAACTTTTCAGTTTTCGAGTTTTTTTTCAAAAACATCACGCACATGAAAAAACATCTTGAAAGGTTCACTTACAATTTAAGGCTCTTGTTTTTGCATCAACTTATAGTTTCAGGCATCACAAGCACTTCTGCATCTGTGGTTTCAAGTCACATTGTTCTAGTTCAGGGAAGTAAACAGAACACATCGTTAAAATTGGAACCATGTCAATATCGGCACAAGGTTCATCGACACACACCTGGAAAATGATCCGAGTGCAAGACCAAAGGAGATGCACTCGCATCGTGACGTGGCCGTATCTCCATGAGCTTTTACACTCGCGTGCCCCCAAGGAGTTATGGGTGCATCATGCTTTTGAAATGAGGTGCATGTGGATCACGGAAAAAGAAAATCATGATGGCATATTTGCCAAAAAGTTATATATGGGTCTATCAAGATCTTACTGAGGTTCAACGAGATGTAGTATACCTCCAGATCCGAAGTTGGAAATTCTGGTTCAACAACTCTGTGCAAGTCTCGATGAACACAGACACCAAAAGCATATGATATATTCGAACAAACACTTCAGAAGTTGAGGCAAACATTTGGCTCGTGTAGCGAAAAAGCTGAAGTGATCAAGACAAGAACATACAATTAACAACAACGACAGCAAAGGAATATATGAAACATCACGGGTAAAGTGTGGAAGAAGCTGGTCCACATCTACCAAAGGGGGTGAGATGTGAAGTTGAAATTCAGCTTCAAGAGGTACTTCACGTTAACCTGCGCCACGTCATACACGATGTATCTGAACAGCTGTTGAGGAACGAACAGAAATGGAACTGTATACAACAAAAACAACAACAGGCATTTTAATGCCATTTTCTCTGCAAGAGCAGGGGTTAGCCTTGCGGTACCCATGACAATATTCTCCATTTTGCCCTATTTTCTGCATCTCTCCTTGTTAACCCCCTTGCCCGCAATTCTTCTTCGACCATCTTTAGCCAAGTCTTTCTCGGTCTTCCCCGTCCTCGACTTCCTTCTACATTCATTTCCATCACTCCTAACTCATCCAGTCACTTTCATCCTTCCTCAACATATGAGCAAACCATCTCAAACTGTTTTTTTTTTTTGTTGTTTGTTTTTTGTATACAAGATCGAGGCTCGTGAAAGAGCGAACATTTATCACACAGAAAGACAAACCGACACAAAACCGACAAACCGACACATAAAACAAATAACATCGGGAGCGGTAGACAAGATGGGGAGAGAGGGGGAAGGACACAAACACAACATTTGAGAGCAGGAACCGAGAGACATGGAAACATAGAGAGATCTGTGGGAGGGAGAGGGCTTTGGGGGGAGGCATGGGAAAGGGGGTGGGAGAGGCATAAAACATATGGACACTGCCAGGACTACCAGGAAAGAAGTTGGAATTACAAACAAGGTGGATCTGGGGTGAATTAGTGGGGGTAGAAAAGATCAAGGTTTTGGATGGGGGAAGATAAGAGATGGTGGTGAACAGCTGTTTTAAAGACCTGGAGGGAGGAGTGGGATTGAAGGGAGTGTGGGAGTTTGTTCCAGAGGCGGGAGAAAAGAGGAATGAAGGAGTGAAGGTGAGCAGAGAGCCGAGATTTCGGCAGTTTAACCATCAGAGGCTTGCTGGCAGATCTTGTGCGACCTGTAGGAATATTTGGGGGACAGAGCACAGAGAGAGCTGGGGGAGCAAGGCCGGAGAGGAGTCGGTAGAAGACAGAAAGACCACCTACCTGCCTGCGGTGAGTGAGTGAAAGGCCCTCAGAGAAGTTCCTCTTCACAGCATCCATCACAGGCTCTATTCCCATCATCTTTCGCAATTCATCATTTATCTCCTCTCTCTCAACGATACTTCACACATCCACCAAACCATTCGCATTTCCACCCTTTGTTGCTGCTCTACGTTCATTACCCATGTCTCACTCCCATAAATCATAACACTTCTCACACATGCAGCAAACACCTTTCCCTTCAGCTTCAACGACACTCCCCTCCTCGTCAGCATGCCACTCAGTTCCCGAAACGTCTTCCATGCACATCTCACTCCAGCAACCATTGCCGAGTCTGATCCACCTTCTCCATTCAGCATGTCTCCGAGGTAACAAAATGTTTTCACACCTTCCAACTTCACGCTGTCTCCAAGATCCAACTCAACATTTCCTCCTTCTGCAGCTCCCTCTGTGTACACTGTACACCTTACACTTGAATGTAGCTGCCACACTGGTTAATGACCCTCTCAAACCACTACATTTTTGATGAACCCACTCAGCGCACATTGTACATTGAATGAAATTCACTCCGACACCCTTCCTGCACACAGAACACGGCCACTTCCCAGTTCTTTCCACCTCACCACATGCTTTACCACTTGCCATCACCTTCGTTTTTCCGATATTCACCTTCAGACCTTTTGTCTCCATACATTCCTTCCACTTGTTCATCTTCTCCTTCAGTCCATCCAAACTTTCTGCAATCAACACCAGATCATCTGCATACTCCAACTCCCATGGTAAACCCTCCTTTACGTTCCAAGCCAGCACCTCCATCACAGCTACAAATAGTAGTGGACTTAGTACCAACCCCTGATGCACTCCCACCTTCAGCTCAAACTCACCACTGTTCCCGTCCTTCATCCTTACAGCTGTGCGCGCTCTTTTGTACATTGCCATCACAACTCTGATCAACCATTCCTCCACTCCTAACTTCCTCAATGCCCATGTCACTACTTCACGTGGAACCCTATCGAATGCTTTCTCCAGATCAAAAACCCAAGAAACAACTTCTTCCTCTTCTCCATGTACTTTTCCTGCAACTGCCTCACAATAAAAAGCGCGTCTGTCGTTCCTCTTCCTGGCATAAATCCAAACTGCATTTCATCAATCTTCACTTTCTTCCTTACCCTCCTCTCCAACACCCTTTCCAATACCTTCATTCCATGCTCCAATAACTTTATCGCTCGATACGAGCCACAGTCCAGAGGGTCACCTTTCCCCTTGTATAGAGGGACGAGGGTACTCAGTTCCCAATCCACTGGAATGCGGCCTTCTTTCACCACCACATTGCAGATCTCTGTCATTGTCTTCACACCCCAATTTCCAGCTGCCTTCAACAAATCTCCCACAACTCCCGTCGGCCCTCCCGCTTTTCTACTCTTCATTGCTTTTATCGCTTCCTGAACTTCCTTCTCGGTTATCTTCTCTGCCGGTCCTAAAACTGGGTTACTCTCTTTGTTGCCATCCCATTCATTCTCTGCATTCAACAGTATTTCCATATATCTCTTCCATCTTCCTTTAATTCCATCTGGGTCCACAATGATTTGTCCCACTTCGTCCTTCAAGCAACTAATCCCCACCACATCACACCTCTCTTTCGCTATCTGCTTTGCAATCCTGAATACCGCTCTCTGACCCTCTTCCAAATCAAAGCGTTCTCCGAACATTTTCCTACATGCCTCCTGCGCCTTTGCAACCTCTTTCTTTGCAGCCTTCTTGGCTGCCTTATAACTTTCATGCTCTGCCTTTTCTGCCCCCATACCCTTCGCCTTCTGCCACTCCTTGAACTTTTTCAAGCCTCGCTCCAAGCTCCACAAGCGCCGATCACACACCACGAGGTCCCTCGCTCCAAACTCCAAAGCACCGCGAAGGCCCGAGCGAACGACCACCAGGGACCTCCCAAGACCAAGCAGGGAAGCGCAGAGAGCACAAGACAGCCAGGGAGGGACGTGCGCAAGAGGGAGTTCGAGCTGCCAGAGAAAGCTGTGCAAGCAAGAAGAAGACGTGCTGAGCAAGACCGCACTGCTGAAACGCAAGACCCGCAAGAGCCATGCTGCGCAAGACAAAGAGCGGAAATTGGCGTTTGACGTGCCCTCATATGCCCCCCCTTCTTCCTCCCGCGTTAATTTGCTTGATTTGTTAATTTTAACACACCCGTGTTAAAATGAGGACATAAATGGAGCTGTATACAATATATAATTACATTTGTGAAAACTGTACTCCATATCGTGTTGCTTTTAATCATTTCAGGTTGCATTCCATTGAATCCAAACAATGATACGTTTGTACCCAAGTGACGACATAGTCGGAGGACAACAGGAGTGGGGTCGATCTTGAGAAGCTTTCACACGTTTAAACACACTGTTGATTCCAGGGGTATTACGTGAGATGTCATTTGGCATCCTATGATGATTCGACAACTGGTCGCATCTTTTGCAGGCCTGCAGTACTACAGTCAGAGACTTGAACCTGGGTTGCATTTTTTGCTTTTAGTCTTGCCCGAAGGGGATGCGAGACTATTGCGATGTCCCTGTCTGTGTGTCTGTGTCTGTGTCCACACCCATATATTTTCACTTTAAAAATATTTTCTCTGCAACCACTTGTCCGATAGATGCAAAACTTTAAACATAGGAGGAACTCACCATGGAGAATATTTCTTTGCTAACTTTGATGTCATCGGTCACATGGTGTGGCAGCCATAATGCATTAAAGGAAAAAGAAATTGGACATCATTTTCTCCGAACCCGCTCAACGAAAAAAATTGAAACTTGGCAAATGACATCAACTCCCCATGGGGTATGTTGGGTGATAACGATTATGTCATTAGTGAAGTGGTATTCCAGCCATAATTGGTCGAATTAAAATCCTCATCCAAAAATCTGAAACTTCATATATCTGATCTATGAGCCGATGTGAGGGAAGAATTAAATTTACAACATTCATAACCCATGCCAATAAATTATGTGTCATAATAGGATGATACAGGTATATGAGCCATAATAGCAGTGGGCCATAATATTAGCATGTTCAGTTAAAGATAATATTTTTGTTCAGAATGAACGCGCAAGGTGTGACTAGGTGCTTTATGAGTGCCGTTCGAGTTACTCCTGCCATTGAAGGTGGGTGAAGGTCATGTTTTCACCCCTGTCTGTCTGTTTGTGAATAGGATATCTCAAAAAGTTGTGGATGGATTAGGACGAAATTTGGTGCAGAGGTTGGGTATGTAACAAGGACAAAATAAGTAGATTTTGGGGATGATCCGCATCTGGATCTGAGAATTTTATAAGTGATTCCTCAACATTGAGAGATAGGGCAAAAAACGATATATAGCATGATATTTCAAACAGTTCCAGACGACTTATGACAAAACTTGGTGGATGAGTTGGCTCGGTGACGAGAACAAGCCGATTCGATTTTGGTTCAGGTCCGGATCCAGATCTGGCATATCAGAGGGCTACAAAACGTAAACTGTTCAGCCTTGTGGAGGTATGCTCCTACCGAGTGTAGTTGTAGTTCTATTGGAGATGAGACTTGGGATAACTGAGGATGTGACATGGCTCAAACCTGTCATCTCGAGTCTTTAAAACCTGCGAATCAATTGAGACATTTCCCTCCCCGCCTTGCTGTCTCACACTTGGTTTTCCCTTCCTCTTCTTGCAGTGTGTGAGTTTGTATCCAGCTTGTTCACCCCATGTCCTCCTCACTCTCTGATTGATCCAATTCTTTACCAGGCCCATTCTGCCTTCAAGTGTCCCTCTACCTTTCTGCTGGTGCCCCCTCTTCCCTTTTGCAACAAGTTCATATTATCATGTGATGTTCTACTCCATTATCGTCTTGCTTTTCCATGAGCCTCAACATTGTACACAAAAAAGACAAACGTTAGGAAAATTGCCAAATCAAAACTCCGACGTCGAATCAAAGGATACTCATTGTACAGAAGATGACAATTATTGATGCTACAGTCAACTGGTTTTCCCTTTGGAACATCCATGCCATCCATCTTGACAGTGCTGCTGGGGTCTGGAACCGTTTTACCCAAACCTACAGCAGCACGGGATGAGAATCTTGGTTTGCGAACACTATTGCATCAAGCAAGTTTACTCTGTTAAAAAACATCACTTCCAGAGGATTAATGGAACAAATGAACACAGAAACTGTATTAATAACTTGCCAGCTTTGTTGGGAACCCATCTTCATAGTGGTATGCAAAACGCATGGAATGTATGACCCTTACATGCACAAAATACATAACCAAGACCACACTTGAGCACTTTACACTAAAATCTCCTCAAGACAAACCATTGTAAAGAAGGACACCCGATAAGATGGACAACATCTTTACTCAAGACGTTTCATGGTACACGGACGGAGCTAAACTGGTCACTTTCAAAGGAATCTTTATGTGCTCCATGTAAAGTACTGTACTGTACATCCTTATGTGCCAGTTTAAGGAGTTCCACTTGCCTTTAACGCTGTGCTTTCCCTTAGGGAGCTTGGTCACATTCTTAGCCTCCTTGAGTTCATACCTGAATAAGACAATGCAATACAGTACTGCATTTTTATATCCATGGACTTTACAACAAATACATCTTCAAGCTGGAGATGTAATCATTTATGTTCCCCAAACATCATTATATGCTTTGTAAAAGAGTCAATGCACAAGCATTCACTTAGAAAAATGTGGGAAAAGGAAAAACTATTCTCGGAAAAGCATCCCACGAATTCGCGGCTTTTTCCCCGATTCGCGGCCGTGTTCCGCGAATTCGCAGTTTTTTTTGTCCTATTCACGGCCATGTTCCGCGAATTCACGGGTTTTTTTTCCTATTCGCGGCAGTGGTCCACGAATTCACGGATTTTCATCGACATTCACGGGGTTTACCTCACCATTCACGGATTTTGCCTTGCCATTCGCGGTTTGTTCCTCTCTATTCACAGATTTTTGCGCCTCGGGAACCTATCCTCCCTTTTTCCATTGAAACAATGCCCCGCTATTCGCGGTTTTGCAATTCGCGGATTTTCCAGGAACATATCCCCTGCAAATAAATAGCGGGGTCCGAGGGTACTATATAGTCTCTATGAAGCAGTGTTTCAGTCCATGGACAAGATAAACAATGGACTTCATCAAGTAAGCGTTGATAAGGGTAAGTTTACAGTCATAGAAACGAGGTGAAGATGTGTCAGCCGTTTGTTAGAGCAACAACAACTCAACATTTTGTTTGTTAGAGCAGAGCCTTTCAATCAATGATGGAGGTGCACGGTATTCGTGGATTTTCGTCGACATTCGCGGGTTTTGCCTCACCATTCACAGATTTTGATGAGCCATTCGCTGTTTGTTCCTCTCTATTCGCAGATTTTCGTGACTCGGGAACCTATCCCCCCCATTTTTCCATTGAAACAATGCCCCGCTATTCGCGGTTTCACAATTTGTGGATTTTCCAGGAACATATCCCAAGCAAATAGCGGGGTCCGAGGGTACTATATAGTCTTTATGAAGCAGTGTTTCAGTCCATTGACAAGATAAACAATGGACTTAATCAAGTAAGCGTTGAAAAGGGTAGGTTTACCGTCATAGAAACAAGGTGCAGATGTGTAAGCCGTTTGTTAGAGCAGCAGCCTTTTAATCAATGATAGAGGTGTGCGGTATTACCGGTACTGTATATGGTTAACTTCCATTTCTATTTTTAACAATATGTATTCCAATTTTTTTAAGGTCTGAAGATAGTCATATAATACTTTCTTCACAAATGTCCCAATTAGCAAGCAGCTCGCTCCGTGTGTTCCGTTAGCATGCAGCTCGCTCCGTGTGTTCCTTTAGCATGCAGCTCGCTCTGTGTGTTCCTTCAGCATGCAGCTCGCTCCGTGTGTTCCTTTAGCATGCAGCTCGCCCGGTGTGTTCTGTTAGCATGCAGCTTGCTCTGTGTGTTCCGTTAGCATGCAGCTCGCTCCGTCTGTTCCTTTAGCATGCAGCTCGCCCGGTGTGTTCCGTTAGCATGCAGCTTGCTCCGTGTGTTCCGTTAGCATGCAGCTCGCTCCGTGTGTTCCTTTAGCATGCAGCTCGCCCGGTGTGTTCCTTTAGCATGCAGCTCGCTCCGTGTGTTCCTTTAGCATGCAGCTCGCCCGGTGTGTTCCGTTAGCATGCAGCTCGCTCCGTGTGTTCCTTTAGCATGCAGCTCGCCCGGTGTGTTCCGTTAGCATGCAGCTCGCTCCGTGTGTTCCATTAGCATGCAGCTTGCTCCGTGTGTTCCGTTAGCATGCAGCTCGCTCCGTGTGTTCCTTTAGCATGCAGCTCACACCATGTGTTCCTTTAGCATGCAGCTCGCTCCGTGTGTTCCGTTAGCATGCAGCTCGCTCCGTGTGTTCCTTTAGCATGCAGCTCACTCCGTGTGTTCCGTTAGCATGCAGCTTGCTCCGTGTGTTCCGTTAGCATGCAGCTCGCTCCGTGTGTTCCGTTAGCATGCAGCTCGCTCCGTGTGTTCCGTTAGCATGCAGCTCGCTCCGTGTGTTCCTTTAGCATGCAGCTCGCTCCGTGTGTTCCTTTAGCATGCAGCTCGCTCCGTGTGTTCCTTTAGCATGCAGCTCGCTCCGTGTGTTCCTTTAGCATGCAGCTCGCTCCGTGTGTTTCGATAGCATGCAGCTTGCTCCGTGTGTTCCGCTCCATGCAGCTCGCTGTGTGTTCCGTTAGCATGCAGCTCGCTCAGTGTGTTCCGTTAGCATGCAGCTCGCTCCGTGTGTTCCGTTAGCATGCAGCTTGCTCGGTGTATTATGTTAGCATGCAGCTCGCTTGGTGTGTCATGTGATCATGCAGCTTGCTCGGTGTGTTCTGTTAGCATGCAGCTCGTTCGGTGTGTCATGTTAGCATGCAGCTTGCTCGGTGTGTCATGTTAGCATGCAGCTCACTCGGTGTGTTCTGTTAGCATGCAGATTGCTCGGTGTGTTATGTTAGCATGCAGCTCACTCGACGTGTTCTGTTAGCATGCAGCTCACTCGGTGTGTTCTGTTAGCATGCAGATTGCTCGGTGTGTCATGTTAGCATGCAGATTGCTCGGTGTGTCATGTTAGCATGCAGCTCACTCGGTGTGTTCTGTTAGCATGCAGATTGGTCGGTGTGTTCTGTTAGCATGCAGCTCGCTCAGTGTGTTCTGTTAGCATGCAGATTGCTTGATGTGTTCTGTTAGCATGCAGCTTGCTTGGTGTGTTATGTTAGCATGCAGCTTGCTTTGTGTGTCATGTTAGCATGCAGATTGCTCGGTGTGTCATGTTAGCATGCAGATTGCTCGGTGTGTTCTGTTAGCATGCAGCTCGCTCAGTGTGTCATGTTAGCATGTAGCTTGCTCGGTGTGTCATGTTAGCATGCAGCTTGCTTGGTGTGTTCTGTTAGCATGCAGCTTGCTCGGTGTGTTCTGTTAGCATGCAGCTTGCTCGGTGTCATGTTAGCATGCAGCTTGCTCGGTGTGTTCTGTTAGCATGCAGCTTGCTCGGTGTGTTATGTTAGCTTGCAGCTCGCTCGGTGTGTTATCTTAGCATGCAGCTTGCTCGGTGTGTTATGTTAGCAAGCAGATTACACGGTGTGTTCTGTTAGCATGCAGCTCGCTCGGTGTGTTATGTTAGCATGCAGCTTGCTTGGTGTGTTCCATTAGCAAGCATAGCTCGCTGGCCAGGCCAGACGCTACACATCAACCGCTTTGCAAACTGCTCGTCCAGTCGCTCGTCAAACGGAGCAAAGCGATTTCCTCGAGGTAAAATGAGATTTGACTTCAAACAAATTGCAACAAGAAAGAATTATGAAATAAAGAATATGAACACACGTAACTCTATGGTTATTCAGTTTGTTCCTATGTGGATTGTTATTGTATGCTGCATGGTTCTCAAGCCAAGGGGATAATTACATTATTTAAATTGTCATGATATTGTTGCGGTTGTGAGAAATAAAGATAACCCCCCTCTTAGTTAGTTGCACCACAACATGTAGCCTCGCTTCGTTCAGTTATTTCTTATTAAATGTTAAGCATAGTCTCCTTTCCTGTGTTAGTATGCATTGAAGCAGGCAAGTAAGTGTAGGCTTCATTGTTCATTGGGCTGGAATACCATGTGCTACGCCCAGAACAAGTCTGGGAGGCCCGAGGGAGGAGCTACAGGGGAGTGGCCGGTAAGCGGCAAGCAGCCAATAGGAGCTACAGGGGAGTGGCTAACAACGGCAGCCAGGGGAGGTGCTTGGAACATTCGGGTAAGACTCCGGAGAAGGGCTATAAAACCCTGTCCGGGCCCCCGAACGTAAGTGAGAAGAGGTGTGATCGAGGACCCGCTCCGTGGACCAAGCTCCCAGCGCGCTGTCTGTCTCTGAGCTCTCTGTCCCGGGATTCTGAAGCGACTGTGTGTGTGATCGAAAGCACGAACTCTCTGTAGTCTGCGTTCTGCCTGTTATAAGCGCTTTTCGAGGACGATCTCTCCCGGGGCCCGACACTCCAACAATCTCCCTGCCTGGGCTCCCTGCACGTGCCGTGAACATCCCCGCCCAACGAGCTGACCGGGGTTAACGGCACCAACGACCGCGCTTGAGCGCGTTCCCTTCTCTTCCTTCCTTTCCCCGCGTGAGTGAGAGGGCCCTTGTCCGGGGATTAAGTTAAGGACGTTAAGTTTCTGCTCTGTGTCTTTTTGCCCTGATCATTTGTACATTGTAATAATAAACATGTGTTCTTTTGCATCCATTTGGCCATTCACATCATTTCCCACTATTGGCTTCGCATTGTACGAAATAACACCGCTCAATCGGGTTCATCTATCTATAATTCCAGTAATCTCTGTGTGTGTGTGTGTGTGTGTGTGTGTCTGTGTGTGTGTTTGTTTGTTTGTCTGTGACCGCTGTTTCTCGACAACCACGGGTCCGATATACTTGAAACTTGCCAGGTATATTGCTGGGGACCCGAGGATGTGCCTTTTCAAGGTTTGAAATTAATCGGACAAGTAGTTACCGAGCTATGTCCAAAAAACGATTCAACCAATCAGAGAGCAGCGAGCTATCACGTGTGCCGAACGTGGCGAACAGACTCTGCCTCGGATGGCACATTTGAGAGCGTATTCATTTATTTCACGTTTGCAAACTATGTTGGCGTTAAACTATGTTTTAAAACTAATTAAAACTAATTTGCGATTCATCGTAACTGCGATATGCGACCTTCCGGAGCTCCTGTGAGAGCGTGCGCCATTACGGATAGTAATTCAATTAAAAACATAAAAACATTGTTGTGCATGCTATGGCGATTTCTTTACCAAACTCCGCAAGCCGTTCGCTTTGGACCAAACCATTTCATGTAAATAGAGGGGGGGGGGGGATTGTCACCGTACTCGCAAGCCGTTCGCTTTGGACCAAACCATTTCATGTAAATAGAGGGGGGGGGGGGGGGGATTGTCACCGCACTCGCAAGCCGTTCGCTTTGGCTTTGCGAATGGACCAAACCATTCCATGTAAATAGAGGGGGGGGATATAATTTTAGATATATATATAGTACGGGCATGCCCTAGTAAGGATTAATGGCACGAGTCACGTGACACGCAAACCACTCGGGCGTATCAGACCAGCGTGACTCGTGCGAGGCCCAGTCCCCGTTCTCGTGGTGGCGTGTGTATAGAAGGTACTTGGGGATTCGACCAGATACCCTTCCGCACGCTCGCTACGGGGGTGGCGGCTGGAATTGCTCCGCAATCCACCCCACGGGTGTAAAGTGGGTAGCGGCCTCGTGGACTCGAAGGCCCGAGGGGGAAAAGGGTTTAACCCCCCTCTGTACGTCTATGGGCTCGAGGTCCTCAACAATATTATCACGAGTATCGTGATAATGAGATAGGTTTTCCCATTATCGCCCAGGCCTACTCCAAGAGCAAGCACCTCGACCTCTGTCCCCTTCCCTCTTTCTTCCTCTTTCACAAATATAATCCACCAGGATAACTCCAGTGATCTCCAAGTAATAGTCAGTTGCAAAAGGTGAGAAAACATTTTCAGTTGGCTTCTTCAGGTGAAAATAAATAATTTCATCAATAAAGGAGAACATTACAGAAAATGCCATCTCATAGAACAAAAAAAAGTGTCCACCCGCACGTGTCAGGGTGGTCAAGTCAAGATGATCTTATTTCCGCACAGCCCTTGGATGTACCACTCGCATGCTCCAGCTTAACTTACCCAATGCTAACCATATAAAGAAATGATACCGCGGCTCAAAGTCTAATTATCCAGAGAACCACAACGGCTTGGGGTTGTGAGCGTTCCCGGTTGGAATAAAAATCCTAATTTGCACTTTATCATGCAATTAGCTCGATTTGCGGAAACACTGCACCAATGTGGTCAGACGCGTTCTAACAAGCACAAAGGGCACAAGGGTATCACCTTTCAAACGCGATGCCTCAAGACGACGGCTGCAACACCAAGCTTGTTATGGATAATCACCATACCATGGAGCTTTTCCTTCCTCTTTATCACAAATGTGGAACACATCACAATTACCTCCCCAAAACAAGCAAAGCACATTACTACATAACTGTCAAATCCCAGAGTACAATGCCCCATGTACGTGTGTTAGCAAGGCCGCTGCCAAGTAGCCTGTGAGCATGGTGCAAGAAAGGAACCACACAATTTTTTAACACCCCATGCATGTGATGTGCTCATTCAGTCTGAAAATCGCTACTGAAAATTACCAACACAAAAAAGCTGGACAGCCTTCCCCATCACTACACAACTACATTCAGTGAGCTTTCATCACTAGGAAACATGGCTCCACGGCCAGCCTTCGTTGCTTATGAGCTTATAAAGAAATTGCAGTGACATTGAAACTGAAACTGAGACGAGAGACAATGAGTGGTGCAATGTGCACGGCTTTTTACTTTTGCCCACAGCTTGGAATGAGAAATGCAATTGTGATGAAATTCCCACCGGAAATTTACCTCTAAAATAGACGCCTAACATCAATACCGATGCCTAACATCAATCCCGACGCCCAACATCAATCCCGACGCCCAACATCAATCCCGACGCCCAACATCAATACCGACGCCCAACATCAATACCGACGCCAAACATCAATACCGACGCCAAACATCAATACCGACGCCAAACATCAATACCGACGCCAAACATCAATACCGACGCCAAACATCAATACCGACGCCAAACATCAATACCGACGCCAAACATCAATACCGACGCCAAACATCAATACCGACGCCAAACATCAATACCGACGCCAAACATCAATACCGACGCCAAACATCAATACCGACGCCAAACATCAATACCGACGCCAAACATCAATACCGACGCCAAACATCAATACCGACGCCAAACATCAATACCGACGCCAAACATCAATACCGACGCCAAACATCAATACCGACGCCAAACATCAATACCGACGCCAAACATCAATACCGACGCCAAACATCAATACCGACGCCAAACATCAATACCGACGCCAAACATCAATACCGACGCCAAACATCAATACCGACGCCAAACATCAATACCGACGCCTAACATCAATACCGACGCCTAACATCAATACCGACGCCAAACATCAATACCGACGCCTAACATCAATACCGACGCCTAACATCAATACCGACGCCTAACATCAATACCGACGCCTAACATCAATACCGACGCCTAACATCAATACCGACGCCTAACATCAATACCGACGCCTAACATCAATACCGACGCCTAACATCAATACCGACGCCTAACATCAATACCGACGCCTAACATCAATACCGACGCCTAACATCAATACCGACGCCTAACATCAATACCGACGCCTAACATCAATACCGACGCCTAACATCAATACCGACGCCTAACATCAATACCGACGCCTAACATCAATACCGACGCCTAACATCAATACCGACGCCTAACATCAATACCGACGCCTAACATCAATACCGACGCCTAACATCAATACCGACGCCTAACATCAATACCGACGCCTAACATCAATACCGACGCCTAACATCAATACCGACGCCTAACATCAATACCGACGCCTAACATCAATACCGACGCCTAACATCAATACCGACGCCTAACATCAATACCGACGCCTAACATCAATACCGACGCCTAACATCAATACCGACGCCTAACATCAATACCGACGCCTAACATCAATACCGACGCCTAACATCAATACCGACGCCTAACATCAATACCGACGCCTAACATCAACACCGACGCCTAACATCAACACCGACGCCTAACATCAACACCGACGCCTAACATCAACACCGGCGCACAACATCAACACCGGCGCCCAACATCAACACCGGCGCCCAACATCAACACCGGCGCACAACATCAACACCGGCGCCCAACATCAACACCGGCGCCCAACATCAACACCGGCGCCCAACATCAACACCGGCGCCCAACATCAACACCGGCGCCCAACATCAACACCGGCGCCCAACATCAACACCGGCGCCCAACATCAACACCGGCGCCCAACATCAACACCGACGCCCAACATCAACACCGACGCCCAACATCAACACCGACGCCCAACATCAACACCGACGCCCAACATCAACACCGACGCCCAACATCAACACCGACGCCCAACATCAACACCGACGCCTAACATCAATACCGACAATTAGGTAACAAAGCCATGTTGGCAGTATGGTGTGGAGTCCTTTGAACTGTGCTGAACTAAAAAATATTGTGGAAAAAGAATTTATGATGCATATTAAAGTGCATCCGTATCTAGAAAACGTTATTGTGTCATCTGAAAATTGAAACCTTGCACACTAAAATATTTGACACCAAATATTCGATTTACAACCTCAAAACCCGACATTACAAACGTATGCTCAACCTCGCTAAACTCAATTTAAAACTACGAATTCAAAACATGATGTCATGGACTTTTGCTCAAAAATTTAAATCGTGGAATTTTAAAATAAACACGTGATATCGTTAGAACAGAAATTAGGAATTATAAGAAAGTTTGACACTGGTGCCCACCTTCCAGATAAGGCACTTGATTTTTGTCTTGCAATGGAAATACAACGGTGAATACGAGGGCAATAAAAAGAAAATATCATGGTATGTGCGCAACCTGTGATACCTTCCAGTGGAGTGCAAAGGTTTGTTAATTTTGTTAACCTTAAGCAATTTCCGATATAAGTAAATAAATAACTTTTAATTTATATTATTACTTTTGTATTATTATATTACTGGTGTGGCTCCACGCGCCTCACCACACATCGCTTCAGAGGGATGGATGGGCATCTTTGACCATGCCTAACGTCCACCGGCGCACACATTAATGAATCATCCTGCCTGTGAATCACCGGGATGACAGTATATTGAAAAAGGTCAGGGTTCGAACTCAGGCTAGACAGCTTAGATGCACGTGTGTGTACCTGGTGGCCATTCTGCCAACCCATTATTGTTACTGTGCCTTTTTTCAAAGTTATTTTCCCCATTATTATTGAATCTTCGGGCCGGAAATTGTTTTGGGAACGCTTCCCCCATTATTATATCTATAGGAAAGTCACTTTCGATTTATGAACTACTTTTCAGGAACACGTCATGTTCATTCATAAATAGATTGCTGGATACTAGTAAAGTTAAAGTATAGTATAGTATAGTATAGTATAGTATAGTATAGTATAGTATAGTATAGAATAGATTCATATACAGCCTCTCTCCCTGCACTCTCCAAATAGTCATAACTCACATGTTTCCGAGGGCAACTTCAGCCAACATTATCAATCCTGTCGGGTTGGCATGGTTTGCATGGCAGTAGTTTGCACTCTTGGACACCATATCGGCAAAGTAGACACCTTTACCAAACATGTAACCAGTCTGCAAAAACAGAAAGAAAATGGATGTAAAAACAAGACGACGTCATGCAGAGCACAATACTTGCAAAATCCACCCCTCATCAAATACATCAAATTGTCCAATTCATTAAGATTATAATTGACAATCTTGATCAAAGCTCAGGTCAATCGGATTTAAATTGATGATTTTTTCAGATTAAAATTGATATTAGAAGTTTGACCTTGAGTTGACCTTTGACCTCAAAAATAGTACGTTTTCCAATTCAATGAGGCATTTTGCAATTGCTGTTTAATTTCTAAGTCAATTGGATGAAAATTCACGATTTTCCAGATCAAAATTAATGATTTTAGAAGTTTGACCTTGAGTTGACATTTTACCTTAAACAAAGTTGGTTTCCCAATTCAACGAGGCACTATGCAATTGCTGTTTAATTTTCAAGTCAATCGGATGAAAAATGACAATTTTAGAAATCTGATCTCAAGATGACCTTTGACCTAAAAAATCACTATCAAATCTTCCAACGCTACCATCTGGTGAAGTTTCGTGAATATCGGTTTACAATTGTGACCTGTAGGCGATTGACAGACAGACAGAATAACAAACTCAGCCGACCAATTTACTTGAAAAATCTTCGATTTTACAAGTCATAACAAGAAAGAGCAATCAGAGATTGCAGACCCTCACCAGGATGTGATTTCAGTGGTTTTTAAGGCTTTTGCGTTAAAAACAAATATGGCGGCCGAACCATGTGACCGATGACGTCATAATTTTTAATTTTTTTTCTCCACCAATTTATCCCTAGATGATGCTCAAGAAATTTTCTTATCCGGATGAAGTTTTGTACTTATCGAATTATGACGTCATAATGGAGGCACCTATGACATCATCATTAATATATTTTATTCCCCATGGAGAGTTCTTTATAATGAGCCATGTCTCAATTTTTTCTATGCGGCGCTTTTGGCGAATCGAGGTGCAGTTTTTAGGTTTTTCCAAGATGGCGCCCTTACCACTTGAACTATGACGTCATAATTATCATTAAAAAATTGTACAGGTGGAGTTGCACCTATGGTGGAAATTTCCTGTCAATCGGACCAACGGTTGCTGAGAAAATCATATTTATTTTGTGTGGACAAACAGACAAACAAACGGACCCAAATGCAATACCCTCTCCTCCTGCAAGGGTAAAAATGCATGCTATAGCAAGGGACGTAACAGTAAACAGTCAAAATGGAATGATCAGAATGAAACGCTAGTCGAGCAAATCTTGCCTATTTGTCTCTTTTCTTTATAATTCAATCATTATTTTAAAGTACATTAATTAAAGTGTAAAGTCGAATAACAAATGTCAAAAACTCTTCAAGCTTATTTTGGGGGGGAAAAAAAAAACTTGCATGAATTAAAAACGAATCCAATTGCACGAGCTGTCCAAGAGCATGTGATATAACAAGAGGATGTGGGTGTATGTGGGTCAGTGCAAGCAGAGTGAGAAGCTGTACCACAGGCGCCTCTGGTGGTGCGATGCGCAGGCCCTGAGACAAAATGCCGGCAAAGTTGGTGATACGGGAGCCGTGCCAAAGCATCATGTGGTTGGGAACATCCTCGAAAGGCCGGAATTTCTGCCGCTCCCCATCACGACACACTTTGAAGATCTGTTGCAAAGCACAAGTGATTGGTGGATAGAGGTAATCTGTTGGGGATGCTGCAATTGATAAAAGTCAGCACGAATTGTGGAAATTGACTAAATAACGAGTCATCAATATACAAAACATCTGATAAAGTCAGAACGAGCATGGGGGTATTAGACGAGAAAGAGTTGCTGCAATGGCCTCGTGATTCTTGAACTGGGCATCCCTTCGCACAAAGCTTCCAAGCTTGTCCCATCAAGGGTCTCTCTACAGTGGTCATTACAGGGTACCTCCTTGGTCTCCTCATTTCGGGATTGTATTTTTTTCTTCAGAAGAGACCCTTTGAAGCAGGTTTGACTTGAGCAAAGTGAGCCAAAAATGAAAAGTACTAAATTACATGAGAGGGTCTCACGGATACATCTTTGAATTTATAACCTAAAATCTTGAGGGGATATCCGAAGACCTTGACAAGATATTTGTACCTATATTGAAGGAGGCAGGGGGAGCCTGGTGTTGGCTTAGCGGTTAGGGTGTCGGCTTGGGATCCTCGGATCCTGGGTTTGAATCGCGGTCGATCGCTGAATTAACGCCAGGTGGGATTGACTCAGCCTGTCATCCTTCCGAGGTCGGTAAATTGAGTACCAGTTCACTGGTAATTCCCTGCGTGTCACAAGAGGTGACTAACAGGGTTGGTGGCAGGAAGGGCATCCGGCCATAAAACATTGCTTCAAAAATGGGACCACAATGCCCGAAAAAGGTCAAACCCTGCTCTGCTGGAAAAAATGGCCTCTAAAGGTGGTTCCTGTATTATTATTGAAGGAGGATATTGAACATATTTGGTACCAAAGGTGACATCCCACAAGCTGATTTAGATAGGAAAGAAAAAGCACCTGGAAGATCACTTTAACCTGGGAAACTGCAATAAACTGGAGAGGATCAGGTCTAACCTAGAGGTTTCTCGACTTCTTTATTAGAACTCCCAGTGACATGTGAGCCTGACGTTGGCTTAATGGTCAACGTGACTGGTTTAAGATCTTAGGGTCCTGAGTTTGAGCCCTTGTCGTGCCATTCAAATAACCCCAGGTGGGTTGACTCGGCCTATCCTCCTGAGGTCAGCAAAATGAGTACCAGCTGACTGACTGGTAATAAGGAGCATTGCATAAGCGCATCAAGATTGACTATAATCCAGGAGACGAAGGGGAGCAACTTTGTGTTGGATGGGTGTGAGGAGGTGCGACCGGAAGAAGTGGGAGGCATAAAAGGCGGCAATCAAAAGTGCTTCCTGGTTTCATGCAGCTGGTCATGTTAAACATTACACGTAGTTTTTAAACAAAAGGGGACAGTGAGGCACAACTAATTATCCTGGGTCACTGCTAACTCCAGGACACAGGTTGAACGCAGCAAAATGTGTCCTACTATTTTACGCTTGAGAAAACACAATGACATAAATAAACTGGAGTGGGGAAGACACATTTTAAATTTCATGAGACAATAGGGATTTTTCTTGAAAATCGCTGCATTGAAAGGAGGCAAGGTAGCGTACACACCTGTTGCACTTCAATTGTAAACGAATCATGTGTGGGTGCATGAGTGTTATGCACATAGTCCAGGATCACGCGGGCCTCGTCAGTCTCCATATCCAGCACCTGCGTAGGCAGAAGAGAACCCCAGTTGTCCAATCTAAGCAATGGTACCACTTGCATAAGCAATATTATCACGTAGGACAACCATATACAGGATACACCTAAGGTCTTAAAGGAAGACTCCAGACCCCCAATTTTTTTTTGAGTTAAATACTTCTACATAATCTTTGATCAGTACATAACATCATCTATAAAAAAATTTAAAAATCAACCCGCGAAGTTGTTTCCTTGTAATCCGACCTTAAATGCGCCAAAAATTATAGACCATCGACGAAAACGCTTTTGCAAATCTTAGACCACGTGCCCATGCACAGTATGACGTCACACGAGGTGATCAGGGAAGCCGGAAATACTTTACAAATGGTTTACAATACAATACAATAGTGTAGTGTTTCTATTCTAGTTATATTGTCCTGCATATCGGATTCTAAATGGTTTATAGTTGTGTTTTGTACAGGTGCTGTAAAGTCTCGGAGCCTTTTGTACGTAGAAGGGGGGGGGGTTATGCGGGAAAAAGCGTAATTTTGAAAATAAAAGAAATATAAATGCGGCTCCCGTTTTCTAATGTGCGTGCTGATGAGAAACAGGGATTTTTTAAAGCCGCACTGTATTGAATCCTCATCGCATTTTGACGTTCGAAATCCTGTCATTCTCAGGCTTCAGAGGTGACTTGACGTCATGCTGGCTTTATTACATCATGTTCTAGCACAACGTGACCCCAGTGACATCACTGCAACAGAGTCTACGTCACCTCGTGCAAGATTCAATAAAGTGCACCTTTAAGTGGCCTAAAGGGCCATAACATTAGGCTGGGCATTGTGTTAGTACTAGGAGTGCAGTCCTAGAAACAAAATATAATGCATAATAGGTAGCCAATTTATTTTGCTGGTTTATACCAATATTTGCATGCAAAGTGTAAACAACGTTTCATGATTGAAGAGCCCCTTTAAAGTATGTACACAACCATAAATTGAGAGATTATGAACCCCCCTTTCATTCAAGAAAAACAATGGTATTATAATCATAAACACAGGCTCGAATGCGAGTGTACTGTCATTGTGTGTCCCCAAAGACACTTGCAATGCATAGGCCTAGGCCTACACTAAATCGTAAATGACGTTTGCGTCATGTATAAAATGTGGGCTATCCCTCCCCCCCCCCCCCCTTTTCCTGGGATGCGAGCATAATTGTTTATGTATCGTCTTATTTCAGGGTCTCGTGGAACATGCCTGCCATAAATATAAATAAATTGGCCAAAATTCTACGAAACGCCGACGTACAGTGACGAGTGCATTTGTACACCACACTCAGTAGCTGCAGCCTGCGTGTCTGTGGCTACGCCATGATACAGGCACAAGGCGATCGGGTTTTTACCATTTTATCGATCAAACAAGGCCACAACTGCAATAACACTCGCTTGATATATAAATATTCCTCGCATATTTAACCGAAACTATCAACAAGTAGGCTAGCCCAACACGTACCAGTAATCTAAATCTGCGAGCCGTCCAGCATCAGCTTCATCGTTTTCCACTTCGATCTCCATATTGGCCTCTGGATCTTCGTCGGCGTATTCCGACTCAAACTGATATGGTTGAACACCAAATTCTCTCCGTTCTTTATCAAATTCTTCTACAATACTTTCCTCAGCCTCTGATACGTATTCATCGGCTGAAAAGTCCGACAGATCGGAGGAAATAGAGCGATTCGGAGTCAGAAACTGCTTCTTCTGCCATGTCTGCCATGTTTATGCAGTGTGTGCACCGCGATCAGCTGAGATCTATACCTCATGTGACGTCACAAGGATTCCAGAACTAGCTGGTTTTTTTTAATCGTGCCTTTTTAAAAACGCATTTTACGACTAATTTAGCATCGATTTTTTTTTCTTTTTAAAAATTAAACATTACCTAATTCTAAAGATTTAAATAATTTAAAAAAAATTGGGTCTGGAGTCTTCCTTTAAACAAACACTAACCTCATCCAAATACTTTCCTCGACTACACGAGATGAACTTGTTCCCGCTTTTAAAATGACGAATCAAAAAGAAACAATTATACGGGACGCATACGGACATAAAAACCCACAAACCTCAATCTTTGCCTTCAACCTCTCATAATTGACATCCAGTTGGTTTTTATCACCATCCTGGCTACATGAGAGCAAGCTGTACGCCACCTCAATCTCCAGCAAGTTATCCAGCATCTCCACCTTCGACTGGAGAATGAAGAACATCACAAAGGAAGAGCATGAGCGAACGGGTGTGTGCACACGCGCAAATGCTCAATCCCGTATATACAAACAGATTGAAACAGCTGACACATCACCTGTATGTATTCCAGGTTGTCTAACATTGGTGGCTTCTTCATGCCAAAGTCGTGTGGAATGAGTGTGAAGAAACGGTTCGACATATCCAGGATTTGGGACTCGGATGAACTTTGCGAGAGCAGCTGCGCACGTTAAACAAAACGGGCACGGATTACAATGGTCCACATAGGGATATTGCCAAGATCGGGGAAACAAAACAAACCAACAGTAGACTGACCACAAGTGGATCAAAAACATTCGCAAAGTAGAATATATATATATATTTTAAAATGCCAATGAACTTTACTTCCTTAATTTAGCAATTACGGGTGAGTATATAATCCAAGCAATTGAGGAAGCAATCTGTTATTGTTTCACAGTACCTGTTAGCATGCTAAGGCACTTTCATGATGCAGAAACAGAGATTGTACCTTCTGAACGTTTCCCAGCAAAGAGTAAGCGCTTTGGATCTGCCTTCGGCTGAGCTTCCCCAGTGGCATCTTTTGCAGGTCAATCTGCATTGGGATAAGATGAACACTAATACACATATGCAAGCAACTTTTGCACTCCCAAACTCTCTCAATTTGCTTGAATGACCAAAAGGCCAAAAGCAAGTCCGAGACAGTGGTAAAATTTTTTAAAAATAACACATAGACATTGATTAATTTGTCAGTTATTGTCAATATGTTGTCCAAGTTTTGATCAAAATGCCATCATAAAACATACAAGTAATTCATTACAAGGTAAGCTACAGCTTCTGTCCTGAACAAACAGTGGTACATCAGGGGTGATGAAGGTTGTGGTCAAGTTTCATCGAAATAGCGTGTGTAGTTTCAGAGGAAAAAGCAAATTCCTATTTTGGGGGGGGGGGGGGGGGGCTCAAGCCTAGTGTAGACCCCTGATAGACCCCAATTTTTAATGCCGTGAACAAACTTGATTTGCAACATACCAAGTATTATTTGTGCCAAGTTTGGTCACAATCCCATCAGCGGTTTTGGAGAAGAAGTTACAAGTGTTTATGGACCGACGGATGACGCGTCATCGCATAAGCACCCCAGAACTACATTCCAGGTGAGCTAAAAACAACGATGGAATTGTAACAAAGCATATATTAATTAATACTAGTAATATTAACAACAATAATAATAGTAATGAATGTATAATTCCCACCCTGACTCGAGCACATTTGGACTTGGTGAAAGGTAAGCTACTGCTCAAGCAATATGGCAGGCAGGTATCCTACCAGGCCGTGAGGACCAATGAAAATTTGGTCAAATGGACACATGGACGACATCACATGACTTGTCATCTTCTCCCATCAATGCCCATCGTGATAAAGGCAGGTGAGGACATTTGCTCTGAAAGATTTGATTCTTATTCAAAGCTCCTATTCTTTAGTCATATTTTCTTTGTTCCGTCTCATTAAAAAGAATGTTGAGCAAAACATTGAACATGAGAGCAGGATGATCATGTCACTGTTGCA
Source organism: Myxine glutinosa (assembly GCF_964187855.1). Classification (NCBI taxonomy): domain Eukaryota; kingdom Metazoa; phylum Chordata; class Myxini; order Myxiniformes; family Myxinidae; genus Myxine; species Myxine glutinosa. The sequence goes on along the minus strand of NC_136265.1, from coordinate 201,958,434 downwards.
ATTAAAGCCCAGCTAGCTCCACTGTTTGATGCGAACAAAAAGGTAAGACCTTGAGATCCCAAATGCATTGACTGAGTTATGAAAAACAAAGTTCCAACGACTTATAGATTGCCCAAACAAAAGAAGCATAAAAGAATTTTTTTAATTTCTAAATTCACTACATAATGTCGCCCATAGTAAGTAATGTAACCACAATATTTGAAAAGTTCAAAACATTGAGCCTACCTCAAACTCTACCATGGCCTTCTTCATGTTATCCACATCAAATATCAACTGCATGAGATCTTGAATAGCTGGGTCCAGCAAGGACTTGATCCCTGCAGATTGAGTCAGCTTTTGTAACTCGTGATTGTCCTGCAGTGAATAAAACAGGCAAGGAGATACACCGTATTAAGCAGTGAAGCAGACAAAGAATCATTGTTCATAATTATCCTGCTGAGTGGGCTCAGTATAGCCTACAGGTAAGCGCACTCGCCTCGAAGCCGTCTAGTCTGGGTCCAAATCTCAACCTAGCTATAAACTGTCATCCTGGTGTTTCCCAAGCAGGGCAAGGCATCAAGATGTGCTGTCCCTCAGGGATGGACGTTAAACTGGGCTTTCCATTTGCTGCCATAAAATGGTGGATGTTAAAGAACCCATGGTGTCTTTCACGAAGTGTAGGTGAGTTATCGCCAGCACACTGAACAAATTCAAATTCTGCTCCAACCTACAGGGGGCGCTGCATCAGCGGCACAGCCATGCCCCTTATGCTTCAGTCACATTTGGCTCGGCGGCCGTAGGGTCTAAATAATCTACGGCCACTAGCAATTATAGGGCGGCCGCAGTATTTCCACGGTCACACAATGTAGCAGTCACATATGTTTTTATTTTTCGGGTAGCCGCACGGGGTATTTAGAAATTGTGGAGACCGAAAACGTGGGGGTGCCGTACGGTCTTTGATTTGATGTCGCACGGTGACCTTAGGGCGTCCCTGCGGCGGCCATATAATTTTCAAGGCAGACGCAAGGTAGCCTCAAGGTGCCCGCAAGGCGACCGCAGGGCGGCCCTAAGACGAACGTGCGGCCAGACGGACGGTAACGAGTGGGTATATATACCAGTTATTTTTCATATGTATAACAGCACTTACAGTTGTCATGGCTACGGCTTGTCGAATTGCTACGGCCAACCTAGAAATGAAAAAAGTTATAACTCCGCGCTATAATTCCACGGCGACCCCTACGGCCTGTAAGAGATAGCCATACGCCCTAGGGCCACCCTGAGGCCACCTCAGAAACTCTGCGGCCGCCGCACGTTTCTGTCAATTTAGGGGGGGTACGGCCGCCGTATCCTAGCCATAGAGCAAATGTGACTTATGCTTTACCCTCAACAATAATGCAAACCAGTAGTCACATGCTGTACACAAAATGAATGAATCCTGTATATCTGGAAGTCACACCAAATTTACACATGATAATTAAATAATTATGGTATTGTTAAAAATAGCAAATGCGACAAAAATGATAATTTCAAATGTATTCACAAGCCTCCAGCCTACCCGTCCGTAATCAATCTCCATTGGGTAGAACTTATTCGGGTATTTCACAAACTTCTCACAGTACCAGCTATTCCCAGTCTTGGAATCGTACAAGTCCACAAAGTTATCAATTGCGGTTTCCAGAGAATTCATCTTCTCCAGTTTGTTTCCTCCAATGGTGGTCCCCACACGGCCCCAAGAACGAAACACCCAGTACCTGCAAGCCAAGAGTATCAACTGAATAAGGTCATTCAAAATGTAACGTAAAGCTCACTCGCATAAGTAGGTCACATCACTGGCAGTTAGCAGCAAAAACACTCATCGACTTGATAACTTCAGTCATCGACACTATAATACTCTCCTCCACTCTGTCCGTCCGACGTCCGTCCATTCATTCATAATAATAATAATAATTCATTTATTTTGTATAGCGCTTTTCATGAAGCCCAAAGGCGCTTTGACAGAGTGCAAAATATAATGCATAACAAAACATGGAAACAACAATTGCAAAAAGACAAGAATCAATAGGGAAATATTTAAAGCAAAAGGAGGGAGAAGGAGAAGTGATAGTCAGGGGTTAAATGCTGTGGGTTGAATGTTGAATGCAGTGCTGAACAGGTGGGTCTTGAGTGATGTTTTGAATGTGGTGAGTGAGGAGGAGTCTCTGATGGTGTGAGGTAGTGAGTTCCAGAGGGTGGGAGCAGCGATGGAGAAGGCCCTGTCCCCCCAGGATCTGAATTTGGTCCGGATGGGGGGGTCAGGAGGTTGGTACCAGCAGAGCGGAGGTTGCGGGTGGGAGTGTGTCTGGAGAGGAGGTCAGCCAGGTAGGATGGGGCCAGGTTACGGAGGGCTTTGTAGGTCAAGAGGAGGATTTTGTACTGGATTCTCTGGGAGATGGGGAGCCAGTCAAGCTTGTAAAGGACGGGGGTGATGTGGTCACGGGTCCGGGAATGGGTGAGTAGACGGGCAGCGGAGTTCTGAATGTATTGGAGTTTATTGGTGATTGTTGAGGGTGAACCATAGAGGAGGCTATTGCAGTAGTCCAGACGGGAGGTGATGAAGGCGTGGATGAGGGTTTCTGCAGCCGTGGAGGAGAGGGATGAGTGGAGACCGGCGATGTTTTTCAGGTGAAAGAAGGCTGTCTTTGTGATCTGTTTAGTGTATTTGTCAAAGGAGAGGGTTTGGTCAAAGATGACGCCAAGATTCCGGATGAGAGGGGAGGTGGATACTGGGATACCGTCGATGTTGAGGGCAAAGTTATGGGTGGATTTTGTGAGCGTTTTTGGGCCAATGATGATTATTTCAGATTTATCACAGTTAAGTTTGAGGAAGTTGATTTGAAGCCAGGATTTTATTTCAGAGATGCAGTTTGTCAGGATAGAGTGGGTGTCGGTGGAGCTTCTTTGATTCATGGGTGGAGCTTCCCCCTTGAGGGAGTGGCTTCACCCGTTCTGGGAGGGGCTTCAACATCAAAACTCCACCATTTTCTTCGAACCGCATAGCCCTGAGGCCTCTTGTATTAGGCTAGCACTTTCTGACTCACATGGTTTTATCTAACAACAACATGCATTTTCAGGCCATTTTTCCCCTCTAGAGCGGGGGTTAGCTTTGCGGGCCCCATGACAATCATGGTTCCCCGTTTGAGGCAATGTTTTTATGGCCGGATGCCCTTCCTGACCCCAACCCTTGGTCACGCTCTTACGATGCGCAGGGATACAGTGTGCCTATTCTGAATCAGGGGTACACACCGTGATCATTCATTCCAGCAAGCTGGTACTCAATTTGCCGACCTCGGAAGGATGACAGGCTGAGTCAACCCCCCTGGCGTTAATTTTTTTTTTTTTTTTTTTTTTGTATACAAGATCGAGGCTCGTGAGAGAGCGAACATTAATCACACAGAAAGACAAACAGACACATAAAACAAATAACATCGGGAGCGGTAGACAAGATGGGGAGAGAGGGGGAAGGACACAAACACAACATTTGAGAGCAGGGACCGAGAGACATGGAGACATCGAGAGATCTGTGGGAGGGAGAGGGCTTTGGGGGGGAGGCATGTGAAGGGGGGGAGGCATGTGAAGGGGGGGATCGATCAACCAGGATCGACCCAATTGATCGACCCAATTGATCGATCGATCAATTCAGCGATCAACCAGGATTCGAACCCAAGATCCTAGGATCCCAAGCCGGGAAGTGTATTCAACGCTTTCAAGTTTATAAATGAACAACAGAAGTAAGTCAAGGCAGGTTCTCCCCCCCCCCCCCCTTCCTCCCTCTCAAATCAAGGTAGAAGTGTCACTCTCCTCGCTCTACCACCCCTCTCCCCTGTGTGCAATCCCCTCTTCCCCCACACTCCCCACCTCTCCTGTCTGCGATCCTCTTTCCGTCTCCACGGCCAGACGGTCGTCGCGTTTTCATGAGCGCTGCAAGGGCGAGGAGGTTATGGTCCGAGATACCACACGGCAGAACAAGCCGCATGTCAAGAGCTGTTAGCCACCGCCTGACTACACACAAGTAGCCATCCTGCTGAATGAGGCTCTGCAAACATGCCGTCGCTAAACCACCATGCACATCCATAGAGTGGACAGGTTCTTAAGTGTCGTCTCCATTATTGCTGTCTCCTGCTTGTGAATGTGCAGGTCAAAATTATTGTGCAAGCCATCAAGAGTATCGTGGGCATGGGGAATAGTAGTTTTGTGTGAGAATTTTCTGAATTATTCTTCGTTCTCCTCACCCTTCTTTAATAAATCCTGTTCTTCCACTACTAGAGTGTCAGCCCGGTGTGTGTTCCGGAATTGGGAATGATATAATATGGCACAAGTAAAACCACGACTGTTAGAAATTTGTGCAAAAACCCTCGTTAGAAGGGTAACAAGCGTTACGCCTAGGTCCCCCGTCGGGGAAGTGATGTGAGTTGACAAAGTGGAAGACGCAGAAAACATGCTATGATATGATATTTCGCTCAAGGTTCAGACATACATGGTGGCGGCCATCTTGGATTTTGACGTGGCAACCAAATTTTCAATAGGGTTCTTCCTTGTGCCTAGATACACCCACACCAGATTAGAAGTTGGTACTTCGCTTATTTTTCAAGATATTTCGCTCACAAGGTTCAGACATACATGGCGGCGGCCATCTTGGATTTTAACGTGGCGACCCAATTCTAAACAGCCTTCTTCCTTGTGCCTAGATACACCCACACACCAGATTAGAAGTTGGTACTTCGCTTATTTTTCAAGATATTCATCTCACAAGGTTCAGACATACATGGCGGCGGCCATCTTGGATTTTGACGTGGCGACCCAATTTTCAACAGCGTTCTTCCTTGTGCCTAGATACACCCACACACCAATTTAGAAGTTGGTACTTCGCTTATTTTTCAAGATATTCAGCTCACAATGTAAAGACATATATATTGTGGCGGCCATCTTGGATTTTGACGTGGCGACCCAATTTTCAATAGCCTTCTTCTTTATGCCGAGATACACCCACCCACCAATTTAGAAGTTGGTACTTCGCTTATTTTTCAAGATATTCAGCTCACAATGTTCAGACATATATATGGTGGCGGCCATCTTGGATTTTGACGTGGCGACCCAATTTTCAATAGCTTCCTTCCTTGTGCCTCGATACACCCACACACCAGATTAGAAGTTGGTACTTCGCTTATGTTTCAAGATATTCATCTCACAATGTTCAGACATACATGGCGGTGGCCATCTTGGATTTTGACGTGGCGACCCAATTTTCAATAGCTTTCTTCCTTGTGCCTCGATACACCCACACACCAAATTAGAAGTTGGTACTTCGCTTATGTTTCAAGATATTCATCTCACAATGTTCAGACATACATGGCGGCGGCCATCTTGGATTTTGACGTGGGTTGCACCCACACACCAAATTCGAATGCGGTCCTTCGCTTACGCACGCACGCACGCACGCCCGCACACACGCACGCCCGGTGTGTGTTCCGGAATTGGGAATGATATAATATGGCACAAGTAAAACCACGACTGTTAGAAATTTGTGCAAAAACCCTCGTTCAAAGGGTAAAAACGTGGTGGTTCGTCAAGGGTCTCAATTGGCTGCCATCCTTTCAAACTGACGAACACATCGCAGGAGACAGACTCATTGCAGTTTCTGTGCGTCAAAAACAGAAGTAAAGATCTTTTTGGCTTTCCCAACAGACGATGTACCGCCCCAAGGACTATCTGTCACTGAATTTGTGACTGGTAGAAGATTTGACCGCGTGTCTATCCAGTCCACTGTGGGATTCAAATCCTGGTTCAATTCCCATCACCGTAACAATATATATAAAACAAATGAAGAAAACAACTGCAGCTACATAACTCCTCATAATGTGAGGAACACACGCACGCGCACGCACACACACACACACACACACACACACACACACACACACACACACACACACACACACACACACACACCAAAACTACTCACCTATTCTTGTTGTCAGCCTCAAGTAACTGCAGCTTGTAATACGAGTTGGTACCTTTGACTATGTCCACCTGTCCAAGCGTGGCACTGTAGATTTTGCTGCCTTCTTCATGCACATGTGCTGTGCTCTCCAGTCCTACAGAAGCACAAAAATGGCAAGAATAAAGCAAAAGAAAAAAAAGGATTTATCAACTCAAAGCTAATAAGAGCATGTTTATCGCTGTGGGAAGGAAGGTGCGGCTAATGTTTCAAAACAGTAAATATAGCTCAGTTTAAAAAGTCACTGTTTAACTTGTCCGCCAATGGCCAATACTATCCTGCAGGAAGACATTCGACATTCCATGACAATTAAAAACACCAGTTAATGGTTAGAGAATGGAAACCTCTCTGGTGTGTGCGATAGGTTTAGGGGGGGTGGGGGGAGGGCAGGGGGGGAAGACAAGTCCAAATATGTGAAAGACTACCCACATTTAATACCAAAAGGACAAATCTAGTAATGGCCCGAGTTAATCAAGACCGATATAAATTAAAATGTCGGTCAGTGGAGGCAGCTGTTGTACGCCATCGTACAGCGTAATGACATCATAGACGTAATGACGTAGTGTGACACAAAACTGCTGCTACTTTAATATTGTCGCATCTCCGGGATTAAGACCCCGGGGTGACGGATGACCGAAATGAGCTTCAACTCTGAGGCGTACTTCGAACCTTGGCGGGATTGTCTTTGGCGCACGTGAGAAAGGCCCGAAGCCTTATCTGATCGTACGGCCGACACTGGGTTAATCCGAACCCACAAACACAAATACGGGACGAGCAAAATCCACAATACAAAAAAGAAATGCTAAAGTAAAGGATTTAATGAAAATAAATGCAAGAGACAAAAATGAAAGGCGAGGTAAAAACTATAATTCCTAACTGAGACGTCTCCACTCCGACTCTTATACAAACAAGGGGAAAGATTAAATAAAAATAAATGATGTTCCTGCCGGCTGGCACATAACTCTGGTCTCAACGAGGGGGGTTGGCATTCGTTGCCTCTAAACCACTGCATGGGAAGCACACCAACAAATGGCGCCGAAAACGCCCATGCGTGAGTGAACAAGCAGCCAACCGGCCCTTCCTCGCTTCCAGAGCCAAGCGAGACGCGGCTCTCTCCTCCCCCGAAAAGCACCACAGTCAACAACACCCCCTCCTCCGACATTGCAAAACTTCCAAAGCTCCAACACGTCTCCTCACCAGCGCACCCGAGACAACAGCTCCCACTCGAGCCGAGAGCCAGAACAAAAGAAAATGCGACCTCCTCCAACGAACGCCAGGACCAGAAGAGGCCAAGATGGCGAGACGGCTTCTTTTTTGCTCTCCTTGCTCTCGAATGTTCCACCACTGACGTCACACTCTGTCCAATCACCGATGGTCCCATTACATCAGTCCATCACCACAACCAATCGTCATCTTCGGGGCGCTGGCCTCACTGCCTTGCTTGACGTCCAATGACGAAGGTCAAGGTGTGGCCTTCCCGTCACGAGTCGTCGGGGGGCGGATTCCAATCTCTGTTCAGGAATGTTCCGATGACGTCGGGGTTTACTTGCCCATGTACTGGGTTTCTGTCGGGCTTTGATGGCTGTTGTAATGGCGGCCCTTTTTGATGAAATAAAAACGAAGGGAAAAATCACAGGGGCAATTACACACTGGGATTTATTAATCTTATGTCCTTGAACTAGTTAACACAAAGCCACACCCCTTATGGTGACATGCAAACTCTTAACCTGAACATTTACCCTGCTTATGTACATCAAAATGGGTTTCTTTTTCTTGGCGTCACACAGTCCATATTAAAACCTACACATTCTGAACTTTCCTAAGGTATTCCATGCCTACCCCCACAAACGTAATATATAGAAGATGTTATATTTTAACCTCCAGTAACTTTTCAGTCACCACGAAGGGATTAGTGTTACGATTATATTTACTATAATATTAATGTTAGGTTATCCTTATTACGAAAATGATATTACTAAAAAAAAAAACCCAAGGCTAATTCCGTACTACCGCGTTATTTGTAGCGTACACCGCTTATCATCGATTCATGAACCATACACCGCTTCAATCTAGAAACTTTGCAATAACGACAAAGGGATTGCAGTGTTACGATTATATTTACTATATTATTAGTAATAACGCTATTAATATTATTATGAAAACAACTACTGTATTAAGAAACCTGAGCTAAATTTGTCCAAAGCGACCTGCAGGTGAGGCATGAAGGCATGAAGCCTTAGGCCTATACGTACTGTGTCGTTGGAAGATCCGTAACGTCTATGCTTTTGATGCCCAATGGTTATTTTAACAATCGGTTTGTTTGTGTTTCACACTGAATGAAAAACGTGAAGGTAGAGCATGGCGATTGTGATATATGAGAGGTTCGACGATATGTTCGGCATGAACGACATTGGAATCAAAATGCCGGAGTGTGGAGTCAGCCGTTGTATGCCGTAATGACATCAGACGTAATCACATCACCCTGTCATGTGACCAGATCCTCAGCTCTGATTGGTATAGTTTGAGGGGACACACATCCATCCATCCATACATACGGACGGACGGACAAACACTGTTCTGGACCGCTTTGCCCTATGGGCTATGCCGTAAAAAAATTAATCTAAAGGTCATACATAAGGAGAGTGCAGTTACAACAAAAGTCAAAGAATTTAAGTACAAACAAAGACCATGAAGGCAGTCAGCCTGCTTTGTTTGAAAAGCCTGAAAACACCACAATTCCAACATATTCCTTAAAGCAATGGGAGGAGGAACACCTCACAAAAATATATTTAGCATCTGTCACTGGCTAGCCAACAACAGACAAAACCACCAAGTTACACAGGTGATGGCACAGGTACTTTACGGCTCATTCTGATCACCTTTAAAAGTGGCAAAATTTGTTACTGGGGGAGCTTGATTGCCATAAATCATCAATCACAATTCTTCAAGACTATTCAGATAGAATTAAGTGGGTGGTTGGAATTTTATATGTACTAATCCACAAAGGATACATGACATAGAAAATAAATAAATAAATAAAGCTGACCTGAGTCCGGATCAACTGCTGCTCCACCTTTCAACATCAACTTCTGCTTCTTCTCAGTCTTTCCAGAACCTGAACCATGTGCAGGGTGGGTGCACAAGGGGTAAAACAAAGTTGTGCTGTTTTGTTAAGGATAAGAGGTTACGGAATGTTAAGCCCACAAAATTAGTGATATTCCATAATGCAGTGAGGATTCAAGTAAATAATATTATGCTCTCCATATGATCCTCAACAACCCTTTCTGGCTTATATCTGAGATTGCCCCCAAATCAACATTGCACACAATCTCCATGTTATCAAAATGATAATGTCAGAATTTATATGTCTCCATTGAAGTGTAAAGAGGAATTATCGGCAGAAAAACAAAAATCTCATCAGTTGAACATTTTCAATTCGGTAGTTTGTTAAACAAATAAATAAACAAGTACATATACATTCAAAATACGGCACAGATTGGGCGACGGCACAGATTTTCGAAGCTGAACACGTTCTCCACGTTTTCAAAGTTAGGTCATGGTTCACAATTGTATTTTGTCGAAACTGTATTTATCTTTCGGTGTGTGAACCGACAGTGTGTCCCTAGGAAGTTTCTCGGTGTTAATCTTTCATAAATTAATCGTTTCTGTTTGCAGCGCGTGTGCGGCCTTGCCTCGGGCTTCCCCGGTCCCCCGTCAGTTTGTTCCTTCCTTCGCTGTTTTTGCTAGGTTCTTAGATTTTTCCCTTCTCCCCCGAACATCTACTCTTTGTCTAACGTTTTAACCCCCCCCCCCCCCCCCCACCCCCAAAAAACAAAAAAACAAACATTTATTTCCCATTCTCCACGTGTGAAGTTGTCCCATCGTGTGCTTCTGTCCACGTGCGCTGTCTCGCCCCGCCCCCATTATCTCCTTGCCCTCCACCTTTTCCCCTGTTCACGTGACTCGTGGTTGTCCCTCTAGGCTCCCTCTCCCCATTGGTATTTTTGTGAATATGACTGTTCTTAACGGTTCTGTTTAAATATGTTTAAACTTTCCCCTGCAGTGTTTTATTCAGTGGTATATTACAACACGCTGTTTTTCTTCCTTTTTAAAAGGCTCTTTTCAATTTCCTCTCCAACTCATTCCACTTCAAAAAAATATTCAATCTCTTATAATTCTAAATCACTACATGCTCGAAATTCACATTCATTCCACCCCTCCTCCATCGTTCTTAAACGGATCGCTAACTTGAAAATCACAACAAACCCAAATTGTTATAAATGTTCGTCTTTCGTTAATCATCCACTTTCTAAACTCCCCGCTTGCCCCTCCCCTCCAAATCACCCCCTTGCCCCTCCCCTCCAAATCTCCCCGCTTTCCCCTACACTCCTAAACTCCCCCCTTGCCCCTCCCCTCCTAAACTCCCCGCTTTCCCCTCCCATTCAAAACTCCCCCCCCCAACCCCTCCCCTTCAAATCTCCCCCCCAACCATCCCTCCCAAATTCTCCCTCCTTTCACCTCCTCCTCAAAGCTGCCTCCTTCCCACTTCGTCTCCCTTCTATCTCATACCTCCACCTTCCCCAACCTTCTACTTTCCTCTGCCCCCCCCTAAAACAACCCCTCACTGTGCCTCATCCCATCACCATCAAACCTTTCGTCCTCCTCATCCTTCCCTTTCTTGTAACTCTTCTGTAATCTCTGACACACTATCAACTGCTCTCCCTACCTCCCCCTCTCACCCTCCATCTGACCCTACCCCTCCCCTCCCCTGCACCCGATGCTCCCCCTCTCTCCTCATTAACGGTATGGACCTCAAACATCCGGGGCCTTCGCTCAAACCTGATTGATCTCTTCATTCAGGTTGCTTCTGACAATCCAGACTTGATCTGCTTAACAGAAACTTTCCTCCTTCAAGATGTCTCTGATTCCTTATTATCTCTTCCTGGTTACTCCCTCCTCCGGTATGATAGACCTGAGCATCGTCCTGGTGGTGGGGTGGCTATCTTTATCAAAAACTCTCTTCCTCACTCTCCTTGCACTGCCCTCTCTCCACCCCACCCCCAGGAGTACCTCTGGCTACGGATTCCTCTCTGCTCCCACCTTTTGTTCATATGTGTTCTGTACAGTCCTCCAAACAGTGATGACTCCATTTACATTTCGCTGTAGAACAACATGGACCAACTTCTATCAACTCATCCATACTCTCTCTTCCTCATATGTGGCGACTTCAACTGTCATCATGCCAGCTGGCTGGGTGTGGGTTCCTCTCTCACCAGCCATGGCACCTCAGCAAAGGACTTCTGCGACTCTTTGGGGCTGAGACAATCTGTCAATTTCCCGACCCGGATCTCAGTCAATGGAATATCTTCTCTTCTAGACTAGGTTATGACAAACTTCCCTGCAAATGTCTGCTGCTCTTCTTCTGCTCCAATCGGTTCTTCTGATCATGTGCTTGTTAAAGTGAACATCTCTCTGGCCATTCTCAGAAAGCCTCCTCAGTGCTGACGAGTCTGGCATTTCACTCAGGCTGACTGGCATGGTCTGCAAGCAGCCATCAATCATCTGGACTGGTCTCCCATCTCTACTGCCTCTGACATCAATTCTTCCTGGGAATTCTTCCAAAGCAAACTGCTCTCTCTCATGCACAGATTTATCCCATCTCGTCTTCAGTTGTCTTACCCTTCCTCCCGTCCATGGTACACTGAATCTTGTGGTGAGGCAGGCGCCCTGAAACAACTTGCCTTTTCCTTTTGGAAGGCAAATCCAACTGAAGGCAATCTCAGTTCCTTCCACCAAGCTCGGAACAAGTGTGTGTCTTCCCTCAGGAGAGCCAGGAAGCGCTATCTCTCCACACTCAAGATTGAACTCTCAAACCTGTCTCCTTCCTCCAAATCCTGGTGGCGTCTGGTCAAATCCGTTTCTGGTGTTTGTTCCCCCTCCATCCCCTCCCTTACCTCAAATGGCTACACAGTTGACACCGCACGTGACAAAGCCAAATGCCTCACCTCTGTGTTTGCCTCAAAATCTTGTGTCCCAAACCCATCTCTCTCTGTTCCCACCTTTCCCAGTCAAACCCAACTGCTCCTGGACTCTGTGTCCTTCTCTCCTGACAAGGTGGAGAAGTTTTTGTCAAACCTCGACTCTGATTCTGCAACTGGACCAGACGGCATCATCCCACGGGTCCAAAAATCCTGCTCTGCCGCTCTATCTCACCCTCTCTGTTCTTTTCACCCTCTCTTTTGCTCAAAGTCATCTGCCAGCATCTTGGAAATCAGCAAACATTACCGCTTTACACAAAAAATGTGCAAAAACAGATCCTTGCAACTACAGACCAATTGGCCTGCTCCCAATTATCAGCAAAGTCATGGAATCCATCATTGCTTCGGATATCAAATTCTTCCTCTTCTCCAATGGCTTGATCTCTGATCATCAATATGGATTCAGAGCAGGTCATTCTACTCTGGACATGTTGCTTCTGCTGTCTCAACAATGGATGGAGGTCCTCAATGCCAAACAGGAAATCAGAGCTGTCTCCCTTGACATATCACGTGCCTTCGATACGGTCTGGCACCGAGCTCTGCTCACCAAACTCTCCTCCTATGGTATCCATGGAAATCTCCACTCATGGCTTGCGGACTTCCTCTCTGGTCGTAGGCAACGTGTGGCCCTGAATGGATTTCTCTCATCTCCCCTTCCTGTTCTGGCTGGAGTTCCCCAAGGTAGTGTTCTGGGCCCTGTGCTATTTCTGGTCTTCATCAATGATCTCTCCAACTCTCTGGAAAATCCTCTCTATCTCCTTGCTGATGACTTCACTATCTGCCGCTCCATTCCTCATCCTTCAGATCGGCAGTCTGCAGCCTCCTCACTCTCTGCAGACCTGGACAAAATCACAGACTGGTCAAACAAGTGGAACATGTCTTTCAATCCTGACAAATCTCACACTCTTACTATGTCTCTCCGAAAAGACCGACTGGAAAACCCTCCCATCCACTTTCTGAATAATCCTCTCCAAGAAGTTCTGTCGCTGAAGCTTTTGAGTCTCACTATCTGCCATGATCTTTCTTGGGAAAACCACATTCCCAAGCTGGCCTCCAAGCCCAGTCGCCGACTGGGTATCCTCCGTCGTGCGAAGTCCTTCCTTGGCACACCTGAGCTCCTCACCACATAAAAGGCTTTCATCCACAGCTCAATGGAATACTGTTCCCCCCTCTGGGCCGGTGCTCCTGCCTCACACCTAGCTCGGCTTCACGCTGTTGAAACCAAAGCTTTCAGAATCATTGTCATTGGAATTTCCTGCAATGAAGCTAACTCCGAGGGCCTTTCACTCACTCACCGCAGGCAGGTTGGTGGTCTTTCTGTCTTCTACCGACTCCTCTCCGGCCTTTCTCCCTCAGCTCTCTCTGTGCTCTGTCCCCCTAATATTCCTACAGGTCGCACAAGATCTGCCAGCAACCCTCTTATGGTTAAACTGCCAAAATCTAGGCTCTCTACTCACCTTCACTCTTTCATTCCCCTTTTCTCCCACCTCTGGAACAAACTCCCCCACTCCCTTTCAATCCCACTCCTCCCTCCAGGTCTTTAAAACAGCTGTTCATCACCATCTCTTATCTTCCCACATCCAAAACCTTGATCTTTTCTACCCCCGCTAATTCACCCCAGATACACTTTTTTTTCTTTAATTCCAACTTCTTTCCTGGAAGTCCTTGCAGTGTTCATATGTTTTATACCTCTCCCACCTCCCCCCAAGCCCTCTCCCTCCCACATTTCTCTCGATGTTCCTGCTCTCAAATGTTGTGTTTGTGTCCTTCCCCCTCTCTCCCCATCTTGTCTACCGCACGCCTTATTTTGTATTTTATGTGTCGGTTTCACTTTTTGTGTGATTAATGTTAGCTCTTTCACTAGCCTCGATCTTGTATACAAAAAAAGGAAAAAAAAGAAAAGTACACCGCCCCCACGCCAAATAAATAAATAAATAACATCCTCCAGTGCAGCACTGCCAAGGCACCTGGAGATACCGCCGTGCAGCACATAGTATTTGGGAGGGAGAGTGTTTCATCCGAAGTTGTAGCTTTTTGAAAATTAATGAAATGTCATTCATCTAAAAAATAATTAATTGATTAATCACTAAATAACTAATCGATTAATTGATTAATAAATAAATCAAAAATACCCTTTACACCCAAATCATTTGGTCATTGTCATGACCAAATATCAGCTTCCTAGCTCAAAAGGTGCCTGAGATATTGCCCAGATGAGAAAGGAAATAAATAAGTACTTAATTAATCGATAATAATTAAGTAACTAATCAATTAATTGATTAATCAAAAAACAAATAATAACGTTCTTGCCAAAGCACTTACTCACTATATTGTGCCGAAATTTCAGCTTCCTAGCTCAAAGGATGGCTAAGATATCACGCGGACAAACAAACAAGAAAGAAAGAAAGAAAACAAACTACCGAAGTGAAAACTGAGTACTCCCTATCAGCGCACATCATCGCTGGGCCCCCTTTGCATCAATTGCAAAGTGCCCCGTGATGATGTCATGCAGCACCTGGAGATGGGATAGGAAAGGAGCACCGCACCCCCCACCTGCACTTCTCAATCACCCGCACCAAACACCTCGTCCGGCTCACGTATAGTACGGATGAGGCCAGGTCGACATCAAACCCCACCAACTCCACTTTATCTGTTTATCACCCTTGCCTATCTTGTTTCCTGGAGTGACTGAGGCACCTATGTCTGTAGATTCGTTTTTCACATGACTGACTAAAGGGCATCTGGGCATACAGCTTATGTGCTCGGAGTAAGGACTTTCTCATGTGTCACTGTTCTGTCTTGTAAACGCATGCCTTTTTGCTTTACATGATCAATTGCTTCCAAACTGCCCAATTGTCTCTTTCTCCATTGGTTAGACATAGTATGCAAATAGGAGATCGAGTTTTGCCCCACTGTTTCACCACAATTAGATTAGTCAAAGCCCCACTGACGGCATCACTCGACCGTGCTGATTGGACAGGAGTGGGGCGTTGCGAAGCAAGATTCCCTATCTGGAGGGGCGGGATTAATTCTGGCCGCGAGGACCCAACCTAAATTAATCCTCTCAGCTGGTGTCCGTGGTTGCTTAGAAACTCGCCATGAGGTGGAGTTATCTGCGGCCCGTTGGCGTCAGGGTCAAAGGTCAGGGACTGGGTCGGCGAAGCCCCTCGTGACCCGTTAGGCGAACCAGTATCAATATATATAGTCAATCGATTGAAAAATTGAAGATTAATGCACCCTTGACCTTTGACATATTGACCTCAAAAACAATAGGTTCCCAGCATTTGTCTAGCTCTATCAGTTGCTTACGTTTCGTGAAGATCAGTTTAGAATTGCGACATGCAGGTGACTGACAAAAAAAACAGACAAGCAAACGTACTCTGGGAATGAATATACTTGTGAATCTACGATTTCGCAAGTAACAAGTGTTGTTACAGGAACTAAAGCTCAGACTGGAGCTGCCACATGCACATCTGGAACACATGGGCATACAGAGAACAGGAAGAGACACACAACACAGGATTGACAGAGACAAACACAGCTTTGGGAAAGACCGTCACTTCCCAGGGTACCGTGGGTACCAGTGATGCCACACCAATTATGTCACCTTTCTCACCGCACTGAGCAGGACATTTCCGAAGGAGGAATTTCCTCCTCCCCATTGATGCCAACTTATGAGGGTTGGTCATGCTCTTGTCGTTTTAAAGGCTGAACATCAAGCAAGGAAGAAGGGTTAATAAAATTAGTAGTTTTAAAACGTTTTGGACTCTGCAGTTCCCTCCACATTAAGGCGGTTTTAAAGTTTGATTACAGGATTGTCCTCCTCGTCAAGTTAAACAATGCACCTTTATTCAACTTCTTTAACTACAGTTCACAGCTCTGAAAAAGGTATCAAGTCTCCGAAGCCATTCCTCTTCAATTTTAAGAGCATACAACTTACCTTCCCCAACTTTGCCCTTCCCTCTCGAGCTCTTCCCGCTTTTCTTAGGTTTTTCAATCCCTTCCCCTTGGCCGGATCCATCTTGCACAAGAGGCTTCTCATCTGGTTCCTCCTCAGACTTCATTGGGACACCCCATCCAGATATGGCATGACCTTGCACAAAGTTTTCGAAATCCTTCAATTCCATGCAGCTTTCGTCGTCTTTGCCTCCAATCTCAGTCAAAAGATCTTCACTGACCACACACATTCGAGCTGCTCGGACCTCCTCCATACGTCGGCCCATCTTTTCAACCTCCCCTGCAGAAAACAAAACATCCGTACTGTGCATTTTACAAGATTCTCGACAGACCAACATGAGGAACCTTTATCGACAATCCGACATGTTACAATTCCCTTCCACCTTCTTCACGACCCTCTTTGCTTCCTTTTCCACACATTCTCCTAGGCCTTACGTTTTGTGCTGAGGCAAAGATTTGCCTTTTCCACAACAGAAACCACATTTCCCCCAAACGAGTCGATCAATTTCTTCAACTCCTCCTTGTTGCGTTGCATCTTCCCTACAAGCAGAACACACTGCCCAGCCAATGGTTTACCTGGCAAGATAATAAATATATCACGGTCAGAATGAGGAGAATTAATCTACAAGTGAAATAAACGAATGATTGATAAACACCGAGGATGTGCATGATTCAGTGTGCACACACTAATCATTAATTGCAAAATAAAGAACAGTATAAAGAATATACAGCAAATACAAAAATGAGGAGACAAGATAGAATATGGTACAAATAAGAAATCAGAAATGTATGCAAAGATTTGAGGTACAGTACACTATAATCAAGACAAAGTCTGAGAAGAATAACGAGAAAACAGAAAAATGGATAAACACATGGTCATTATGCAAATAATGTGCTATTAAGTATATAGCATGACAAGTTCGGCCCAATGACGCTACACTACTGATGTAATTTTAAAGAGTCAAGCCAACTCACACAGCTAAACAACAAGTAAGCTAAACACCCTTTCTAGGGTGTCAGGACGATTGGGTTGAAGCAGGTTCCTTCCAAGGAAATGCACTGGGTAGTTTGTTATTGTCACCCGTTATAACTTGCCTACTCTCCATTGAAAGTCATCATGGGATATTTAAGGTCAATATTATTATGATAACCAGCCAACAATGCTGGCAGACAGGTCACCAGGTTTACAACCCATCCGACAGACAGCACACTGAGTGATGCACGCCCTGCCTGTGAACACCCATCCCATCTCGCCTTCAGTTGTCATACCCTTCCTCCTGTCTATGGTACACTGAACTAGCAACTTGCCTTCGCCTCATGAAAGGCTAATCCAACTGAAGGTTATCTCAGTTCCTTTCACAAAGCTCAGAACAAGTGTGTGTGTGACTACCCTCAGGAGAGCCAGGAAACAATATCTCTCGACTCTCAAAACTGAACTCGCATGAGGAGGAAGGGTATGACATAACTGAACTCGCATAAGGAACTGAACTCGCAAACGAAGGAACCGAACGTTCATAAGGAATTGAACTCGCGCCTGTCTCCATCCTCCAAATCCTGGTGGCGTCTGGTCAAATTTGTTTCTGGTGTTTGTTCCCCCTCCATCCCCTCCCTTACCTCAAACAGCTACACAGCTGACACTGCACGTAATAAGGCTGAATGCCTCAACTCAGTGATTGCCTCCAAATATTGTGTCCTAAACCCATCGCTCTCTGTGCCCACCTTTCTCAGTCAAACCCAGCTGCTCCTGGACTCTGTGTCCTTCTCTCTCGACAAGGTGGATAAGTTTCTGTCACCCTCTCTTTAGGTCAAGGTCATCTGCCATCAGCTTGGAAATCAGCCAACATTACCGCTTTACACAAAAAAGGTGTAAAAATAGATCCTTGCAACTACAGACCAATCAGCCTGCTCCAAATAATCAGCAAGGTCATGGAATCCATCATTGCTTCTGACATTAAATCCTTCCTCTTTTCCAATGGCTTGATCTCAGATCATCAATTTGGGTTCAGACCAGGTCACTCTACTCTAGACATGCTGCTTCTGCTTTCTCAACAATGGGTGGAGGTCCTCCATGCCAAACAGGAAATCAGAACCGTCTCCCTTGACATATCACGTGCCTTCGATACGGACTGGCACCCCGCTCTGCTCACCAATCCACGCATGGCTTGTGGACTTCCTCCTCTCCTGTCGTAGTCAGCGTGTAACTCTCAATGGATTTCTCTCATCTCCCCTTCCTGCCCAGGCTGGAGTTCCTCAAGGCAGTGTTGTGGGCCCTGTGCTTTTTCTAATCTTCATCAATGATCTCTCTGACTCTCTGGAAAATTATCTTTATCTTTTTGCTGATGACTCCACTCTCTGCCGTTCCATCTCTCATCCCTCAAAATGTCTGGTGCTCCTGCCTCACACCTAGCTCGGCTTCAAGCTGTAGAAACCAAGGCTTTTAGGATCATTGGTATCTCCCGCGATGAAGCTGATTCTGAGGGCCTTTCACTCTCTCACCGCAGGCAGGTTGGTGGTCTTTCTGTCTTCTACCGACTCCTATCTGGCCTTGCACCCCCTGCTCTGTCTGTGCTCTGTCCCCCACAATATTTCTGTAGGATGCACAAGGTCTGTCAACAACCCTCTTCAGGTGAAACTTCCAAAATTAAGACTCTCTTCTCACCATCCTTCCTCCATTCCTCTTTTTCCCCACCTCTGGAACAAACTCCCACACTCTCTTCAATCCCACTCTTCCCTCCAGGTCTTCAAAACACCTGTTCACCACCATCTCTTATCTTATCTCCCCCCATCCAAAACCTTGATCTTTTTTACCACTGTTAATCCACCCCAAACCCACCTCCTTCAAAATTCCGTTTTCCTCCTAAACGTCCCTGTAGTGTCCATCTTGTATATCCCATGTCGTCCTCTCTCTCGCACAGATCTCCCGATGTCCCTGTTCCCTACTGTTGTTGTGCTTCACTCTCTCACCCCCTCTTGTCTCCCACTCCCTTCGCTCCCTTTATGATATGTTATATGTTTTAGCTCTTATACGAGCCTTAAATAATCGTTAAAAAGGTGTTAGAAAATTACATCACACACTACTGGCGTTGAACAGCAGTGAAAAGGGGTTATAAATTTTGCATGTCTTCTCTAAATGATCGAGGCTTATGGAAGAGCAAGGTGACAGAGTGTATCGTATGAACCCACAATAGAGCAGTGGGGCAACTATGGACATAAACAAGGGAATGAAAAAAAACAGGAAAAGACAGAGAATGAGAAGGAAGAAACACTGCAACCTGGAAGTAAGTGTGTTGGGTTAGGAAAGATGAATGAGAGAAATAAGATTGTGAGTAGGATGGGGAAATACATGAGAGATGGATGCCCCATCTGCTTGAAGCCCTGGAGGAAGAGTGAAGAGTGGTATAGAACAGCCCCTGGCAGATCCTACAACTCCCCCTTCGCCCCCACGAGAAAAGCAAGGTCAGAGTTGAGGTGTCCCGTCAGCCTGGATTTTGGAAGTTAAACCAGGAGGGGCTAACAGAAAGAACAGGTACATCCTGGAGTTGATGCAGAGGTTCAGATGGGAGAGCAATCTAAACCATGAAGAAGTGATAAAAAAGAAGAAAAAAAAATAGAGGTCACAGACCTGCTTCCTATATAACTGCTGACCTTGTGCTTTGGCCTCATCACAGGAATGAATGAATGAATGATCGTTTTAAGGCCATTTTCCCCGCTAGAGTGGGGGTTAGCCTTGCAGGCCCCTTGACAATCATGGTTCCCTGTTTGAGGCAATGTTTTTATGGCCGGATGCCCTTCCTGACGCCAAGGCCTCATCACAGGAGAATCCCATAAATACAATGCAAGAACAGCAGACCTTCTGCTTCGGCCTCTTATTTTCCATGCAAACAAGCTCAATAAGCACGACATGCATTTGAAAACGAAACAAAAAGAGCATTCCCGCTGTCAGGTGCAAACCTTTTTCAGGCTTAGGCTTGCACACTGGTGGTTTAACATCTGGAATAGACTCCACATCTTGGACAACCTCAGTGACTACTTGAGCGGATCGAAAAATGCGTTCCCGAGGCTTGAACTTGTAGTTCTTCAGGAATTTATTCACTTGAAGTTCCTGAAATTAAAGCAGGCACACCAATTAAAAATTGTTTAAATAATTTTAATGAATGCTTTAATTTAGGCAATCTGTAAGCATGAGATTATTTAATTTATGCAAGTTGTAAACACAAGATTATTTAATTTATGCAAGTTGTGAAAAGAGATTATTGAAATTTATGCAAGTTGTAAACATGAGATTAGTTTATGCAAGCTGTAAAAAAAAAAAAAAAAAAAAAAAAACTTGCAGTTTATGCAAGCTGTAAACACGAGATTATTTAATTTATGCAAGTTGTAATGAATGAATGAATGAATGATCGTTTTAAGGCCATTTTCCCCGCTAGGGCGGGGGTTAGCCTTGCGGGCCCCATGACAATCATGGTTCCCTGTTTGAGGCAATGTTTTTATGGCCTGATGCCCTTCCTGACGCCAACCCTTGGTCGCCTCTTACGATGTGCAGGGATACGGTGTACCTATTCTAAACCGGGGTACACACCGTGCTCATTCATCCCAGCAAGCTGGTACTCAATTTGCCGACCTCGGAAGGATGACAGGCTGAGTCAACCCCCCTGGCGTTAATTCAGCGATCGACTGGGATTTGAACCCAGGATCCAAGGATCCCAAGCCGGCACCCTAACCGCTAAGCCAACACCAGGGATTGCCAAACATGAGATTATTTAATTTATGCAAGTTGTAAACATAAGATTATTTAATACTGTATATGCAAGTTGTAAACATGAGATTATTCAATTTATGCAAGCTGCAAACATGAGATTATTTAATTGATGTAAGTTGTAAACATGAGATTATTTCATTTATGCAAGCTGTAAACATGAGATTATTTAATTTATGCAAGTTGTAAACATGAGATTATTTAATTTATGCAAGCTGTAAACATGAGATTATTTCATTGTGTAAGTTGTAAACATGAGAGTATTTCATTTATGCAAGCTGTAAACATGAGATTATTTAATTTATGCAAGTTGTAAACACTAGGGCATGCCCGTACTATATATATGCCCGTACTATATATCTATCTAAAATTATATCCCCCCCCTCTATTTACATGAAATGGTTTGGTCCATTCGCAACGCCAAAGCGAACGGCGAACGGCTTGCGAGTACAGTGACAATCCCCCCCCTCTATTTACATGAATGGTTTGGTCCATTCGCAACGACCACAGAACCCCCCCCTCTATTTACATGAAATGGTTCGGTCCAAAGCGAACGGCTTCCGGAGTTTGGTAAAGAAATCGCCATCGCGTACACAAACGCGCAGGAAAGCGAATGAATCGCAAATTCGTTTTTATTAGTTTTAAAACATCGTTTAACGCCAACATAGCGCCAACATAGTTTGCAAACGTGAAATAAATGAATACGCTCTCAAATGTGCCATCCGAGGCAGAGTGTGTCCGCCACGTTCGGCACACGCGCTAGTTC
The DNA here is from genome assembly GCF_964187855.1 of Myxine glutinosa. NCBI lineage: Eukaryota > Metazoa > Chordata > Myxini > Myxiniformes > Myxinidae > Myxine > Myxine glutinosa. The sequence goes on along the minus strand of NC_136265.1, from coordinate 201,936,904 downwards.
GCTGCTCTCTGATTGGTTGAATCGTTTTTTGGACATCGCTCGGTAAGTAATTGTCCGATTAATATGAAACCTTGAAAAGGCACATCCTCGGGTCCCCAGCAATATACCTGGCAAGTTTCAAGTATATCGGACCCGTGGTTGTCGAGAAACAGCGGTCACAGACAAACAAACACACACACAGACAGACACACACACACACACACAGAGATTACTGGAATTATAGATAGATGAGATTATTTAATTTATGCAAGCTGTAAACGAGATTATTTCATTGATGCAAGTTGTAAACATGAGATTATTTTATTTATGCAAGCTGTACACATGAGATTATTTAATTTATGCAAGTTGTAAACATGAGATTATTTAATTTATGCAAGTTGTAAAAAGGAGATTATTTAATTTATGCAAGTTGTATACACAAGATTATCAACACAGACAGATTCAACAAAGCCCTTTTTGTTCTCCACAACCCACACAAAACATCACTCACTGGCAATTGGCAGGAAAAGGAGAGTTAATCAAACAAAAACAAAAGTTCCCACTGTGCAGTTCGGTACTTCTGTAAACCATGAGCAATACTTGTGCAACGATGCTCATTCATCGATATTCTGAATGCAGGACATAAATCCCAGTCCGTATTAACATTTTGGTGGAATTGGCCTGGTTTCATAAAATGATCATTAACCATTTATAAAGCAGTCGTTTTGGGCTTTTGTTGAGCATGTGATTATGCACCATTCAGTTTATTATGAACCATTATTTTCTAGATTGGCTACATATTGACGCTGACTACACAGTCGGACGCAGGATGTCATCCCATGGTGCAAACCACTCTTCCATTTTGCTGTTGCCATCTACATTAGTCTTCACGCCCCGTTAGTGTACTGAGCAACAGTACACCATGTTGCAACGAAATTGGCTTATCGGGGGGTGGGATAGGGGATGGGTGTCTGATCTTCAATTTACTTGTTTCTACACCCCAAGTGGTGTTTATAATAGAGGACATGGATTTGTCCCCCCATTGGAGAAAGACCCTCTCGTGTTCAGGCCGTTGGTGCTCCTATGGTTGGAAGCGAGTGCCCCGGAAGCATCGACGGAAAATGAGTGGCAATCATATGTGTGGGAAAACTGCATGCTCAGTCAGGGTTGCCCAGATCGCGCAGATGGCAAAGCACTGGTACGGTTCACCAGAGGACCTGGGTTCGATTCCCGGTCTGGGCACGTAATTTTCCCACATACAGTCATGTGAAAAAGTAAGTACACCCCATGGAAAGTTTTGACCTTTTCAACATATTTCAACATACAGCTATTTGATCTTCATTTCAACAATATTGATAGATAAAGGTGATATAATATAACAAATATCATGAAACATTTACATTTTGTAGTCCATTGTATAATTTAAATAAACATAAATGCAAATTTCGCATGTGGAAAAAGTAAGACCCTTGGCTCTAATCGGTGGTATTGCCTCCTTTGGCAGAAACAACGTCAAGTAGGCGTTTCTTATAACTGTCTACCAGTCTCTGACATCGACGAGGAGAAATTTTTGCCCACTCATCCATGCAGAATTCTTTCAGCTGTGCAATATTTGAGGGGTTTCTTGCATGCACAGCTCGTTTCAAAACCCCCCACAACATCTCGATGGGATTTAGATCCGGGCTTTGACTTGGCCATTCCAGAACCCTCCATTTCTTTCTTTTCAGCCATTGCTTGGTGGATTTACTGGTATGTTTAGGGTCATTGTCATGTTGCAAGGTCCACCTTCGGTTGAGCTTCAACTTTCCGACAGATGGCCTCACATAATCCTCAAGCACCCTCTGGTACAATGAAGAATTCATAGTGGATTCTATGATGGTGAGTTGCCCAGGCCCTGATGCAGCAAAGCTGCCCCAACCCATAATATTTCCACCACCATGCTTTACAGTTGGTATTGGACTCTACCTTTGACTCATCTGTCTAGAGCACACTGTTCCAGAAGTGCTGGTCTTTGCCTAGGTGTTCATTGGCAAACTTTAGTCTGCCCTGATGTTCTTTCTGGACAGCAAAGGTTTCCTCCTGGCACACCTCCCATGTAGATCAAATTTGTGCAGCCTCTTTCTAATGGCAGACTCATGCACTTTGACATCAACAGTGGCAAGAGCTACCTGTAGGTCCCGTGATGACATTCTGGGGTTCTTAGAGACTTCTTTCAGCATCTTGCGGTCTGCTCTCGGGCTGAACTTGCTGGGGCGGCCTGGCCTGAACAAGTTGGCAGTTGTTTGGAATCTTCTCCACTTGTAGATGATCTTCCGGACAGTCGAATGATTGATTTCAAATAGTTTGGAGATCTTTTTAAATCCCTTCCCAGACTCGTAGGCATCTATAACCTTCTTTCTGAAGGCCTCGGAGAGCTCTTTTGATCCAGGCATGGTGACACCGCACACTTCAACAACAAAGAGCAAACCAAACTAAATGTCTGAGGTTTAAATAAGACAGGTTCCTCCAAGATCCTCTCTAACGATGTTCTAATCATTTGCACCTGAGCTGGTGCACCTGATTCTAATTTTAGGTATTTGAAGTAGTGATAAATGTAGGGGTGTACTTACTTTTTCCACATGCGAAATTTGCATTTATGTTTATTTAAATTATACAATGGACAACAAAATGTAAATGTTTCATGATATTTGTTATATTATATCACCTTTATCTCTCAATATTGTTGAAATGAAGATCAAATAGCTGTATGTTGAAATATGTTGAAAAAGTCAAAACTTTACATGGGGTGTACTTACTTTTTCACGTGACTGTATATCAATTAATGACTCGATGCAAATTCTCAGCAAAACATCGAAACAAACTACATGCATGTGTCGAAAAAAACATTTGTCAGCTCTGAATTGATGTGAATCAGACCTATCCTCATCACAAGACGTCATACACCAACCAATCTCAGCTTGCTAAGTATATTATCGCATCAGGTGATGAGTATTGGTCTTCAGCTCAGTCACAGAATGGCATCCAATTGATAAAGTATTATGGCTTTGACCAATCTGCATTGTAGTGCTTTGTGAACCAGTGATCTCCAAGAAAGCGAACCTTTGGGATGACCCAGGGCTTGCGCTCAGGGGTTTTCGTCTTGGCTTGGCACTTGGTCCAAGCAGAAATGTTTCCAGTACAGTGGTATGCATCGCTCTCAGAAACCAGCTGTCCCTGCTTACACTCTTCACATGGTAGCAGACCACCAAATAGCATGCCATCTGCGAGTCGCTCCAAAATCTGGGGAAAAAAAGAAAAAGAAAAGTGCAATTTCAATGTTCCTCTAAATGAGATAAATTATCACAAACAAGCGTTACGCCTAGGTCCCCCGTCGGGGAAGTGATGTGAGTTGACAAAGTGGAACACGCAGAAAACATGCTATGATATGATATTTCGCTCACAACGGTCAGACATACATGGAGGCGGCCATCTTGGATTTTGACGTGGCGACCCAATTTTCAATAGCGTTCTTCCTTATGCCTAGATACACCCACACACCAGAAGGTACTTCGCTTATTTTTCAAGATATTTCGCTCACAAGGTTCAGACATATATATGGTGGCGGCCGTCCTGGATTTTGACGTGGCGACCCACTTTACAATAGCGGTCTTCCTTATGCTGAGATACACCCACACACCAAATTAGAAGTTGGTACTTCGCTTATCTTTCAAGATATTCTTCTCACAAGATTCACATACATGGCGGCGGCCATTTTGGATTTTGACGTGGCGACCCAATTTTAAACAGCGTTCTTCCGTGTGCCTAGATACACCCACACACCAGATTAGAAGTTGGTACTTCGCTTATTTTTCGACATATTTCGCTCACAAGGTTCAGACATATATATGGTGGCGGCCATCTTGGATTTTGACGTGGCGACGCAATTTTCAATAGCGTTCTTCCTTATGGCGAGATACACCCACACACCAAATTAGAAGTTAGTACTTCGCTTATTTTTCAAGATATTCATCTCACAAGGTTCGGACATACATGGCGGCGGCCATCTTGGATTTTCACATGGCGACCCAATTTTCAATAGCGTTCTTCCTTATGCCTAGATACACCCACACACCAGATTAGAAGTTGGTACTTCGCTTATTTTTCAAGATATTTTGCTCACAAGGTTCAGACATATATATGGTGGCGGCCATCTTGGCTTTTGACGTGGCGACCCAATTTTCAATAGCGTTCGTCCTTATGCCGAGATACACCCACACACCGGATTAGAAGTTGGTACTTCACTTATTTTTCAAGATATTCATCTCACAAGGTTCAGACATACATGGCGGCGGCCATCTTGGATTTTGACGTGGCGACCCAATTTTCAAAAGCGTTCTTCCTTATGCCTAGATACACCCACACACCAGATTAGAAGTTGGTACTTCGCTTATTTTTCAAGATATGCAGGTTACAATGTTCAGACATACATGGCATCAGACATACATGGCGGCGGCCATCTTGAATTTTGACATGGCGACCCAATTTTAAACAGCGTTCTTGCTTGTGCCTCGATACACCCACACACCAGATTAGAAGTTGGCACTTCACTTATTTTTCAAGATATTTCGCTCACAAGGTTCAGACATATATATGGTGGCGGCCATCTTGGATGTTGACGTGGCGACCCAATTTTCAATAGCGTTCGTCCTTATGCCGAGATACACCCACACACCAAATTAGAAGTTGGTATTTCACTTATTTTTCAAGATATTCATCTCACAAGGTTCAGACATACATGGCGGCGGCCATCTTGGATTTTGACGTGGCGACCCAATTTTCAATACCGTTCTTCCTTGTGCCTAGATACACCCACACACCAGATTAGAAGTTGGTACTTCGCTTATTTTTCAAGATATGCAGGTTACAAGGTTCAGACATACATGGCATCAGACATACATGGCGGCGGCCATTTTGGATTTTGACGTGGGTTGCACCCACACACCAAATTCGAATGCGGTCCTTCGCTTACGCACGCACGCACGCCCGGACGGACGGACGGACACACGGACGGAGGGGAAAGCCATAGTCCCCCTTTCGCTCCGCTGAGCGACGGGGGACAATTAGCAAAGCTATGATAGCCATAGTCCCCCTTTCGCTCCGCTGAGCGACGGGGGACAATTAGCAAAGCTATGATGTACTTTCTTGACAGAGCTTGATTCATGAAAAAAAAAAAAAACATCTCATGGAATGTTCACACAACTTTATCAAACAGCTTTGGGGCGAGGTGTGAGGCTAAAAAAATTGGACAAATTTATGTCCAATTAGAAATTTCAGAAACTCAATTTGTATTCTAAATTTTAAGATACGGAATTGCTACAAAGTGCCTGAATGACAAAAGGAAAAACCCATTTCCTGGAATCAAACACTGCCGAAATTGTAAAATGAAGAATTGGTCTTGCTCGAGAATGCTCGTGTCGAATTGCGTTGGCGGATGGGTAGAACGACAGACAAAATAAACAAAACGTTCAATGAAGTATGCTCACCTGCATGAGAGCAAAGTAGAAGCTGATGTTTCAGGTGTTAACCCTTTATCACAGCAAAAGAAGGTTGCTCCAACAAAGGGTTAATAAGCTCTTTTGCTCTGATGAAGGGTTAACGCCTGAAACAACAGCTTCTTCTTGCATCCCACTATGGTTAGGATGTCACAAACAACGTTCCATTTGGTCCATTGCTGACTATGTAACTCGATGCTCAAGCAATATCCTTGGAAGGTTATTTTTTGTTTTGAGGAAACAGACTCCACAAGCTTTTCTAAAGTCCAATACAGTCTGTTCCCAAGCAATGGAATTCATACTATGGAAGGAAGTTAGTGACTCAGCTTCAAATCCCGTCTTGAGGACCATACCGGGACATAGTATGTGAGTGGCGAGACTGTTTTGTGCAGACAATAAGTCAAAAATAAGTCAAAAATAATGCTGTGAAATTATTATCAAGCGTGCTTACAATGTATTTTTTATCTATTAAAGGGCAATAAAAAGTTTTTCTGCAAATGCAATGCTTTTCACCAACTTTGAAAGGTAGTCATGAACATCTCACCACTGTTTCACCAACAGGCACCTTTTGCCCATTTGCAATGAGCAATTCCTTCAGATCAATCTCAGAAGACACTTTGGTCAGAGAATCCTTGAAGCTCCACATCTTCTTGGTCTGATCCTGCAGACGGCACATTAGGGGAGCGTGTTCTCTATCTTACTCGGTTTTCCCTCCATGGGACATCATTTGCAAAACGACAAAACATTGTTCCGTTTCTGCTGCAATAGGCAAATTCTATAAGATGCATATTCTGTAAGCAGCCTCATGTTAATGATACATCATCGTAACAAGTCGTCAAATTACAATTATATTGTATTTCAAAAAAATAACTGGAACGACGACACTCTTCGACGTTACGACGACACTCTGACGTCACGTCAACCAATATGCCTTCGCCCACATCATTACATCATTATGCATACTTGTACTAAGTTTGATTTAAATCTATTAAACTGTTCTCAAGTTATCCCATTTTTACCTGACATGACCTCTGATCTTTGACCTCTTGATGGCACAATCCAATCAGTTCATCTTTGCATCATATATACTTATACCAAGCTTGTTCAAAATCTCATCACTGAATCACAAGTTGGTGCAGCAACATAATTTTTACTTAACATGACCTCTGACCTTTGTGACATCATGACCCCAAAATCTAATCAGTTCATCTTTACCTCATTATACATACCTCCACCAAGTTTGACTAGATCCCTTCAGTCGTTCTCAAGTTATCTCGGTAACGAAAACCTATGACAGATGGACTGACGGACAACCTGAAAACATAATGTCTACGGCAACTTAGTCGGCGGAGGCATAAAAAAATAAAAACAACTGCTCAAAACTTCTGCAGGGATTTCAACGTCGATGAATATTGTCACCTGACATCATAATTTCAATTTTGTCCCATGTGGGAGCAAGCAATGTGAGAACACTTTCTTTAATGTGAAAAAATCCAACAACAGTTCAATATAACACATCACTGAATTCCTGATGCAACACCGAGAATGATTTTCGACATGGTGAAAAAAGTGCAGCTTGATGTTAAACATACATACATACATACATACATACATACATACATACATACATACATACAGTAACAGCACACAAGCCTCTGAAAACTGACACGGTCACCAGTTGGGAATGGGTCCCCTCTTCCGCCCTGAATTTGCTCACGCACCAGTAATATGGAGTCACCCCACTCTGCCGAATAGGCCAAGCCTTGCCAAAGGGCAGTCTGGGTTTAAATAATGGTGCCTTACCATGCCGATTCCCAATCGATCAGTCTATAGGTTTATAGGCCAATTAAGACCAGGTCACGCTATCTCAGACATGCTGCTTCTACTCTCCCAACAATGGATGGAAGTCCTCAATATCAGACGAGATCAGAGCAGTCTCTGTAAATACATCTCGAGCTTTCGATAGTCTGGCATCCAGCCTTGCTCTCCAAACTCTCTGCAAATATTTATTTCCAGTATTTTATTTGAATTTATCACTAAAAAGTTTATTTAAATAACCAGCAGGAACCTTAGTAAATGCACTGCCATCTGTGCAATGCAATGCAAGCAGTAATAGGCAAACTTTCCTACCGTTAAAATAAAATATTATTTAATGCAGTAGTGATCAGAGCAAAATTGAATTAGATAACCCTCCAGGGAATAAGACTCTGTGGATAAATGTGTGATCCAATTATTACAAACAAACAACCATTGGGGAATTGTCGGACAGTCCAGGCTTGACCTGCTCTGCCATTAAGAGAGCAAACTACAAATCTACAAGGAAAATCTGAGTCCATTAGACGAATTCAAAATAGGAAGGAAAAACTTCCAAAAATAAAAAACAGGTCACACAATCAACTCATCAGGTGTCTGACATTCATTGTATGTTTCTCACAGCAATAATTTTGTCACAAATGTCTTAATCAATGACAATGGCACAAAGACTCAAATCCATGATTAATGCAAGCACAGAGTTATGCCAAATTACATTTGCTTTGGTTATCGAGACCATGCCCGACGCTATGACCATACCTTGAGCAGTTTGTCTTCCTCAGTATCTTGGTCTGACAACTTTGTTTTCTTGCTCAAAATCCCATCTGGTTCTACTTTCGCAGGCTTTCTTTTGCTGCAACACACAAAGCAAAACTAACGCCTCAGCCAAGAACCACAAACAAGCTCAATAAGCTGCTACACCAGTGGTGCGAAACAAATAAAAGTGGAAGTGGAACAAATAAAAGTGGAAATGGAACAAATAAAAGTGGAAGTGGAACAAATAAAAGTGGAAGTGGAACAAATAAAAGTGGAAGTGGAACAAATAAAAGTGGAAGTGGAACAAATAAAAGTAGAAGTGGAACAAATAAAAGTAGAAGTGGAACAAATAAAAGTAGAAGTGGAACAAATAAAGTGGCAGTGGAACAAATAAAGTGGAAGTGGAACAAATAAAAGTAGAAGTGGAACAAATAAAAGTGGAAGTGGAACAAATAAAAGTGGAAGTGGAACAAATAAAAGTGGAAGTGGAACAAATAAAAGTGGAAGTGGAACAAATAAAAGTGGAAGTGGAACAAATAAAAGTGGAAGTGGAACAAATAAAAGTAGAAGTGGAACAAATAAAAGTGGAAGTGGAACAAATAAAAGTAGAAGTGGAACAAATAAAAGTAGAAGTGGAACAAATAAAAGTAGAAGTGGAACAAATAAAAGTAGAAGTGGAACAAATAAAAGTGGAAGTGGAACAAATAAAGTGGCAGTGGAACAAATAAAGTGGAAGTGGAACAAATAAAGTGGAAATGGAACAAATAAAAGTAGAAGTGGAACAAATAAAAGTGGAAGTGGAACAAATAAAAACGTTTTTTTCTAAACTAAATTAATTAATCATTGCAAACCATACAGAAGTTCAGATCCATTATTCCAAGCAATAAGCTATTCAACCAATAAGTGGTCATAATGGAAAAACAGGCCATCATACTGGGCTGACATCCAATTCAAAAACAAAATGTTGATTAAAAATATAATCTCAAATAAAATATATAAAGCAGATTCAAATTTAACACGGAATTGCGTGTTAAAATGTGTTTATTGTAAAGCAATATAAAGTTGCATCATTGTCCCAATAGTAACTTATCATATGAGATGCATGAGTAAAATTGCCCCAATCCACTTCCATCCATCAAATTAGAGCACAAAACTAGAACAGTTAATGGTAAAAAGGAACAATATTTTGAATATGAGAAAATGAATACAGGGTTTAAGCTGGGCAGAAAAATATATTAATTAGCAATTAGGCTAATTTGGTCTGAAAATATGTAGCCAGTTTCAAGTTTTCCTTAGCCAAACAATCCGTTGTTAGCCGTTTGGAGAATTTTGAATGAAAAAAAATATTTAAAAATAAATAAATAATAAAACTTTTATTAGTATTTGGTGATTTTTCACTCAATAGCTTCAAACCAGAGGTGATGATATTTCACCAACACACTGAGATGACCATCTCATCCAATTCCCTTTTGATGCAATTACAGGAATGATGAGGTGAACAACCTGGCTAGTTGCATAATCGTCTCTCTGTTCAGCCAAATGGAAAACACCCTTCAAAAGGAGCTTTTAGTCGAATGGTGCAAACAGAGGTTTTACACGAATATGGAATCTGTAACGGAGAGTCCAAGTGCTGGAGAAGATCCTACAAGCAATCTTAATCTCTTGTACATAATCAGTGAGCTTGCTATCGCAGTGTTAGCAGCTGGTGGAAACGGACTTGTTTGTGTTGCAGTGTTACGGACCAGACAGCTTAGAACAGTCACAAACTTCTTCCTCGTATCTCTGGCAGTGGCGGACGTATTTGTCGGGCTGGTAGCTATTCCTTGTGCTATCTTGACCGACCAAGGTCTTCCAAGAAACCAATTTTTGCTTTGCCTTTTCATGCTTTCTTCGATCATCACATTCACACAGAGCTCAATATTCAGTCTCCTGGCTGTGGCTATTGAGAGATACGTTGCCATCTTTAACCCCCTTCGTTATCAGGTCGGTAAGTAGTTGAGCTGTCTCTATTGATGTTTTTTTTATTTATAATGATGGCAATCACAAAATACGTGCCATTGCGAGCATCGCTGATTTGCTTTAAACATTCTTCAGTGGAATAGTAATCATAGCCATGAGCACATAATGGCAAAAAAGTTTCATGCAAATTATTTTATTCATTTTCATAAAAAGTGAAACATTTATCAGCATTTATGTTTAAAGATTACCAGTCAGTAATTTAGACTTGACTTGACCACCACAGGATGAAGATCTCCCTCAACATGGTCCATTCTGTTCTATTCGATGCAATTTGAGGCTATTTCACTCCAGTAATAGTTTTTAGTCTCCTACTGGTTTCACCGTCCATCTGTCAGTCCCACCTGTGGTTTTTCAGACCTTTTCCCCACACTCTTCAACATATTCAACTGAAACTTGGGATATGGCTTTATTATGACAAGTTACAGAACAAGTTCGAGTTTCAGGGCATTTCACCAATTTTTCAGTTTTGCCCATTCTGGACTTAGAAAATATCACATCGGTAGGGGACATGTATTGCAAAGCAATTCTCGCTCTTGTTATTTAATCTCTTCATCTTTTTTTTTTTTTTTTGGTCTACCTCTTTTTTCTAGCGGCTTCTACAATTTGCCAGTTTGTAATTATTCTTGTACACTCCTAGTGCTAGCCTGGTGTTGGCTTAGCAGTTAGGGTGCCGGCTTGGGATCCTAGGATCCCGGGTTCGAATCCCGGTTGATCGCTAAATTAACACCAGGGGGGTTGACTCAGCCTGTCATCCTTCTGAGGTCGGCAAATTGAGTACCAGCTTGCTGGGATGAATGATCCCGGTGTGTACCCCGATTTAGAATAGGTACACCGTATCCCTGCGCATTGTAAGAGGCGACTAAGGGTTGGGGCCAGGAAGGGCACCCAGCCATAAAAACATTGCCTCAAACAGGGAACCATGATTGTCATGGGGCCCGCAAGGCTAACCCCTGCTCTAGCGGGGAAAATGGCCTTAAAACGATCATTCATTCATTCAATTCATATATTTATATTCATTCATTCACACTCCTAGTGCTATGTTTTCAGACCAAGTACGTTTCAGTTTTTTGTTTTCTTCTTTTGAAAAGTAATTTCACTAAGGAATTTTGTTTTCTGTCCGATACATAAGTTGCTCTTTTTGTCCCTTTTGATTACAAGACAACATATTGCCATGGCTCTTTGCATAGTGATCATGTTTTGCTCTATCATCATCGTTAGAGATCATGTTTCACGGCCATATGTCATTGCTGTGAGAACACATTGCCGATTGTAAACATTCCTTTTCAGACAAAAGAGCAGTTTGCTTTTCATTACAATTTGTTTTAATTTCCCAAATGTTTCCCATCCTTCTCTAGTATGTCTCGTCACTTCTTCAAAGTGATCGTAACCATTCGCACGAGTTGGCCCAAGTAGATTTAATTGCCGTTTTCTTCTATTTTGCAATGATCAATTGGAATCTTTTGTTTTTACATAATGGTTCAGAATTGTTTGAAATCAAATCTGAAAATGGTAGATGGCTTCATCTTTTTTGATCGGTTTATTCCAATTTATCTGTAAGAACACTCTTGTGGGCAGTGATCAATTTTGGTGATGTTGTGTCTCCTTGTCTGACACCATTTTCGATCTTGATGTTGCCACTAATCCACCATTGCATACCACCATTAATATACGATGCATCTAGAGTTGACATTTAGGTGATGCAGAGCTTGCACGATCGCATTTGTTTCCACAATGTCGAAGACTTTTTCATAATCAATGAATGCAAGACACAAGGCAGTTTATATTCTCTTGATTTTTACAGAAGTTGATTTATTGAATGAAAGTCATCTATTGTTGCATATCCGTTTCGAGAACCTGCTTGCTATGGTTGGTTATTCATTATCCAGTTCAATCCTGAGTCTGTTATTGAATATTTTTGTGATCGATTTATATGTGCTCAAGAGAAGGCTAATTGGACAGTACATCCATTGCTCCAATGCATCTCCTTTTTGTGGATCAGTACCTGCTTAGTTCTTCCAAGTTATAGAAAAAAATTCCAACCTTTGAAGCACTTTGCAAATCGTTTTTCTAATTTACTATGGACCAGTTCACAATCATCTTAGATGGCATCTATACTAATTTCATCTTCTCCAGGGGCCTTACCTTTTTTCAAGCTTTTTGATGTTAAAAACGGGATCTCATCATATTGGATAACTTGTTTTTGGTCATATTGGATAACATGTTCTTGCAACTACATTTTCCTTTCTTTGCAACTTATGGGCCTGGCAATTTCAACACCTCCGTTACTTTGTTTGTATTCAAAACATGGTTTTATTCATTCAAACTGTTGGAAGCTGGTGTTGAGCTCAATTTGGAATTCTCTTCTGTTTTGATGGTCTGAATGTATCAATTATTATTGATTTTTTTTCTTTTTTCTTTAGGTTGAGTACGTGCTTGCACCTTATCAGTCGATGGACAATGCCCATATTGAAACAGCTTAGCACAGTCGCATCTGTTGCTAAAATCTTGTAGTTGACAAAATTGAAATCTATATAAGTTTTAGTGGTTCCATTTAGACTTGCATTGTTTTTGTTAAGGTGTTCATGATGTACAAGTCTTTTTCATTGCAAATTCCAATAACCCGCTTCCTCTCATTTATTTTGCAAATTCCAAACTCCAAACGGCTTCTTCATATATTTTTTTCTCCCCACTTATGCATTGAAATCACCATAATAATTGTGTATTGCGTTGAGTTGAAAGATATAAATTCTACATTTCATCAATTCATCATTATCATGAATCATTGGACATTTCAATTATTTCAAAATGGTACTTGTTCATCAATTCAAGAATTATGTTCAAGAATTACGAATTAGTTGTGCAATTCTATGAGAAATATTGTTGTAATATACATTTCCAAGCAATTTAAATACTATGCAAATGAAAGCGATATTTGGGGAAGAATTTTTTTATTTCTCAGAAACAAGCATTGCTGGGAAGATGATTTTCAATTGGATAGTACAGAGAGCACTTTGTTACCATACTCTAGCAGGTGTATCTGGCGTTTCCCAGTGCTGTTCTAATCCTGTTGGCATTTTGAAGAAATATATATATATATTTTTGTGGGTGCCAAAACACCTCCCTACACCTACTAAGGAATGGGCTCGGGGATCTTTTAATATTACCTTTCACATAGTTACAACGGCAGTTTATTACCAGTTACAAAGGCTTACACGACCGGTCAAAAGTTTTAGAACACCTCAATTTTTCCAGTTTATTGAAATTTACGCAGTTTAATGTTTCAATGTACTCTGAAATTACGCATAGAACAAATAAACAATTGGAGATAAAAAAAAAATCATAGAATCATTTTGTTTAACAAAATTTAATTTAAATTTTTGACTCGGCAAAGTAGCCACCTTTTGCAGATATAACCGCCGAACACACTCGTGGCATTCTTTCTACAATGGAAATCAAATATTGTTTGGGAAGTTCTTCCCAACACTGTTGCAGAAGTTCCCACAAATGTGTTGCACTTGTAGGTTGCTTTGCTTTCATCCTTCTGTCCAGTTCATCCCAAACCAGCTCGATGGGGATTAGGTCTGGAGACTGTGCTGGCCATTCCATGATTTGAAGCCTACCGTCTAATTCTTTGCCCCAAAGGTAGTTTTGACATAGCCTGGAGGTGTGTTTAGGGTCATCATCTTGCTGTAGGATGAACCCCTGACCAACTAGGCATATACCAGAGGGTATTGCATGGCACTGCAAAATGCTGTGGTAGCCCTTTTGGTTCAGGGTGCCAGTCACTCTGTGCAAGTCGCCGACTGGATCCAGCAAAAGAGCCCCAGACCATCATGCTTCCTCCTCCACATTTGACAGTTGGTGGCACACACTGAGGAACCATCCTTTCGCCTACTCAACGGCATACAAATTTCAAATTTTGATTCATCGGTCCATAAGACCTTCTTCTAGTCTTCAGTCGTCCACTGGCAGTGCTTCATGGCCCAGGCAAGCCTCTTTTTCTTATTTTGCCATCTTAGCAATGGTTTTCTTACTGCCACTCGACCTGTCAAACCTGCAGCTCGAAGTCTTCTCTTCACAGTTGAAACTGAGACTTGCTTACTTCGACCAGTGTTAAGCTGTGCTTGAAGCTGTTGTTCTGTGAGCCGATTCTGTTGTGAGCCGATTAAATCTCAGAAACTTGTCTTCTGATTCTGTTGTGGCTTTGGGTCTGCCAGACCTCTTCCTGTCAGAGTTTCCTCCAGTTTCCAAGTGCCTTTTGATGGTGTAGGAAATTGTACTCACTGACACCTTGGCTTTCTTTGCAATTTCTCGAAAGGAAAGACCTACACTTTTAAGGGTTATAATGGTCTGTCTGTCTTCCTTTGTTAATTGCTTTTTTCTCACCATTATGATAGCAATGTACTACTTCCTGCAGTGCAATATTGTCCAAATAATGCTTCAGAGGGTGTAATAACAGTCTGTTCCAATACTGCTTTTATACAGACAGGGGGTTTGTAATCAAGTAATCAGCAGAGGTTGGTACACCTGTAGGAATTGTTTACATCAACTTTCAAGGCTTAATTTACTTACATTGCTGCAGAACAGCTGTAAGTTGTTAACCCATTACTTGTTCCCTGAAGAAGGCCTTTTTTTACAATATAACTGTGCAATTTACATTATTTCCCCGTTTTTACTAACCGACTTTTTTTTTTTTTCTACCTTGAGCAGTTTACTGCTTACCTTTGTACCATTTCAGGTTATTCACTGGACTTGAATTGCTTAAATTTAATTGCTTTTGCTTAAAAAAAAAAAAACTGGAAAAATTCAGGTGTTCTAAAACTTTTGACCGGTGGTATCGGTTTGACAGTCATTAACAAAGAAAATCCAACAATTTTTTTTAGAAAAATTTTGAAATGTATTATTTTATTTTTTTGGCCTAAAATACTCCCGTGTACCCCGCGACAACCGGTGTACCCGGCGACAACACTGCGTGAAAAATGGCAACACACACACAGACGTCTCTCTTATAGTATAGATAAGTGAATATTGAATACCACATACCTTGTTAATTGCAATCGTTTTGAATAATTACTCTACAAATGAAGATTAAATAAATACTAAGATTCGCAAAAAAATTTTTTAATATGTCCTGAGAATTATAATTTAAAAAACCAAGTCAAAATATTAATTTTATTTGCATTTTAAAGACTTCAGTTATGGCCACGCTGTTCTCATCCCCACATCCCCTTTTCCCCCAATGAAACGAAGTGGAGAGTCTGATTTTTTTCAACGAGTAATACCCACTCCTTTCAGCAGGCGTCATTGATTAGACCACTTGCACTCATCTCCTTGTACAAGTGAAAATCGCAAATTATCTCCCGATTCTCACTGGAGGATGGAGAGGGAGTGAGCAGGAATTATTTTGTGTCGAACATGACATGACCCGGGGTTCCCCAAGCACATATGCCATATTTGGTGGAGATTGACCCAGAAGTTGTTTTTTTCCCATGATTTTCAGACATGCTCACAGATGCATACTGTACATACATGCATGCATACATACATACATACATAGAATTGCCTTACTTTATATCATGGAATGTGGTATTGGTATATGGCAGGCATGATGGGTGGAATGGCTTGATCCTGCGTCGAAGGTCGTTGTTACAACTTATTATTGACATTGTATCAACATGGTCACAAACTTCACCACGACCAACAACAGTCACGTTTGGTAGTTGGGTGCAGCGAAATCATGTCTTTATGCAATGTGAAGATGGCACTTCCAGTATTTTCCATGAAGTTCACAGTAGTGGACAACGATGGAACAATCTTACAATTGGATACTATTCCCATGGCCAGATGGTATTATTTTGTTTTTGTATACCAAGTCGAGGCTCCTATAAGAGCCAACACATAGAACATATAATAAAGGGAGCTGGAGACAAGAGGAGAGAAAGAGGGAAGCACAACAACAGTAGAGAACAGGGACATCAGGATATCTGTGGAAGGGAGAGGGCTGGGGCAGGGTACAAGGAATAAACAAATGGACACCACTGGAACTTTCAGGAATGAAAACAGAATTTGAAAAAGGTGGATTTGGGTGTATTTTTTTTGGGGGGGGGGGGGGGGGGGGAGGGTAACGACAAACTAACGTCCCCCTGCCTGGCTGCATATAATCAGGGTAACTGCGCTTGCAAGCTCCCATACCCAGCTAACTTCTGCAAAACAAAAAAAGCCTTGTAAAAAAAAAATATATATATATATACATTGGGAGCAATTTAGATAATGCAGGTGCAGGTGTGCAGGAGTGTGCAGGAGTGTTGGCCATCCATCCCATCTGGATGAAATGGGGTAAGAAACGAATCAGCACGAAATAGGAATAGCACACCAATTCCCCATAATTGTGGCACGTTTTTCTCACGACTAAAATACGAAAACCTCCTTCGTTACAAAAACAAAGATTCCCCTACACATACGGAAGTCTCACCCATGCTCATCTTTCCACCCCCCTCCCCCACCCCCATACAGGCAATCATGACACCACACAATGCCATCATCATCATTGTGATCACCTGGGTGATCTCACTCGTCATTGGGCTGGTACCCGCCTTGGGTTGGAACAAGGGACCTCCACAAAGTGGACTTTGCTTATTTGTACCAATCATCGACATGTCGTACATGGTGTACTTCAACTTCTTCGGCTGTGTGCTTTTCCCGCTGCTCATAATGTTCGCAATCTATGCGCGCATATTTGCACAGGTTCGATGGCAACTGCGTCGGATTGCAACCGAACGACATGGCAATGCAGAGGTGAGTCTACAAATCACAAAAATACTTCCTGATTGGATACTGCTGGGCATTGTAAAAACATAGTAACAAACAGAAGATAATTTTGTTGGAGTGACAAAAAGGAAGAATATAATTTTATTCTTGGGAAAAATGCCAGGGGCATAGAAAAGGCCCCTTAAATATGGTATGTGCCATGTGGCAAAGTATAGAAAAGAATGGACATTAAAAAAAATCTCCTGTGCATGCTGGACTACCCTTGTGTTCTCAGGAGGAACCAATTAATGCTCTAGAAAAGTTCATTTTATAGAACCACACCCATTGCTGACAGGTATATATAAAATCAAGCACACAGGCATGCAATCTCTATAGACAAACAATGGCAGTCGAATGGGCCGTACTGAAGAGCTCAGTGACTTTCAACATGGCACCGGCATAAGATGCCACCTTTCCAACAAGGCAGTTTTTTTTTTTTTTTTTTTTTTTTTTGTATACAACATCGAGGCTCGTGAAAGAGCGAACATTAATCACACAGAAAGACAAACAGACACACAAAACAAATAACATCGGGAGCGGTAGACAAGATGGGGAGAGAGGGGGAAGGACACAAACACAACATTTGAGAGCAGGGACCGAGAGACATGGAGACATCGAGAGAACTGTGGGAGGGAGAGGGCTTTGGGGGGAGGCATGGGAAGGGGGGGGGGGGGGGTGGGAGAGGTATAAAACATATGGACACTGCCAAGACTTCCAGGAAAGAAGTTGGAATTTCAAACAAGGTGGATCTGGGGTGAATTAGTGGGGGTAGAAAAGATCAAGGTTTTGGATGGGGGAAGATAAGAGATGGTGGTGAACAGCTGTTTTGAAGACCTGGAGGGAGGAGTGTGATTGAAGTGAGTGTGGGAGTTTGTTCCAGAGGCGGGAGAAAAGAGGAATGAAAGAGTGAAGGTGAGCAGAGAGCCGAGATTTCGGCAGTTTAACCATCAGAGGGTGGCTGGCAGATCTTGTGCGACCTGTAGGAATATTTGGGGGACAGAGCACAGAGAGAGCTGGGGGAGCAAGGCCGGAGAGGAGTCGGTAGAAGACAGAAAGACCACCTACCTGCCTGCGGTGAGTGAGTGAAAGGCCCTCAGAGATAGCTTCATCGTGGGAGATTCCAATGATTCTGAAAGCTTTGGATTCAACAGCGTGAAGCCGAGCCAGGTGTGAGGCAGGAGCACCAGCCCATAGGGGAGAACAGTATTCCATTGAGCTGCGGATGAAAGCCTTGTATGTGGTGAGGAGCTCAGGTGTGCCTAGGAAGGACTTCGCACGACGGAGGATGCCCAGTCGGCGACTGGCTTTGGAGGCCAGCTTGGAAATGTGGTTTTCCCAAGAAAGATCATGGCAGATGGTGAGACCCAAAAGCTTGAGCGACAGAACTTCTTGGAGAGGATTGTTGAGAAAGTAGATGGGAGGGTTGTCCAGTCGATCTTTTCGGAGAGACATAGTAAGAGTGTGAGATTTGTCAGGATTGAAAGACATGTTCCACATGTTTGACCAGTCTGTGATTTTGTCCAGGTCTTCAGAGAGTGAGGAGGCTGCAGACTGCCGATCTGAGGGAAGAGGAATGGAGCGGCAGAGAGTGGAGTCATCAGCAAAGAGATACAGAGGATTTTCCAGAGTCGGAGAGATCATTGATAAAGACCAGAAAAAGCACAGGGCCCAGCACACTGCCTTGGGGAACTCCAGCCTGAACGGGAAGGGGAGATGAGAGAAATCCATTCAGGGCCACACGTTGACTACGACCAGAGAGGAAGTCCGCAAGCCATGCATGGAGATTTCCATGGATACCATAGGAGGAGAGTTTGGTGAGCAGAGCTGGGTGCCAGACCGTATCGAAGGCACGTGATATGTCAAGGGAGACAGCTCTGATTTCCTGTTTGGCATTGAGGACCTCCATCCATTGTTGAGACAGCAGAAGCAGCATGTCCAGAGTAGAGTGACCTGGTCTGAAACCAAATTGATGATCAGAGATCAAGCCATTGGAGAAGAGGAAAGATTTCATATCCGAAGCAATGATGGATTCCATGACTTTGCTGATAATTGGGAGCAGGCTGATTGGTCTGTAGTTGCAAGGATCTGTTTTTGCACCTTTTTTGTGTAAAGCGGTAATGTTAGCTGATTTCCAGGATGCTGGCAGATGACCTTGAGCAAAGGATAGGGTGAAAAGAACAGAGAGAGGGTGAGATAGAGCGGCAGAGCAGGATTTTAGGACCCGTGGGCTGATGCCATCTGGTCCAGTTGCAGAATCAGAGTCGAGGTTTGACAAAAACTCCTCCACCTTGTCAGGAGAGAAGGTCACAGAGTCCAGGAGCAGTTTGGTTCGACTGGGAAAGGTGGGAACAGAGAGAGATGGGTTTGGGACTAAGGATTTTGAGGCAAACACAGAGTTGAGGCATTCGGCTTTGTCACGTGCGATGTCAACTGTGTGGCCATTTGAGGTAAGGGAGGGGATGGAGGGGGAACAAACACCAGAAACGGATTTGACCAGACGCCACCAGGATTTGGAGGAAGGAGACAGGTTTGAGAGTTCATTCTTGAGTGAGGAGAGATAGTGCTTCCTGGCACTCCTGAGGGTAGACACACACTTGTTCCGAGCTTGGTGGAAGGAACTGAGATTTCCTTCAGTTGGATTAGCCTTCCAAGAGGCAAAGGCAAGTTGTTTCAGGGCAACTGCCTCACCACAAGATTCAGTGTACCATGGACGGGAGGAAGGGTAAGACAACTGAAGGCGAGATGGGATAAATCTGTGCATGAGAGAGATCAGTTTGCTTTGGAAGAATTCCCAGGAAGAATTGATGTCAGAGGCAGTGGAGATGGGAGACCAATCCAGACGATTGATGGCTGCTTGAAGACCGTCCCAGTCGGCCTGAGTGAAATGCCAGACTCGTCGACGCTGAGGAGGCTCTCTGAGAATGGCCAGAGAGATGTCCACTTTGACAAGCACATGATCAGAAGAACCGATTGGAGCAGAAGAAGAGCAGCAGACATTAGCAGGGAAGTTAGTCATAACCAAGTCTAGAAGAGAAGATACTCCATTGGCTGAGATCCGGGTCGGGAAATTGACAGATTGTGTCAATCCCAGTGAGTCACAGAAGTCCTTTGCTGAGGTGCCATGACTGGTGAGAGAGGAACCCACACCCAACCAGGTGGCATGATGACAATTGAAGTCACCACATATGAGGAAGAGAGAGTTGGGATGAGTGGATAGAAGTTGGTCCATGTTGTCAGACAGTGAAATGTAGATGGAGTCATCCCTGTTTGGGGGACGGTACAGAACACATATGAACAAAAGGTGGGAGCGGAGAGGAAGCCGTAGCCAGAGGTACTCCTGGGGGTGAGGAGGAGAGAGGGCAGTGCAAGGAGAGTGAGGAAGAGAGTTTTTGATAAAGATAGCCACCCCACCACCAGGCCGAGGCTCAGGTCTATCATACCGGAGGAGGGAGTAACCAGGAAGAGATATTAAGGAATCAGAGACATCTTGAAGGAGGAAAGTCTCTGTTAAGCAGATCAAGTCTGGATTGTCAGAAGCAACCTGTATGGAGAGATCAGTCAGGTTTGAGCGAAGGCCCCGGATGTTTGAGGTCCATACCGTTAATGAAGAGAGAGGGGGAGCATCGGGTACAGGACAGGGGAGGGGAGGAGTAGGGTAAGATGAAGGATGAGAGGGGGAGGTAGGGAGAGCAGTTGTTAGTGTGTCAGCGATTGCAGAAGAGTTCCAAGAAAGGGAAGGATGAGGAGGATGAAAGGTTTGAAGGTGAAGGGATGAGGCACAGAGAGGGGTTGTTTGAGGGGGGGCAGAGGAAAGAAGAAGGTTGGGGGGGGTGGAGGTATGAGATAGAAGGGAGACGAAGTGGGGAGGAGGCAGCTTTGAGGAGGAGGGGGGAGGAGGGAGAATTGGAGAGGAATGGTATGGGGGGAGATTTGAATGGGAGGGGTTGGGGGGGAGTTTTGAAGGGGAGGAGTGAGGGGGGAGTTTAGGAGGGGAAGGGCAAGGGGGGAGTTTAGGAGGGGAAGGGCAAGGGGCGAGTTCAGGAGTGGAAGGGCAAGGGGGGAGTTTAGGAGTGGAGGGGTAGGGGGGAGTTTAAGAGTGGCGGGGCAAGGGGGGAGTTTAGGAGTGTAGGTGCAAGGGGAGGGATTTGGATGGGAGGGGCAAGAGGGGAGTTTAGAAAGTGGATGATTAAGGAAAGACGAACATTGAAAACAAATTGGGTTTGTTGTGATTTTCAAGTTAGCAATCCGGTTCAGAATGATGGAGGAGGGATGGAATTAATGTGAATTTAGACCATGTAGTGAGGGAGACGTATAAGATATTGAATTTCTTTTTTTTGAGGTGGAATGAGTTGGAGAGGAAATTGAGAAAAGCCTTTTAAATAGGAAGAAAAACAGCGTGTTGTAAAATACCACTGAGTAAAACACTGAAGGGGAAAGGTTATACATATTTAAATAATATTTAAACAGAACCGTGAACAATCTTTTGTGCACAAAATACCAACGGGGGGAGAGCCGAGAGGGACCACCACGAGTCACGTGAAGGGCAAACGGTGGATGGCAAGAAGTTAATGGGGGCGGGGCGAACAGCACACCTGGACAGAAAATACAGGATGAGTCAACAGTACACGTGGAGAAAGGAAAATAAATGTTTTTGTTTTTTTTTGTTTTTTTGGTTTTTGGGGGTTGGGGGGGGGGGGGAGGTGGGGATTTAGAACGTTAGACAGAGTATTATGTTCGGGGTAGAAGGGAAAAAAACTAAGAGCCAAGCAAAACACGATTAAGATAACAAACACCAACGGGGGTACAACTACAAGGCCGCACATGAGGAGCAGAACACGATTAAATAATTACAAGTTACAGGAAATTCAAACCAAAAGTAACTATAATCAAAACAATAACGCATGGACGATAAAATAACGAGTTGAAATTTGACAATCTATCTGGGGAAATGGGGGAGAAACACGTGGTCGAAGAACGAACGAACGAACGAATAAGAATGAATAAACGAATGAGAACAGAGAAGGAAATGTTTTTTTTTTGGATTTTTTTGAGTTGTGATTTACACAAGGAAGAGGGCTATGGGGTGAAAAGATTGGGAAAACAGAGAACGAAAGTTATTGGATCACAAAAACACGGACCGCTGGGAGAAAAACAAAGCCTCAAGGTTGTACAGTGTTCACTGTACAACTACAAGGCCTCAAAACACGACCCGAATTAACACGATTTTCAATACAGGTATGAAAGATTTGCACCGAAAATCTTCGTCGGGAGACAATATATACACCATAAAATAAATAGTTATAACGAAAATACAAATGGGAACAATTACTTAACTTCGATTTCGATGGATAGCATGGAGAGCTGAGAATAAACGAACCCTCGCCAGCAAGACCGGAAACGGAAGTCAAAACGGAGTCAGTTCATCAAATTTCTGCCCTGGTAGTGCTGCCCCGGTCAACTGCAAGTGCTGTTATTGTGAAGTGGAAACGTCTAGGAGTAACAACAGCTCAGCCGTGAAGTGGTAGGCCACACAAGCTCACAGAATGGGACTGGGGGTGCTGAAGCGCGGTGTGCGTAAAAATCGTCTGTCCGAGGTTGCAACACTCACTACCGAGTTCCAAACTGCCTCTGGAAGCAATGTCAACACAACAACTGTACATCGGGAGCTTCAGGAAATGAGTTTCCATGGCCCAGCAGCCGCACACAACCCTTAGATCACCATGAGCAATGCCAAGCATCGGCTGGAGTGGTGTAAAGCTCGCTGCCATTGGACTCTGGAGCAGTGGAAACGCGTTCTCTGGAGTGATGAATCATACTTCACCATTTGGCAGTCCCACGGACGAATCTGGGTTTGACGGATGCCAGAAGAACGCTACCTGCCAGAATGCAAAGTGCCAACTGTAAAGTTTGGTGGAGGAAGAATAATGATCTGGGGCTGATTTTCAGAGTTCGGGCTAGGCCCTTATTTCCAGTGAAGGGAAATCCTAATGCTACAGCATACAATGACATTCTAGACGATTATGTGCTTCCAACTTTGTGGCAACAGTTTGGTGAAGGCCCTTCCTGTTTCAGCATGACAATGCCCCCGTGCACAAAGTGAGGTCCATACAGAAATGGTTTGTCGAGATCGGTGTGGAAGAACTTGACTGGCCTGCACAGAGCCCTGACATCAACCCCATCGAACACCTTTGGGATGAATTAGAATGCCGACTGGAAGCCAAGCCTAATTGCCCAACATCAGTGCCCGACCTCACTAATGCTCTTGTAGCTGAATGGAAGCAAATGCCCGCAGCAATGTTCCAACATCTAGTGCAAAGCATTCCCAGAAGAGTGGAGGCTGTTATCGCAGAAAAGGGGGGACCAACTCAATATTAATGCCCCTGATTTTGGAATGAGATGTTCGATGTTCTGGTGTCCAGATACTTTTGGTCATGCAGTGCATGTTTATTAATATATATGTATATATATATATCTATATATATATATATATATATATATATATATATAATATATATATATATATATATATATATATATATATATATATATATCTATCTATATATAACTGTAAGAAATAGTAGAAACTCCAAAGTACGAGCAGGGCGTCTCATTTGTATTGAATATATAATCGTTAGATTAAATAAGACGCGGACGTAGCTTCAGGACGTCGATCTTTAATTGTCGACCAAGCTTTCGACCAAAAAAGGTCTTCTTCTGAGTCTACAAAAACAGCAGGCATGTATATCAGTCAAGCGTGTATGGTGATATCTGTGTGAGATGTGCGACGTGTGTAGAAAATGCATACAGAAGGAAGAGCCACGCCAAAGCTCACTCACCAGCCCCAAGTTCAACGGAAGTGACCGTTTCCGTTACGGTCACTTCCGTTAGAGTGCACGTGCATATACAAATATAGAGATATACATACATAAACACACAAGCAAATATTCATATCCCATTTATATTCATATAATATATTTATATATTTATATAAATGACATATAAAGGAAAACTGAATGAATGAATGAATGATGAATGAATGAATGAATGAATGGGTTACGGTTAACAATTTGATTGGGTGATGTGGGAACATGCTTTAGTCATCAAAATTTATGCCATGAGGGACTTTTGTCCGAAGTTTGTGTATCCAAAAGGACTCACGTTTCAGAATCGTGGTGTGTGATCGATTTGTGATTGATTCAATGGCAGAGATCTGAATGTCATTTATAGAGTGATCCGGTTGATTAAATTGTATCGTGTAAGGCAGAGATTTGCCCTGACTGGTGTGGAAGTTATTGATTTCTGACCGGGTGTTATTAAATCGTGTGTAGAGTGTATTTTCAGTTTTTCCAACATATTGTTTGGTGCACTTTTGGCAAGTGATTAGGTATATGACCCATGTAGATTTGCAGTTCATATAGGAGGTGATGGGGAATTTTGTCCAGTGCTAGAACTACAGAATTTGTTTCCTTCTAGTAAATGTTTGTGAATAATGCATTTGTTTGCTGTGCATTTATAGAAGCCAGGGATCCTAGTTTCTTTGTTGTGGGGCTGTGGGTGCTTTGCTTTTACCAAGAGGTCCCTGAGTGTCCGACCTAACGATTAATCTAACGATTATCTATCTATATATATCTATATATATATCTATATATATATATAGATATATATATATCTATATATATATATATCTATATATATATCTATATATATATATATCTATATATATATATATATCTATATATATATCTATATATATCTATATATGCTCCCGGCTGCATCCAGGGGATTCCATATAATGAGTGGATACCAGAGGTAATGTGCCATGTGGCAGATGGCACTTATCGCTCCCATTAAGGTACAGCATAGCTGGATGGGATACCTTAATGGCGGTTCACCACTGATGGTATGAAATTGCAAAGTGACTGATATATATATCTATATATATATATATATATATATATATATATATATATATATATACATACATATATATATATATACATACATACATATATATATATATATATATATATATATATATATATATATATATATATATAATATATATATATATATATATACATACTATAGATATATATATATATATACATATATATATATATACATATTATATATATATATATATCTATATATATATATATATATATATATATATATATATATATAGATATATATATCAGTCACTTTGCAATTTCATACCATCAGTGGTGAACCGCCATTAAGGTATCCCATCCAGCTATGCTGTACCTTAATGGGAGCGATAAGTGCCATCTGCCACATGGCACATTACCTCTGGTATCCACTCATTATATGGAATCCCCTGGATGCAGCCGGGAGCAAACCAATCCAAATATATGTGCAGTTCTCCAGCTTTCAATGAGCGCAAGTAATGACGTCACTGCTATGTACATACGCTCTGCCTGTCAAGCTCTCAAGAGAACCCTCTGACAGAGCAGAATTTTGATCTTAGTTCAGATACTGTTCAGATACTCACTGCGTTGCCCTGATGAGCCCCAAAAGGGCGAAACCAGGTCGGTAACTGTGAGTTTTACATACACTTATGACAGTATCTGAACTAAGATCAAAATTCTGCTCTGTCAGAGGGTTCTCTTGAGAGCTTGACAGGCAGAGCGTATGTACATGGCAGTGACGTCATTACTTGCGCTCATTGAAAGCTGGAGAACTGCACATATATTTGGATATATATATATATATATATATATATATATATATATATATATATATATATATATATATATATACATACATATATATACATATATACAGTGATCCCTCGTTTATCGCGGGGGTTACGTTCCAGAACCCCCCCGCGATAGACGAAAATCCGCGAAGTAGCGACCATATTTTTATTTTATTATTTATATATATTTTAAAGCTTTATGACCCTCCCCACACTCTTATTAACCTTACCCATACTCTTATAAACACTTCCTATACTCTTAAACACTTTTTACACTCTTAAACATACGTAATTTTAACAACATATAAAATTCTAATGGGTACTCACGATTGAAGATACTGTAGCGACCCATGGGTTCCCCAAGCAAGACCAGCATCAGAATCTCCTTGCTCCAGCCGGTGACGTCACCGGCGGGGATCCCCGGTGCCAGAGTGGCTGGTCACGTGACCGCCAAAGCGTGCCGCGCGTGCGGGTATAATCAGCTACACCTGTTGATCACGTGACCGCCGAAGCACGCCACGCTTGAGAGGCGTGGCTTTCGGTTTCTGGTTGTGCTTTATAATGCAGCCCGATAAACGGGCTTTTCAGTGTTCCCGAGTTGGTTTTGAGAATAAATATCTTCTCGGACGAGTTTGTGTCTTGCCCGTCATTTCGTCCGTATCAAGCAAGAGCCCCGGCTCTTCAATACTACAACTTGCGTGATGAAGATGATGATGAATTAGCTGTGCAGTACTGATGACGATGAAGGTGATGACGATGACGAATGTACTGCACAGCCAGAAAGAGCATTACAGTTACCCATTACGTGGGTAACTAGCGCAAGTGGAAGCTGCCGCATCTGCGTTTTCCATACGCACGACTCTTTGTCTCTTTGTCTACTCTTCTACTGTACACTATGTACAGTATTTTATTTCTTGTAATATGTTTTAATTACTGTATTTTTCTTATTTTTTTACGTTTTTAAATTTTTTAGGCTAGTAAATGCTTATTTTACCACAAAAATATTTAAAATAATAGTATATAAAAATACATTTATACCGCAAAATCCCGCGATATAGCGAAAAATCCGCGATATAATTTTACATATACTAGCGAGAAAAACCCGCGATGTACCGAAGCCGCGAAAAGTGAACCGCGATATAGCGAGGGATGACTGTATATATATATATATGTAATGGCACAATACTCGCTATCAAAAGTGGGACACGAGGGTTGCAAAATAAATACTTCCATTTAGTGTTCTTGTAATTTTTACTTAACAGATGGATGTGTCCTCAATCAGAAAAAAAGCCCAAGAAGATAATGCAATGTTCATACTGTTCATGAAATGGCCTCAATCATGAAAAAGCTGCTTTTTTTTACGTAAGTTACATGGTGTCCACTTTCCCTCTATATCTCCCTGAAACAACACATTTGCAGGGGTTGTTAATGATTGTTAATAATGTTAAGAGTGCCTCATGATAATATACCTATGAATGCCGAGAAAATATAAAACTGCTTAATTTTATCACAAATACATCAAGTGGACACCGTAACTTACGTAGTATGGTGTATCAAAGGTCTCTGCTAAACTACATTGCTGCACTTTCAAAGCACCCTTTATTTACAAATATGTCAACCACACACACACACACACAGACAAATGTAACTGAGCTCATTAACATCAATTTTATTTGGCAAACCATAGACATATTAACACTTGCGTCTACGTAAGTTACAATAATGACGGTGGACACCAAAAGTCACAAGTTCAAGCAAACAACAGTTTATTGAACATGTCAACTTATTTACATGAAAGTTTCAAACACGAGATGTGCTGTACTGTACATCGTCTTTTTTTTTTGGGGGGGGGGGGGGGGGGAATTGAAGAAAACAGTGAAAAAGAACAGTTTCGTTTCTTGTTTACCTGGACAATTGTCATTTTGAGAGCATGTATTGCCTCGCCTGCAAACTGCAAGAATTTCCTGCATCTTGGACTTTCAATAATGCCATGCTGTTTCAGTCTCTGTTTTCTTCTTGGAGTGGTCTTGATTATAAGTTGTGAGAGGACTGCCGCGTACTGATCTCCACTTTTTGGCATCCCTTTCTTAGCACGGTACACTGCTTTGCGTAGGGCCTCTTTGGAGCACGAAGGCTGTGTTTGATCCGGTGTTTTATTTGTAGTGGCACTGTTGGATTTCTGCAATCGTTCCTTCTTCTCCTGATAGAGCTGCCTACGTCTTTCATTTGATCTTCTTCTTGCTTGTGCCGTTTGTTTTCCCCTCTGCTTGGTTTTCTGCTGTCTCCAGATTTCTCGCTGGCGTTCTTTCCTAAAACGCGTTTTGGGTGTGTACTTGTTTGTGGTTGCATGACTTCCATCCAACTCCAGCTTCTTTTTAGCACGATACCGCTGGACTCGCAACCGTGTTTTCTCCCTGTATTGTGCTTGCTTTTCTTCACTCAGACTAATTAGGTGCAACTTTACCCGCAAACTTTCCGTTTGTTTGAAGTCTGCATAGCGTTGTGGATTAACTTTCATATTTCTTCTCCAATCTCTTTGACGCTCTGCTTTACTCTTTTTCGCTTTCACTGATTTCACGTCTGGTGCTGTTGGCTGCGATTCTTTTGGTTGCTTTAGTCTCAGTCTCAGGTGGTAACGCCTTTCCTCCATTCTGTAAAAACCAAAATTATAAGTAATCATCATTCAAACGCATCATCATTCATTCAAATCATCAAATGCGTTTCATATTTCAGCGTTCGTTCGGAACTGGCGGCTGCTTCAGGCATCTATCTGATTGGATGATGAGTGATAGGCATTCCACCACCCCACGAGGCTTGAAAACCCGTCTTTTGCTTTCGCGGTGTGAAAGCCTAAGGGGGTTCTACGTACGTTACAAAGTGGACACGGATATTATCTTCGGCGAAAGTTTTAAATTTTCATCCCCAAGGTCAGGGTTTCAGAACTTGTGTGAATACTAAGGAAAAGTATTCAATGCAAGAAGTGTTCATCACATAGTCAGTATTCTACAGATAGTTAGGAATTGTTATAATTGATTAACCAAACTGTGAAACTTCAGTGGACACGGAGGTAACGTACGTTCCCGGTAACAGTCTGATCGATTTATTGATTACGTAACCACCTTTCCGGAAGTGATTGTTTGTGGATATATTTCTTTCATCCACAACCAAACTAGGGTCAAAATGTAAACAAAGACAATATCCTGTACATATGTTATTTTTCATTTTCAACAATACTTGTCACGTGATGTCCCATTTTTGGATGCCATTTTGGGCTAATGTTCGCAATAAAAATAGTGAATAAAACACACAATACACACATCAAAGTTTTTTTATTTCTTTCTTTTATATCTTTGTACATATACACATATCATATAACAAGGATACTTTCATGGTATGACTACTTTGCAAGCCAGAAGAATGAATAAACTGCAGACACAAAAGTTAGTGAATATTGTGCCATTACATATATATATATATATATATATATATATATATATATATACCAGTAGAAGCCGAGAAACGAATTTTCAGTCCCCATGTTAAAGTTGCAGAAAAATAAACCATCTGAAATAAAGGGAGGGGCCCTTTGCGCTTCCCTTCGATTAAATATTCAAGACGACATAAAAGACTTCAAAACGTAAGAAGTAAAAAAAGATTCAACCCACATGGGACTCGAACCTACACTCCCCAGCTTGGGAGTCCAATGCCTTATCCATTAGGCCATTAACCCAGCACATTAGATTTGGGTAATAACATTTTGAAGAGTTATAAAGTGTGTGTGTGTGTGTGTGTGTGTGTGTGTGTGTGTGTGTGTGTGTGTGTGTGTGTGTGTGTGTGTGTGTGTGTGTGTGTGTGTGTGTGTGTGTGTGTGTGTGTATATATATATATATATATTTTTTTTTTGAGGAGGAGATGATGAGGAGGAGAGTGTCGCTGAAGCTGAAGGGAAAGGTGTATGCTGCATGTGTGAGAAGTGTTATGATTTATGGGAGCGAGACATGGGTAATGAACGTAGAGCAGCAACGAAGGCTGGAAAGGGTGGAAATGCGAATGGTTCGATGGATGTGCGGAGTATCGTTGCGAGAGAGGAAGACAAATGATGAATTGCGAAAGATGATGGTAATATTGCCTGTGATTGATGCTGTGAAGAGGAACAGGCTGAGATGGTTTGGTCATGTGTTGAGGAAGGATGAAAGTGACTGGTTGAGAAGAGTGATGGAAATTGATGTAGAAGGAAGTAGTAGAGGACGGGGAAGACCGAGAAAGACTTGGCTAAAGATGGTGGAAGAAGAAATGCGGGCAAGGGGGTTAACAAGGAGAGATGCAGAAAATAGGGCAAAATGGAGAAGATTGTCATGGGGACCGCAAGGCTAACCCCCGCTCTAGCAGGGAAAATGGCCTTAAAATGCATGTTGTTGTTGTTGTTATATACACAAAGAATTAAGTTAAGCACCCCCCCCGTTTTTTTACAACCTCGCACATTACAAGTTTGTTGTCGTCAAAACAGTGTAATATACCCATGATATTGCTATATTTTCTGGAGAAGTGATATTATGGTCACATAAAAACATAACAATCATGCCGTTTTCAATATGTTATTCTGAATAATTTAAGGTGAAATTTTTTGGGAATTTTAGGCATATTTTCACCTCAATTTAAGTATGGAGCTATAGGTCCATCACGGACAGTGTGGATGACGTTTATGTTTTCTAACGTACAGTCATTGTTCTGAGAAGACCTCTAGCGATCTTTGCGTCAATAACGTGTGTAGGACCCACGTGATCGGATCACTGACTCAGCCCTACGCCTCATAGACCCTGTAAGCCGTCGTATGCGTTGCTGTAGCAGGTTGTTCCATTCCCGATGTAATGCACGTTCCAATTCATCCAGATTGGCTATTGGAGGGACCATCTTCGCAATTTGTCGTCCCAACATGTCCCAAACGTGCTCGAGGGGGTTCAACCTGCCACAGCAACGCATACGACGGCTTACAGGGTCTATGAGACGTAGGGCTGAGTCAGTGATCCGATCACGTGGGTCCTACACACGTTATTGACGCAAAGATCGCTAGAGGTCTTCTCAGAACAATGACTGTACGTTAGAAAACATAAACGTCATCCACACTGTCCGTGATGGACCTATAGCTCCATACTTAAATTGTGGTGAAAATATGCCTAAAATTCCCAAAAAATTTCACCTTAAATTATTCAGAATAAAATATTGAAAACGGCATGATTGTTATGTTTTTATGTGACCATAATATCACTTCTCCAGAAAATATAGCAATATCATGGGTATATTACACTGTTTTGACGACAACAAACTTGTAATGTGCGAGGTTGTAAAAAAACGGGGGGGGGGTGCTTAACTTAATTCTTTGTGTATATATACTAGGGCATGCCCGTACTATATATAAGCTAGGACGTGCCCGTACGTGGGTGCCCGTTCCTTGCCAAAAAAAAAAAAAAAAAAAAATTTGTGTAGGGGTGTGTGTGTGTAAACATCCTAGGGCGTGCCCGTACGTGGGTGCAAAAAAACATGCGTGCAAACAACAACAACAAAAAAAAACTTTGAAACCACGTGGCAGTAACGACCACAGAACCCCCCCCCCCCCTCTATTTACATGAATGGTTTGGTCCATTCGCAACGACCACAGAACCCCCCCCCCTCTATTTACATGCAATGGTTTGGTCCATTCGCAACGCCAAAGCGAACGGCGAACGGCTAAATCGCCATAGCTCGGTAAGTACTTGTCCGATTAATATGAAACCTTGAAAAGGCACATCCTCGGGTCCCCAGCAATATACCTGGCAAGTTTAAAGTATATCGGACCCGTGGTTGTCGAGAAACAGCGGTCACAGACAAACATACACACATACACACATACACACAGAGATTAATGGAATTATAGATAGATATAGACTTCCGTTGAACTTGGGGCCGACTCAGAAGAAGACCTTCGTTGGTCGAAAGCTTGTCGACAATTAAAGATCGACGTCCTGAAGCTACGCCCGCGTCTTATTTAATCTGACGATATATATATATATATATATATATATATATATATATATATATATATATATATATATATATATATATATATATATATATATATATATATATATATATATATATACATACATATACATATACATATATACATATATATATACATATACATATATATATATATATACATATATATATATATATACATATACATATATATATACATATATATATACATATACATATATATATACATATACATATACATATACATATATATATACATATACATATACATATATATATACATATACATATACACATATATATATATATATATATATATATATATATATATATATATATATATATATATATATATATATATATCCCGCTTGGAGTTTGCAAAAAAGCACCGAAAGGACTCTCAGACTTTGAGTAACAAGATTCTGTGGGCTTTCATGTGTGTTTCACTGAGGAGAGGCTTCCGTATGGCCACTCTGCCATAAAGCCCAGAAGGTGGAGTGATGCAGTGATGGTTGTCCTTCTGGAAGTTTCTCCCATCTCCACACAGGATCTCTGGAGCTCAGCAAGAGTGACCATCGGGTTCTTGGTCACCTCTCTTACCAAGGCCCTTCTCCCCCGATTGCTCAGTTTGGCCGGGCGGCCAGCTCAAGGAAGAGTCCTGGTTGTTCCAAACTTCTTCCATTTAAAAATTATGGAGGCCACTGTGCTCTTGGGAACCTTCAATGCAGCAGAGATTTTTTTGTAGGCTTCCCCAGATCTGTGCCTCAACACAATCCTGTCTCTGAGCTCTGCAGGCAGTTCCTTCGACCTCATGGCTTGGTTTTTGCTCTGATATGCATCGTCAGCTGTGAGACCTTATATAGACAGGCGTGTGCCTTTCCAAATCATGTCCAATCAATTGAATTTACCACAGGTGGACTCCAATCAAGGTGTAGAAACATCTCAAAGGTGATCAAGAGAAATTGGAGGCACCTCAGCTAAATTTCAAGTGTCATAGCAAAGGGTCTGAATACTTATGTCAATGTGATATTTCACTTTTCTATTTTTAATAAATTTGCAAAACTTTCTAAAATCCTGTTTTCTCTTTGTCATTATGGGGTATTGAGTGAAGATCGATGAGGGAAAAAATGAATTTAAACGATTTCAGCATAAGGCTGCAACATAACAAAATGTGAAAAAAGTGAAGGGGTCTGAATACTTTCTGAATGCATTGTATATAACATGATATTTAAAAAAGTTATGGAAGAGTTATGACTAAACTAGGTGGATGAGTTGGTTCGGTGAGAAGAACAAGCGATTAGATTTTGATTCAAGTTCGAATCGAGATCCGGCCTATCATTGGGATACAAAACAAACTGTTCAGCCTGGCGGAGGTATGCGCTCCACCGAGTGCCGTTCTAGTTTGCTGTGCTAGTTTATGTATATATATTTATATATATATTGCGCTTTTTATTTTTTGACAGATGCGCTTTTTATTGTGAGGCAGTTGCAGGAGAAGTACATGGAGAAGAGGAAGAAGTTGTTTCTTGGGTTTGTTGATCTGGAGAAAGCATTCGATAGGGTTCCACGTGAAGTAGTGACATGGGCATTGAGGAAGTTAGGAGTGGAGGAATGGTTGATCAGAGTCGTGATGGCAATGTACAAAAGAGCGCGCACAGCTGTAAGGACGAAGGACGGGAACAGTGGTGAGTTTGAGGTGAAGGTGAGAGTGCATCAGGGGTCGGTGCTAAGTCCACTACTATTTGTAGCTGTGATGGAGGTGCTGGCTCAGAACGTAAAGGAGGGTTTACCGTGGGAGTTGTTGTATGCAGATGATATGGTGTTGATTGTAGAAAGTATGGATGGTCTGAAGGAGAAGATGAACAAGTGGAAGGAATGTATGGAGACAAAAGGTCTGAAGGTGAATATCGGAAAAACGAAGGTGATGGCAAGTGGTAAAGCATGTGGTGAGGTGGAAAGAACTGGGAAGTGGCCGTGTGCTGTGTGCAGGAAGGGTGTCGGAGTGAATTCCATTCAATGTACAATGTGCGCTGAGTGGGTTCATCAAAAATGTAGTGGTTTGAGAGGGTCATTAACCAGTGTGGCAGCTACATTAAAGTGTAAGGTGTGCACAGAGGGAGCTGCAGATGGAGGAAATGTTGAGTTGGATCTTGGAGATGGCGTGAAGCTGGAAGGTGTGAAAACATTTTGCTACCTCGGAGACATGCGAAATGGAGAAGGTGGATCAGACTCAGCAACGGTTGCTAGAGTGAGATGTGCATGGAAGAAGTTTCGGGAACTGAGTGGCGTACTGACGAGGAGGGGAATGTCGTTGAAGCTGAAGGGAAAGGTGTATGCTGCATGTGTGAGAAGTGTTATGATTTATGGGAGCGAGACATGGGTAATGAACGTAGAGCAGCAACGAAGGCTGGAAAGGGTGGAAATGCGAATGGTTCGGTGGATTGAGAGAGAGGAAGACAAATGATGAATTGCGAAAGATGATGGGAATAGAGCCTGTGATGGAAGCTGTGAAGAGAAACAGGTTGAGATGGTTTGGTCATGTGTTGAGGAAGGATGAAAGTGACTGGTTGAGAAGTGATGGAAATGAATGTAGAAGGAAGTAGAGGACGGGGAAGACCGAGAAAG
This sequence comes from Myxine glutinosa, assembly GCF_964187855.1. Lineage (NCBI taxonomy): Eukaryota > Metazoa > Chordata > Myxini > Myxiniformes > Myxinidae > Myxine > Myxine glutinosa. The sequence goes on along the minus strand of NC_136265.1, from coordinate 201,902,620 downwards.
ACTTGGCTGAAGATGGTCGAAGAAGAAATGCGGGCAAGGGGGTTAACAAGGGGAGATGCAGAAAATAGGGTAAAAATGGAGAAGATTGTAATGGGGACCGCAAGGCTAACCCCCGCTCTTGCAGGGAAAATGGCCTTAAAATGGCTGTTGTGTTGTTGCTGTATTTATATATACTAGGGCATTGCCCGTACTATATCTATATCTAAAATTATATCCCCCCCCCTCTATTTACATGCAATGGTTTGGTCCAAAGCGAACGGCTTCCGGAGTTTGGTAAAGAAATCGCCATCGCGTGCACAAACGCGCAGGAAAGCGAATGAATCGCAAATTCGTTTTTATTAGTTGTAAAACATAGTTTAACGCCAACATAGTTTGCAAACGTGAAATAAATGAATACGCTCTCAAATGTGCCATCCGAGGCAGAGTGTGCCCGCCACGTTCGGCACACGCGATCGTTCGCTGCTCTCTGATTGGTTGAATCGTTTTTTGGACATAGCTCGGTAAGTAATTGTCCGATTAATATGAAACCTTGAAAAGGCACATCCTCGGGTCCCCAGCAATATACCTGGCAAGTTAAAAGTATATCGGACCCGTGGTTGTCGAGAAACAGCGGTCACAGACAAACGTACAGACAGAGATTACTGGAATTATAGATAGATATTTAATTTTAAAGCAAAAACCATGGCACTTCGGTGGAATTTGTTTTGAAAGCCATTAACTAGTGATGGCCAACTAGTGATGGCCATTATTTTGAAAGCCATTATTGGCCGATGTATATTCCAAGTTTCAGCCAGTTTCAATGTATAGCCCTTGAGATATGAGCGCCAACACATTTTGGGCGGGCGGGTGGACGGACACGAACGTGATTGAGGGGTTTTTTGGGGGGGTTTTTGTATACAAGATCGAGGCTTGTGAAAGAGCTGACATTAATCACACAAAAAGTCAAACCGACACATAAAACACAAAATAAGGGGAGCGATAGACAAGATGGGGAGAGAGGGGGAAGGACACAAACACAACATTTGAGAGTAGGGACATCGAGAGAACTGTGGGAGGGAGAGGGCTTGGGGGGAGGTGGGAGAGGTATAAAACATATGGACACTGACTGCAAGGACTTCCAGGAAAGAAGTTGGAATTTCAAAAAAGTGGATCTGGGGTGAATTAGCGGGGGTAGAAAAGATCAAGGTTTTGGATGGGAGAAGATAATAGTCAGGTTCACTATGTTAACAAATATAATTTCGTTCAAAATTTTGGGAGATTAGCAAACCTGTACATTTTTGGAATCATCAGAGCATGCAGAATCCGAAAATCAATGTTGACATTTGCACAGACACATATTTTGGATTTTCAAAATGGCCGCCATAAAATACATATTTTGCGCTATCTCGGCTTCTCGTCAACCTAGAAAGTTAATTAAATATGCTAATCCTGTTTTCTGGGTCAAGGAATCCAATAAAGGCCTCAAAATAGTGCTCAGGATTATAGAAAAGCAACAAACAAAGGTAATTGAAAACCATTGTCTTTATATTTGTGATATAACTGTATTGCATAACACATGATATTGCAAGTCCTTTGAAGTTATAGGTATGGGTTTATAAAGCAAGAAAGCAGCCTTCTTAGTATCAGATTGAACCATAAGTCCTATGCACAGGATCTACGAGGTCTATACCGTTCAGGAATATGCTTTTACAGATCTTCATCACTTTTCTGAGTGTCATTTTCGCAAAGGTGTCTACGCAAATGCCAACATTAATTTTTGGATTCCTCATGCTCTGAATATTCCAAAAATGTATAGTTTTGCTAATCTCCAAAATTTTTGAATGAAAAAACTTAGTGAACCTGACTATAAGAGATGGTGGTGAACAGCTGTTTTAAAGACCTGGAGGGAGGAGTGGGATTGAAGGGAGTGGGGGAGTTTGTTCCAGAGGCGGGAGATAAGGGGAATGAAAGAGTGAAGGTGAGCAGAGAGCCTAGATTTTGGCAGTTTAACCATAAGAGGGTTGTTGGCAGATCTTGTGCGACCTGGAGGAATATTTGGGGAATATTTAGGAAATAAAACTCAAGAATGTGGAAACAGACGTTGATGAAATTTGTAACACTAGGGCATGCCCGTACTATATATATATCTAAAATTATATCCCCCCCCTCTATTTACATGAAATGGTTTGGTCCATTCGCAAAGCCAAAGCGAACGGCTTGCGAGTACGGTGACAATCCCCCCCCTCTATTTACATGAAATGGTTTGGTCCAAAGCGAACGGCTTGCGGAGTTTGGTAAAGAAATCGCCATAGCTCGGTAACTACTTGTCCGATTAATATGAAACCTTGAAAAGGCACATCCTCGGGTCCCCAGCAATATACCTGGCAAGTTTCAAGTATATCGGACCCGTGGTTGTCGAGAAACAGCGGTCACAGACAAACGACAAACACACAGACATACAGAGATTACTGGAATTATAGATAGATATTACCTCAACGTGCAAAGCATTTAATTCTGAAATTTACAGCCGATTTCATCCACTAGAAGCCGGGAAACGAATTTTCAGTCCCCATGTTAAAGCTGCATACAGAGAAACGATCCCTTATAGAAAGGGAGGGCGCTTTGCATCTCCCTTTGATTTGAATTTTGTATTTGCAGGAGCATCAGGAGAAGGCCATGTCAAAAGATGTGAAGACAGCAATCTCCCTCTTCCTCGTTCTTTTCCTCTTCACAGTGTGCTGGGTGCCCCTGCATATCATCAACTGTTTAATTCTCCTTTGCCCAATTTGCCAAATCCCCCTGCCAATCCTCTCGACAGCAATCATTCTCTCACATGCAAACTCTGCTGTGAACCCAATTTTTTATGCACTACGCATGCGCTCGTTTCGCCAAGCTTTCGTTAACATCTTACTAGGTGGAAGACGATCCAAGAAGACTCGGATCTTCCCAACTTCCGGCAGTTCCGCCAACAGAGCGACAAACTAGTGAGATTAAGTTTGGATGTCACAGCTGTCAGTCATGCAACCGTACAGCCTTATAATTACAGCTCTCATCCTCCAAATTACCACCGGTGGATAGAGTGAGGAATGTCGATGTCCTCTTCCATGTGTACAATGGTGTCTTGTGAAATTTTCATTGCTGATAACAGCAGATGATCACATCAATTACGAGGCGGCACAACTAGTGTGTTGTTTAGAAACAAGTCAACTTCAAACACAGCCACATTATCATTCCCACTTCCAAAAACTTTAACAAGCGTAACAACTCTGCAGAAAAAGCACTCACCCCTCAGTTTTCACTGCAGGAAGTCTTTTCTGGAGGTCAGAACAGTCGGCAGCATTCAAAAGGGAAAAGCCAACTATGTTTGCCACACTATAGGAAGGCAGAAATCCAAGCTCTGCACGCTGAGACGTGAAGCATGCTGGGTGGTACCAGCGATCGATTAGGCCCAGTTGAGGCTTCTCCGGATCGACTGCCTTCTTGGAAATCCGGATCGTGTCCTGTGATAAACAGGGTAAGGAAAGTAATTGTAAATGATAATGACAATGTAATCATTTTATTAATACAGGATTTCCTCCAATAAATGTCCTGGGTATTTACTTTTTCAACCCCATTCTGGGGAGGGAGAGAGAGGAAAGGGCAGGGGGAGGGGGGAGATGAGGCGGTACTCATTGGAGGGGGCACTTGTTTTTCCAAATGACTTCAATGAGGGACACCTTTTGGAGGCAACATCCCATATGTGTGGTGGTTTGTAATTTTTGCATCTTTCACGAACTTCCTTTTTTCTTCACACAATGAAGTCATTTATCACATTCGCATGCCACATGACATGAACTCAATTGAGTCATCGTTATCATACATGGATTCATCAGTCACGGCACTTTCAACGGACTTTCCTTTCATTATAAGTAGCTACTCACTGCACTTTCAATGGACAAAGAACACAACACAACTCGGCTGAACGAGCATAGAGCATCTCGTGCGTCACTGCCTTGCTTCGTTTCATGTATGACTAGCCGTGCCCACCAGTCGCTTTGCTGGCGGGTTTAATCAAAAGACAGCATGTTGCACTTCCCAAGCACATTTGTTGTCTATATGCGAGTCTCAATGAGGATGTAAAACGAAGTGAACAACATGAAAAAGAATATTATATAACACGTAGTTGTGGTTGTTACTGTCATGGTGGCTCTGCTTGTTACCCTTGCCAGAGGAGAGGGTATTGCATTTGAGTCCGTTTGTTTGTTTGTCCGCACAGAATAAATATGATTTTCTCTGCAACCGCTGGTCTGATTGACAGGAAATTTTCACAATAGGTGCACATCCTCCTGTAGAATTTTTTTAATGATAATTATGATGTCATAGGTCACGTGGTACAGGCGCCATCTTGTAAAATCCGAAAAACTTTGCACCTCTATATCTCCGAAGGCATTGCATAGAAAAAATTTAGACATATGGCTCATTGTAAAGAATTCTCCATTATGACGTTATAATTCAACAAGTACAAAACTTCATCCGATCAAGATGAAATTTGTTGAGTGTCATCCAGGGATAAATTGGTGGAGGAAAATAAATGATGACGTCATTGGTCATGGGGTTCGGCCGCCATATTTGTTTTTACAGAAAAGCCGTTAAAACCACTAAAAACATGCCCTGGCGAGGGTCTGCAATCTCTGATTGCTCTTTCTTGTTTTGTGTACTTTCAGATATTTTTTCATAAAATATACTTGCATATATTTTTCAAATGTTTTGAGAAATATCACTGTAATCCAATGAAAGACCAAATATTGCATTGGAGTCATCAGAGGGAGCCCAAATTAGTAAAGAGCAAATATGGAGCCATCAGGAGAAACCTGGACAGGATTCGGATTTCAGTCGCTACTCCACTACCCTCAAACCCATACATGAGCAACCAAGTGAACCTGACAGAAAATAATCAACTTCTCCCTAGAGCCTAGACAGATAGATAAAGAAAGGGAGAAATTAACAATAAAAGATTAGAATGTATATATACAGAAATGTGAAAGGATTGAAGAACAAAGACATCAGGAAGAATTCGGATAGATAGATTTCAGTAGTTACTCCCCTGGCTCAAATGACGGAATGTCAGAATGTGGAGAGATGAAATGAGGGTGGACATTTGCTCTTCTTGCCAACACTTGTCACGGTCCCCCTGTCCTGTCTTTCCCTCACGGTCCCCCTGTACTGTCTTTCCCTCACGGTCCCCCTGTACTGTCTTTCCCTCACGGTCCCCCTGTGCTGTCTTTCCCTCGTGGTCCCCGTGTGCTGTCTTTCCCTCGCGGTCCCCCTGTGCTGTCTCTCCCTCGTGGTCCCCGTGTGCTGTCTTTCCCTCACGGTCCCACTGTGCTGTCTTTCCCTCGTGGTCCCCGTGTGCTGTCTTTCCCTCACGGTCCCACTGTGCTGTCTTTCCCTCGTGGTCCCCGTGTGCTGTCTTTCCCTCACGGTCCCACTGTGCTGTCTTTCCCTCGTGGTCCCCGTGTGCTGTCTATCCCTCATGGTCCCCGTGTGCTGTCTTTCCCTCGCGGTTGTCAGCTCTTTCACGAGCCTCGATTCAGTATTTAAAAAAAAAAAAAAAAAAAAACTGCAGTGTATAGATTACATTGGACCTGAGGAATTAAGAGATTGTATCAAGTAGATCTGTGTGCACTCATGCACACAATAACCTCTCCGTTTCCTTTCGGAGGAGGCAAATAACCATGAGAAGAAACGATTAACAAGCCGCAAGATCCTCTTCTTCTTCGTTTATATGCAGCACAAGACTGTGGGGTAGCATCATTGGTCGAGGACATGGCTGTGTTGCTAATGCAATGCCCTCTCTTGCTTAAGGAAGAAATTTATAATTTGTTAATGGTGCCGGCAGTAGCTCGCCTACTCTTCGCGTAGGACACCGTGGGGTTTGGTAAAGTCCGCAAACAAATGCGGGCAGACAAGACATCCGATTATCATCCATCCAAGGGACGGCACACATGAATCACCCTGCCTGTGAAACACCAGGATGACAGTTTACAGCTTGGCCAGGATTCAAACCCAGGCCAGAGCGCTCGGGGCACCCGGAGAAACGTTTTTAGCAAATAAACCCTTTTTTAGCAGTCGGAACTGCTGTTGAGATAAATTCCGGTTTAAATTTTGAAAATCGGTTCAGAATAAGAGTTCATACAGCGTATTGCATTTAGTAGAAATACAATTCTCCGGGCGTCTTCAGACGGTGTTCATGCCTTTATTTAATTTCCGCTCAATGTGATACGCTGTGTAAACTCTTATTCTGAACCGATTTTCAAAATTTAAACCGGAATTTATCTCAACAGCAGTTCCGACTGCTAAAAAAGGGTTTATTTGCTAAAAACGTTTCTCTGGAGGCCTCCAGTCGTCTCCGGACGGTGTTTAGTATGATCCACTTAGAGGTGAGCTGTGCACCTCGAGGCCATCCTGTCAGCACAAGCTCATTATCGACTATGCTGTATCAAAATGTTAACCATGTAGAGTCATGGTCTTCATTCAGCATTAACATTGCAATGCTAATTTAAGCAATTGTAACAATTGCAATTGCAATTTTAATTTGATTTTAATTTGCAATTTTAATTTCACTTGTAATTGTAATACTTTAACAAGTGTGTGTTTACCCTTAGGAGAGCGAGGAAGCACTATCTCTCTACCCTCAAGACTGAACACTCAAACCTGTCTCCTTCCTCCAAATCCTGGTGGCATCTGGTCAAATCTGTTTCTGGTGTCTGCCCCCCCTCCCCCACCCCCCCACCCCATCCCCTCCCTGACCTCAAACGGCTACACAGCTGACACGGCACATGACAAAGCCAAATTCCTCAACTCTGTGTTTGCATCAAAATCTTGTGTCCCAAACCCATCTCTCTCTGTACCCACCTTACCCAGTCGCTCCTGGACTCTTTTCTTGATCTGATCTTTTCCATATCAGGCGCAGAAGTCATGGCGGCATCGTGAGACGCGCGCTTTCTGCAGAGAAATTACACTCTTGTCTTGAAAATCCAAAGCTCGCCGCAAATGTTGAGGAACCACATGTGTACTGATGGAGCAAAGAATAATCTTTTCTTTCATGAATGATCTTTTATTGTCAAACCTCGACTCTGATTCTGCAACTGGACCAGACGGCATCAGCCCACGGGTCCTATAATCCTGCTCTGCCGCTCTTTCGCACCCTCTCTCTGTTCTCTTCACCCTCTCTTTTGCTCAAGGTCATCTGCCATCAGCTTGGAAATCAGCCAACATTACCGGTGTACACAAAAAAGGTGCAAAAACAGATCCTTGCAACTACAGACCAATCAGCCTTCTCCCAATTATCAGCAAATTCATGGAATACATCATTGCTTCAGATATCAAATCCTTCCTCTTCTCCAATGGCCTGATCTCTGACCATCAATTTGGATTCAGATCAGGTCACTCTACTCTGGACATGCTGCTTCTGCTGTCTCAACAATGGATGGAGGTCCTCAATGGACAGGAAATCAGAGCTGTCTCCCTTGACATATCACGTGCCTTCGATACGGTCTAGCACCCCGCTCTGCTCACCAAATTCTCCGCCTATGGTATCCATGGAAACCTCCACACATGGCTTGCAGACTTCCTCTCTGCTCGTAGTCAATGTGTGGCCCTGAATGGATTTCTCTCATCTCCCCTTCCTGTTCAGGCTGGAGTTCCCCAAGGTAGTGTTCTGGGCCCTGTGCTTTTTCTGGTCTTCATCGATGACCTCTCTGACTCTCTGGAAAATCCTCTCTGTCTCTTTGCTGATGACTCCACTCTCTGCTGCTCCATTCCTCATCCCTCAGATCGGCAGTCTGCAGCCTCCTCACACTCTGCAGACCTGGACAAAATCACAAACTGGTCAAACAAGTGGAACATGTCTTTCAATCCTGACATATCTCACACTCTTACGATGTCTCTCCGAAAAGACCGACTGGACAACCCTCCCATCTACTTTCTCAACAATCCTTTCCAAGAAGTTATTTTGCTCAAGCTTTTGGGTCTCACTATCTGCCATGATCTTTCCTGGGAAAACCACATTTCCAATCTGCCCTCCAAAGCCAGTCTCCGACTGGGCATCCTCCGTCGTGCGAAGTCCTTCCTTGGCACACCTGAGCTCCTCACCACATACAAGGGTTTCATCCGCAGCTCAATGGAATACTGCTCTCCCCACTGGGCTGGTGCTTCTGCCTCGCACCTAGCTTGTCTTCACGCTGTTGAAACCAAAGCTTTCAGAATCATTGTAATCTCCCGCGATGAAGCCGATTGTGAGGGGCCTTTCACTTACTCACCGCAGGCAGGTTGGTGGTCTTTCTGTCTTCTACCGACTCCTATCCGACCTAGTTCCCCCAGCTCTATCTGTGCTCTGTCCCCCAAATATTCCTACAGGTCACACAAGATCTGCCAGCAACCCTCTTCTGGTGAAATTGCCAAAATCAAGACTCTCTGCTCACCTTCACTCTTTCATTCATCTTTACTCCCGCCTCTGGAACAAACTCCCTCACTCTCTTCAATCCCACTCCTCCCTCCAGGTCTTCAAAACAGCTGTTCACCACCATCACTTGTCTTCCCCCATCCAAAACCTTGATCTTTACTACCCACGTTAATTCACCCCAGATCCACTTTTTTGAAATACCAACTTCTTTCCTGGAAGTCCTAGCAGTGTCTCTGTATTATACTTCTCACCCCCCTCCCCCCCCCCTTTCCCATGCCTCTTCCCCCAAAGCCTTCTCACTCCCACAGCCCACAGATCTCCCGATGTCCCTGTTCTCTACCGTTGTACTTGTGTGCTTCCCTCTCTCTCCCCATCTCGTCTCCCGCTCCCTTTATTATATGTTTTTTGTGTCGTTTTTTTTTTTTTGGGGGGGGGGGGATTAATGTTAGCTCTTACACCAGCTTCGATCTTGTATACCAAAAAAATAAAATGCATGTGATAAGCCACCTTGGCAATCTTCTCCTCACACCCCTTGCACTTGCTACGGTTGGACTTGGCATATTCCACAGCAAAGTCACCAAGAACTTTCTCTTTTGCATCTCCATTTTTTCCGCTCTTCTTGCCTGAAACAAATTGTCCAGCGTATCAGGATTCTCAAGTTATGGTCCAATTATTTTGCCCAAAACAATTCACAACATTTCCATATTAAATATGAATATTAGTGCATCTTACCACTGTTGATTTCTCCAGTTTCGATTGCTTTCTTGATTTTCTCCTGGTCCTGCCAGCGAAGCTCTGACAAACCATCGACATCGGTTGCGGCGGCAGGACGAGCGCGGTTGAAGAAACATTCAAAGTGGTGCCAGTGTGGAACTTTCCCATCAAACATGTGTGACTGCAAAGAACACGGGTAATTAATATGGCAGTTACCATGGAGGTTTTCCATCATCCTGTATCCAGGGGAGGAAATATCCCTCCTCCCCAACGGAACCATTTCTCTGACCTGCTCTCAGATTTATCTTCACCTCCACTCCCCTCCCCTATTTCAACTATACATGCCGCAAGGAGAGAGGGGGGGCGGGGGGGGGAATTAATCACCGAAAGACCCAAAGGATGTGTTTTGTATCCCACTGATACGAGGCTGAACCTGGATTCTAACCTGAACCAAAATCAAATTTGTTTATTCTTGTCGGCTCACCAGGTCTGCTCATTCATGTAGTTTTGGAATAACTTGTCCACAACTTTATGAAATCTCATGCCATATATTGTTTTTGGCCGTGTCTCTCAATGGTTCTCAAAAATCACTTTAAGATTATCGTATCTGGACCCGGTTTCAGATCTTCACCAAAAATCTTACTATAATTCACCAAATGTCCGTCCGTCCGTTCGGAGGTACCGCAAAAACGGCTCAACCGATCGTAACGATATTTTGGGTGGGTATTCCTGGGACCCCTGGGAGTAAAATAGGCTATATTATTTTTCCAGTTTTTCCAAACACGATGGAATAATGTTTACCGATATGAACAGTGATGTGGCTTTTGTTGAAATTCTACAAATACTGTTTATTCTACGTACCAGGAGAGAGTAGAACGACTCCTGACGAACTCTTCCTATATAAACGTGCGGCTCCGAAGTAACATGGCAGCGTGTGCAAAGCGACTGAGAAACAGGTGTAGCGGCCGCTTCCGTGTTCCAGATTCGGCACGCACTCTTCACACATAAACGTGCGACTGAGAAAGACGTGTAGCGGCCGCTTCCGTTTTGCAGAATTCAATCTTTTTTCAAAATGGCGCCATGTACTGTTTAGATTTTGATGATTTGCGTGTGATATGATTCAACGGATGTTTATATGAATCATTTAAATTTTAAAAAGCCTTCAATTTCTGATATTTTGCCTTTTCATTTGGGCTTCCCAATTGAAGCCCCGCCCATAGTGCGGGTACCGTTGCTAGTCTAATCAATTCGTCCTTGTCATATACCCAACCTCTCCATCAAATATCGTCCGAATCCATCCACAACCTTTTGAGATATCCTGTTGACAGACAGACGGGTGTGAAAACACAAACTCCGCCCACCTTTGTTGACAGAGGTAAGCAGTGTGTCTCGTTTTGTTCGCCACACCTGAGGAAGAACATGACTGCCATAGAGAGGGTTCAGCATATACAAACTAGATGGATTCCGGGCCTAGCTCGAGTCATCCATGAGGAGCACGTGAAGGAGATGTGACTTTACACACTAGAATGGAGGTGATCTGATACTGATAAAGGTGTTTAAGGTAATGAAGGGTGGACTGTAGAGGAATACAGCAGCATGGGCAGTGGGAAGAGGACCAGGAGGCACAACCTGAGTGTAAAGAGGAGAGTTAGGGGATGGAGAGGTACACTACCCATGCTATGCATACAATCACCCATTGCATATTCATACCTGTCCTGCCAATGTTCATGTACCTCTCCATCCCCAAAGCTTCCAGGTGCCTCCTGTATAAACTTATCTACCGTTTCTGGTGCCACCACCTCTCCAGGGAGACCATTCCATGCATTACAACTACTCTCACGCTGTTGAAACCAAAGCGTTCAGAATCATTGGAATCTCCCGCGATGAAGCTAACTCCAAGGGCCTTTCACTCACTCACCGCAGGCAGGTTGGTGGTCTTTCCGTCTTCTACCGACTCCTCTCTGGCCTTGCCCCCCCCAGCCCTCTCTGGGCTCTGTCCCCCAAATATTCCTACAGGTCGCACAAGATCTGCCTGCAACCCTCTTATGGTTAAACTGCCAAAATCAAGACTTTCTGCTCACCTTCACTCCTTCATTCCTCTTTTCTCCCGCCTCTGGAACAAACTCCCTCACTCTCTTCAATCCCACTCCACCCTCCAGGTCTTTAAAACAACTGTTCACCACCATCTCTTATCCTCCCCCATCCAAAACCTTGATCTTTTCTACCCCCGCTAATTTCGGTCCCCTTGTGTTTTATACTTCTCCCACCCCCCCTTCCCACGCCTCCTGCCCCCAAGCCCTCTCCCTCCCACACTTCTCCCTGCTCTCAAATGTTGTGGTTGTGCGCTTCCCCTTCTCTCCCCATCTTGTCTTCCGCTCCCTCTTTTTGTATATTTTGTTTGTCTGGTTGATTTGTTTGTGAAATAAATGTTAGCTCTTTCACGAGCCTCGATTCAGTATAAAAAAAAAAAGATTAAAAAAAAGACTTTTCCATCCCAGCTCCTCTGTATTTCGGTGACGTATTAAGTAGACATATCACACATTGACATTGAGGAACTGATCGACATTAAACTTGCTCCTCTCGGTTATTGGAGCATCCTCTTCCTCATTTGGCATTCCTATCCCCTCACGACTCCGTCTCCTTCCCCACAGACTGTATCCCACACAAACACATCGAGGAGGGACTCCAACTCAGGCCCGCTAGCCGAGGCCGCCTCACTTCTCCCTCCGCAACCCACAAGTCCGGCCGTAGCGTTACCTGCACCATCAAGGCGAGCCTCAGGGAGTCCTTGGCGATGTTTTCCCCGCACTTCTTACAGGAAGCGCGGCTGCTCTTAGCGTACTCGGCCTTGTACGCCATATCTGGCGCGGAACTCATGGCGGAATCGTGAGGAGACGCGCGCTTTCTGCGGCGAAATTAAACTCTCGTCTTGAAAATCCGAAGCTCGTTCCACACAAACTTGTGCGCGACGCAAGGAAATCCGAACGCGCCGCAAATGTTGAGGAAACACGTGTGTACTGATGGAGCAAAGAATTACAGCGAACGCGGGATGGGATGGGAGGAGAGTATGCAGATGAGGAAGAGGAAGAGCGCGGGTTGGTCGGTTCGATTTGGCGGGTGAAGATTGCACGAGATTTTAATCTCAGATTTAGCGGTCATTTTCACGCCATATTTGAAGAAGAACCACTTCAAGAATCATTCTCAGGTTATTTTAAATTATTTTCCATATGAGACTGAGATAACACTTGTGTTAATTATTTTGCCGTCTAAGAAACGATCTTACAATATATATTTTTAATTCTTCTTTATATTTCATTATTTTAATATAAATTGAATATATTTTAATATAAAATCCTCTTTATTCTGAGGCGAAGCGTCAAATTAAAACGGAAAATTTCGCGAACCCCGCCGCCTTTCCATCAGCCAATCAGAGAACAAGAACGTACGGCGATAACATACGTCACGACGTTAAATGGCGGATTTCATTATTAATTTCTCTTTTAGTCTGGGATCCAGTCACCAAAATTTGAGAGAACCTGACATGGCATGTTATACTCTTTGTTTGTGTTTTTTCTATTAATTTGGACATTAAGGTCCGCTGAATGAGAGGTCTGCTCTGCCGGAAACCTTGCGAAAAAATTTTGTGGCCATTTTTGTATATGCGCCCTTTATTTTTTGATCGAAAAATGTGAAAAATGTTTTTTTCTTCTTAAAATCCTCAGTGGGTTGTGTAGGGTGTTTCCCACACATAGACTTTACTTGGGCGGGCCCAGGTATATGAACGGCCACCCAAGTAAAAAAATAAAATAACAAGTACAGATACATTCAAAGTACACCGCCCCCATGCCAAATAATTAAATATCCTACAGCGCGGCATTGGGAGGGAGAGGTGTACACTAATTGATTGATTAATTATACAATTAAAATCAATAAAAGATTATCACAAAATATTTTCTTAATCAATTGGCTAATAGCATAACTAAACCACTCGTTCTTCATCCGAAGATGTATATTTTAGAAATTTAATTAAATAAGTCATTAATAAAAAATAAAAAAATTAATTGATTAATCAATAAATAATTAATCGATTAAATGATTAATCAATAAATCAAAAATATCCTTGATAGCCACATCACTTGGTCATTGTCATGTCCAAATATTAGCTTCCCAGCTCAAAAGGTGCCTGAGATATTGGCCAAATGAGAAAGAAAATAAATAAGTGATTAATAATGAAAATAAATAAATAATAATCATGAAAAAATTAAATTATTAATCAATTCGGTCATAGAACACATAAACCACCATGATTTCATCAGAATCTGTAACTTAAAAAAAAAATTTTTTTAGTCATTAATCGAATAATTAAATAATTAATCGATTAATTGATTAATTAATAAATCAAAAATAGCCTTTGCAGCCAAATCACCTGGTCATTGGCATGTCCAAATATCAGCTTCCTAACTCAAAAGGTACCTGAGTTAATGGTCAGAAGAGAAAGGAAATTTGATTAATTAAATAAGTACTTAATTAATCGCTAATAATTAAATAACTCCTCAATTAATTGATTAATCAAAAAACCAAAAATATCGTTTTGACAAAGGACTTGCTCACTACTGTGCCGAAATTTCAGCTTCCTAGCTCAAAGGATGGCTGAGATATCGCCTGAACAAACAAACAAGAAAACAAGAAAACAAGAAAGAAAACAAGAAAACAACCAGAGTGAAAACTGGGTACTCCCTTTCAGCGTGCGTCATTGCCGAGCCCCCTTCGGTGCCCGGCAATGACGTTTTGCAATGCCTGTAGATGGCATAGGAAAGGAGTGGTGTACAAAATGTTTTAATTTAAAAAAAAAAATTCAGCCATCCGTCCGAGAGAACGACGCGACCCGCGACAACTGCGATTGATTAACTAGTCTAGCGGACAATCTCCCCTCGCTCTACCCCTCCCCCCTCCCCTACTGACAGTTGCGCGCTCTGCAGAGATCAAAACACAGAGAGAGAGCGAGAGGGTTCTTTGGATAGCTTTTCAAGACACGGACACGGTGGATATTTTGGATGGATATAGCACGGACGAGGTAAAGCAACTCCTTTTCTCCTTATTGTGTAATTATTGTTTTCTTGACTTTCATAGTAGCTTGAATTCTATGAAAGCAAGCGGCAACTATGCTGCGTTACCTAGCTAGCTTGGTAGACCTGTATGCTAGCTAGCTTGGTAGACCTGTATGCTAGCTTGGTAGGCAGGCTATGGCTAATGGACATGGTGATGATTCTGAAACGATTCATCCACGCTGAGCGTGCAGGCCTGTGGGAGGAACACATGGCTGAAGTAGAAAATATGTTACCATACCTTGGAGCTGCTGGCCACTACAAGTATGTATCCTGCCTGCCCCACTACCTAGAAGCAATGAGAAGCCCACCTACACTGGCTCCGAACATCCATAGGGAATTCAAGGATGGGCGGTTCACTGTACGTCAAACAGAAGGTCGTTTCAATGGTGTCTGGACAGACATGGCACTCGAGAAAACCTACAACCGTGATACCAAGACAAAACTCTTCACTGGCATCAGTCAGCAGCCAGCGGCCATGGAGAAATACTTGCGAGCTCTTCCAGTTCTGACAGCAGTGTCAGAGCAGACAAAGGCTATGGCACACCTGGATATGGATGACACCAAACACCATGAGGACTCCAACAGCCAAGGCACAATGGAGGCTGAAAGTGTTAGGAAAATAACAGATGTCATCAACAACCAGATGATCAATCCATTCACATGTGAAGAACAGGAGCTGATGAACCTCTCAACAGGCCACAAAGCTGCATCTGCAGACTTGGTGAGCGCCCGTGAAAAAGGACTGGAGGCACTGGCTGCAGCAAGAAAAACAGACAGTGAGAAAATAGCCCCAATAAAACTTGCCACATTTGCAGCAAAGCCAAAAAAGTCACTGTCCATGGCACTCAAAGCCAAGAAGGTCTACGAGGAAGAGAGTGCATTTGTCCGAAACCTGTGCTTTGTGCAGGACTTGGATGAAGACAAGAAGGTGGAGGTCTTCAGTCATGAGTGGACAAGTTTCCCAACCTCCCTGTTTGAATCAGATCCATCCCTTGACCAAAGTTATGCCATGCGTAAAGGGAACAAGGCCGACTACTTGGCTGCAATCCAGACATCCCTTGGCAGCTCATGGAGGGAAGTGGACAGACTGCCACCGTCCGACAAGCCTGTTGTAATGGTAGTAGATGCCATGGCATTCATCCAGCGTCACCAACATCTTGGGAGCAGCACCTTCCATGAACGGCAAGTAAAGTACCTGAAGCAGCTCCTCAGTAGTATCCCAGACAACTGTGACTGCATCCACCTTGTTGGTGATCGATATGATGTCTCCCCAGCTGAAAGTCTGATAAGTGAGGAACGAGAGAAGAGAATGAAGACCTGCCCCAGCAAGATGAAGGAGTACAAGCCACACGATACTCTCGCCATACCCGAATGGAAAGGCTTCGTTCACAATCCACTGAATAAAGCAAACCTGTTGAACTACATGGGAGAAGCATGGGCAGCTCAGAACAAGTCACTTCCTGCAGGATGCACACTTATTCTTGGTGGAATCTTCCATGATCCTGGTCGCACTGTCCTGTTGTCAGCAGATTGTCAGGTTGAGCTTCCAGAACTGTCCTGTGAGAAGCATGAGGAGGCAGATACCAGGATGTTTGCCCACATTGCATACTCAGTACAACATCTGCACCACAAACGGGCTGTAGTGGTGGCTACTGACACAGACGTGATCATGATGTGCATATACTACATCACACACCTGGATGGCCTACAGGAGCTGTGGGTGAAGAAGATGGATATCTACATACCTGCTCATGCAATCGCCGAAGCCCTGGCAGTGAAGTATGATGTTGAAGCTGCAGATCTTACATCCATGCTCCTCAGCACCTACATACTGACTGGATGTGACACAGTGAGCTATCTCTACAGAAGAGCAAAAAGGCACGCCTACAAAACTGCCGTTGATCACCAGGCAGACCTTCTGCCCCTGTGCAGATACGGTGACCCTGAAGAAAGCCTGGATGTTCACGAAGATGTTGTGACAGCAGCTAGGCGATACATGGTGTCACTGTCTGAGAGGAGTGACTTCGGTGGTAATGTGGAGCACTGTGAGCCCATCTCTTTGGTAACATCAAAGGAGACATGCGTTGCCTTCCACCTACCGAAGATGCCTTCCAGTTACACCTTCGCCGAGCCCTGCATCAGTTGGCTGTATGCAAGCGAGCACACATGTTTCAGCCAACCTACCCTGCTGCCACTGACCTAGGCAGAGAGCTTGTCAATGGTAAGTTGGTGGCAACTGGCAACCATGATGCTGAAGGAGGCAAAACCTGCAGAATTCAAACGCACCAAATACTGTCACTGCAAGAAAAGCACGTGTGTCCGAGGATGCTCCTGTGCGAGAGCCAATGTGAAGTGTGTCATCGCATGTCTGCACCGGGGATCCCAACAAATGTTCAAGGATTGAACTCGCACTCGAAGACGGTGACATGCATTACACATTATAAGTTATTTTGTTCGGTGCAATGTTAATTTCATGTGATATTACAGACGTTGTTGCCAGTAATTTTTTATTTTTTTATGTTCAATTATTTTGTTCAGTTAAAGTTTAATTTCATTTTTTCTACATACTGGTCACTAATCTATCCAAATTCAGCTGCGTAACGATCATTGTTTTGTTGGCTTGTCATCCTGTGTACATTTTATTTTAAAAATCATTTTGCTGTTTTGTATTTCTTGTGTTACAAGTATTTTCTTTGGGAGCACAGGGTTCTGTTAAAATTAAAAAGATGCCTTTGCCAGGATGTTTAATAAAATGGACATAAACTACCATGATGCTAAATATGCGGTATGTCTCCAGGATTTTTTAGCGTAAGGGTAATAAAATCACCACAGATCCATTGATTTTGGTTTGATTTTCAGAATGTTTACTGTGGAATGACTATAATGTTTGGTGAAAAGAATGACACATTGGCTGATGTCATAACTCAGGGCATAGTTGATTACTAATGAAGTAAAGATGAAAATAATGAGAAAATGCAAAAAAATCGGGGGCGCTTTTGCATGAAAATGATTCTAAATCATTTGGAAAGGTTTTGTAAGTGTATTTCTCAACTTGATGTTGTCAACACATGTGTTCTGTGTATCTGGGATGCATTTATTGACAGCCTACACAACCCACTGAGGATTTTAAGGAAAAAAAACATCTTTCACATTTTTCGGTCAAAAAATAAAGGCTGCATATACAAAAATGGCCACAAATTTTTTTTCGCAAGGTTTCCGGCAGCGCAAACCTCTCATTCAGCGGACCTCAATGTCCAACTTAATAGAAAAAACACAAACAAAAAGTATAGCATGCCATGTCAGGTCCAACCCATTTTATTGAGCTTTTGAGCCTGTGGATCCCAGACTATTTTCCATGGGGAGCGTTCCTTCATGCTGATTACATCACACTTGTCACGCCCACTTATTTAACGGTCTCAACGATTCCCACCTTGTGGGGTTGCCGGGTAACGTTTTCGACTCTCTCGGCAACCGTTGGTCCGAGTGACATGAAATTTTACCATTTGAGCGTCTACGCCTGTAAAAAAATGTATTCATATTTTGTCAGTTTGTCAGTGGGTGCCAGGAAGAGCGGGTGTGCATACCTCTGAACTGTCCTGCCAGATGGGAGGAGAGTGTGTGTACTTTAGTACAGTATTTATTTACCTGTTTTGTGTCACTGTGTTTTGTGTCACTATATTTCAGGCACCTGCATTTATCTACCTTATTTAATAAATACTGTACAAAGTATTGAAGACAAAAAATTATTTTGAAATATTTGAAAAAAAAAAAAAAGGTCGATTTTGCTCGGATTCAAAATAAATTTGTTCGAAAGTGCCGAAGCCTTTTTGATTAATGACTGTTATATATATATATATATATATATATATATATATATATATATATATATATATATATATATATATATATATATATATATATATACGTATGAAGGAGCTGGGGCTCCCACGTCGATCAGAAGAATGGACGCGACAAAAAGCTGGAATTCATCTGAGTTGCTTTATTGAAATCAAACACTCAGGCACTCTGAAAACCCGTTTATCGGTCAGCAATATATATCTATTAACCCAGGGGGTTTGCCCAGGCCCGGCGCCAGGGGGCGTGGCCCAGCGTCCTGGCTGCGGCCTGGCAAGTTGAGGGCGAGCCTGCCCGGGCATGCCCGGGCATGCCCGGGCGTCCCGACCGAGGCCTGGCAAGTTGAGCGCGGGCCTGCCCGGGCGTCCTGGACGAGCCCGGCATGGTGATCGCTCCGCGTCCTTGATAGGTGCAAGGCGATTGTGAAACCCCAGCGGCAGCCGCTACACACGTCCCCCCAGAATCGACTTGCACCGGCAGGGTCAACTTGAGGGGGGTCCTGATGACCCGGCTGAAGCGACCCCTGGCGGGTCGTGGGAGGGGGTCCGGTGAGGTGGTGGGCGGTCGAGTGGGGGGCCCCGTGGACGGGGGGCGGCCTCGCCGCGGCGGAAGGGCCACCCGTGGTGGGTGGTCGACGTCCACGTGCGCCGGCTTGAGGCGGTCCACTGTAATCCGGTCCGACCTGCCGCCGATGTCGATGACGAACGACTTGTCGTCCCGTCGTAGCACCCGGAAGGGCCCGTCGTACGGCGGCTGGAGTGGCCACCGATGTGCGTCGTGACGCACAAAAACATACTCCGCTGTGCGGAGTGCTGGGGGGACGTAGGACTGGGAGTCACCGTGGTGGGATGTCGGCACGGGGGCAAACCGTCGGGCGGCCTCCTGGAGGTCCAAGCGCTGGTGAGCTGCGGACCAGGGACTGGTAGCGTCGGGCACGAATTCGCCCGGGACGCGTAGCACCTGGCCATAGACCAGCTCGGCGGTGGATGCCTGGAGGTCCTCCTTGGGGGCCGTGCGAAGGCCCAAAAGGACCCACGGCAGCCGGTCGGCCCAACCGCCGTCTTGAAGGCCGGCCATGAGCGCGGCCTTCATGGAGCGGTGGAATCGCTCGCACAACCCGTTTGCTTGGGGGTGGTAGGCCGTAGTACGGTGGAGCTTGACCCCCAGGTTGCGGGCGACCGCGCCCCACAGCTCGGAGGTGAACTGTGGTCCGCGGTCTGACGAGATGTCCGCCGGTGCGCCGAAGCGGGCGACCCAGGTGGCGATGAAAGCCTGCGCCACGTCGGCGGTGGTGGTGGAGACGAGGGGAACGGCCTCCGGCCACCTGGTGGTCCTGTCCACCATGGTGAGCAGGTGTGTGAACCCCCGTGACGGGGGGAGGGGGCCCACCAGATCCACGTTGACGTGGTCGAAACGTCGTTCGGGCACGGTGAAAGGTGCCAGCGGGGCCTGGGTGTGTCGGTGGACCTTGGCCCGTTGGCAGGCCGTACAGGCGCTGGTCCAATCGCGGACGTCCCGACGAAGGCCGTGCCAGACGAAACGCGCCGACACCAGCTTCTGGGAAGCTTTCCGGCCCGGGTGGGAAAGGCCGTGGAGGGAGGCGAAGATGCGGCGTTGCCAGGTGACGGGCACGATGGGGCGAGGCTGGCCTTGGGAGACGTCGCAGAGCAGGACAGTGTCCGCGCAGGGGATGTCGGCCAGGCGGAGGCCCGTGTCCGCCGCCCGGAGGGCTTGCACCGTGGAGTCGGTGGTTTGGTCCGCCGCCATAAGCGCAAAATCCACGCCCAGGTGGACCGCGTTCGCGCTGGCCCGGGAAAGACAGTCGGCCACGGCGTTGTTTTTGCCGGCGACGTGCCGGATGTCCGTGGTAAACTCCGACACGGCGGAGAGGTGGCGCTGTTGGCGGGCCGACCATGGCTCCGTGACCTTGGCCATGGCGTAAATCAACGGCTTGTGGTCGACGAACGCCGTGAAAGGTCGGCCCTCCAGGAGGTGGCGGAAATGGCGGACGGCCAGGTGTAGACCGAGGAGCTCCCGGTCAAACGTGCTGTATTTGAGCTCGTTCGGCCGGAGCTGCCGGCTGAAAAAAGCGAGTGGCTGCCAAACCCCGTTCACCCATTGCTCATGTACGGCGCCCACCGCGTAGTCGGAGGCATCCGTGGTGAGGGCGATGGGAGCGTTGAGCACCAGGTGAGCGAGCAGTGTTGCGTCGGCGAGGGCCCGCTTTGAGCGTTGGAAGGCCGCATCCATTGCTGCGGACCAGGCGATGTCGTGCTTGGCCGGCTTGCCCCGGAGGGCATCGTAGAGGGGCCGCATGAGGTGAGCAGCGCGGGGCACGAAGCGGTGATAAAAATTCACCATTCCCAGGAATTCCTGCAGGGCCTTTATGGTGCGGGGACGCGGGAACGTGGTGATGGCCTCGACCTTGGTTGGCAGCGGCACGGCCCCGTTCTTGGTGATGTGCTGGCCCAAAAAATCAACGGCCGTCGTGCCGAAGTGGCATTTGGCCGGGTTGATGATGAGGCCGTGCTCGCTGAGGCGCTCGAACAGTGTTCGGAGGTGGAGGAGGTGCTCGGCCCGGGACGTGCTGGCGACGAGGATGTCGTCCAGGTAAACGAAAAGGAACGGCAGGTCACGCAGCATGCCGTCCATCAAGCGCTGGAACGCCTGAGCCGCGTTCTTGAGACCAAACGGCATCCGCAAGAATTCGAATAAGCCGAACGGCGTGATGACTGCCGTTTTAGGGACGTCGGCCGCCCTGACAGGTACCTGGTGATATCCCCGTATGAGATCAATTTTCGAAAAAATGACCCGTCCCGCCAGACGGGCGGAGAAGTCTTGGATATGCGGGATCGGGTACCTGTCGGGGGTGGTAGCGTCATTCAGACGGCGGTAGTCGCCACACGGGCGCCATCCACCCCCCAGCTTTGGCACGATGTGCAGTGGCGAGGCCCACGCGCTATCGGAGCGCCGCACGATGCCGAGGTGCTCCAACGCGTCGAATTCGGCCTTCGCTACGGCGAGCTTGGCTGGGTCGAGGCGGCGGGCCCAGGCGTAGACCGGCGGGCCCGTGGTTGGTATGTGGTGCTCGATCCGATGCCGTACTGCGACGGCCGAAAACGTCGGCCGCGTGAGGGCCGGGAACTCCGTGAGCAGGCGAGCAAACTCGTTCGCCGACGGGACGGTGCATGCCAGCTCGGTCGGCGCGGAGCTGCTCAATGTGCATACCAGGGAGCTGAAGGTTTCAGCGTTGATTAAACGACGCCGTTGGACGTCCACCAGCAGTCCGTGTGCGCAGAGGAAGTCGGCGCCTAGCAGAGCCACGGGCACGTTGGCGGTTACAAACGTCCAAGCAAAGCGTTGGCCGCCGAAGCAGAGGGTGACGTTGCGCGGGCCGAAG
The DNA here is from genome assembly GCF_964187855.1 of Myxine glutinosa. Classification (NCBI taxonomy): domain Eukaryota; kingdom Metazoa; phylum Chordata; class Myxini; order Myxiniformes; family Myxinidae; genus Myxine; species Myxine glutinosa. Next base: position 201,881,121 of record NC_136265.1, on the reverse strand, counting down.
GTGCGGATAGTCGATCCGTTGGCCGCAACTAAGGAGGGGCCGCAAACCGCGGATTGCCTGTCCTGGTCAGAGGCGGGTATGACGCTCAGTTGGGCGCCGGTGTCGCACAGGAAGCGCCGTCCGGACGCTTTATCCGTGATGAACAGTAAGTTGCCCGTATGGCCGGCGCTCATGGCTGGTAATGAACGCCGGCCCGGCCGTTTCCCGGCCTGCCGAAGGTGCACGGGGGTCGGCATGTCCGGGCCTTTTGTCCGAACCTGGCATGATAGTAACACCACGCTTGGTCGGGTGGAGGTGGTCGGCACGGTAGAGCGGCCGCCAATTGCGTCGGCAGTTCGGCCGTCGACCGTGCCGGGTGCTCGGGCGCCATGGTTGTTGCGTCGGACGGCGGTGGGTCCCATGTCGCCGCTGCGATGCGCCGTCCTGCAGCGGAGATCTTGTCGGCTTCTCTGGCAAGGGCCCGGGGATCTGTGATCGTCATGCTTGCCAGGGCGAGGCGTACCGGGTTAGGCAGCTGACGGAGGAACAGCTCCCGGAACAGGTATGCCGGAGAGTGCTCGCCGAGCAGTGAAAGCATGTAGTCCATTCGCTCGGAAGGGCGCGTGTCGCCGAGCTCAGGCAGTTCGAGCAGGCGCCGTGCGCGTTCCGCCGATGGGAGGGCGAAAGCATCGAGGAGAAGCTTTTTAATCGCGCCGTATTTGTCAGCGGCTGGCGGGCTTTCGAGGAGGCTCAGGGCGCGGGCCGCTGTAGCCGACCCGAGCGCAGCTACCACATGGTGGAAGCGGGTGTCGTCGGCCGTGATGCCTCGCAGGGCGAACAGGAACTCCGCCTGTGCGAACCAAACCGCCGCGTGAGCCTCCCAGAAGGTAGGCAGTTTAAGGGCGACTGCCGTGTCCATCACGTCGGGGTCACCAATGAAGGAGCTGGGGCTCCCACGTCGATCAGAAGAATGGACGCGACAAAAAGCTGGAATTCATCTGAGTTGCTTTATTGAAATCAAACACTCAGGCACTCTGAAAACCCGTTTATCGGTCAGCAATATATATCTATTAACCCAGGGGGTTTGCCCAGGCCCGGCGCCAGGGGGCGTGGCCCAGCGTCCTGGCTGCGGCCTGGCAAGTTGAGGGCGAGCCTGCCCGGGCATGCCCGGGCATGCCCGGGCGTCCCGACCGAGGCCTGGCAAGTTGAGCGCGGGCCTGCCCGGGCGTCCTGGACGAGCCCGGCATGGTGATCGCTCCGCGTCCTTGATAGGTGCAAGGCGATTGTGAAACCCCAGCGGCAGCCGCTACACGTATATATATATATATATATATATATATATATATATATATATATACATATATATATATATATATATATATATATCTATATATAGTTACGGTTTTTAGAACCTTCACTTTGTAAATTTAGTAGTAAATTTCCTGTGTACATTTCCCGTTAATTGGCTGTTAATTGTTTGCACCTTAGTTAGTCCATCGCATCACATAGCAAATAATAGGCTTCCCTCAATAGTTATCTCATTGTTATATGTCTCAGGTAAGGCTCTGTGTCCACTAGTTCATCTTGCGTTGCATCAAATGAAATAAGGTAGAATCCCCTTTCAATTGCCTCAAAACGCCATTGCCGGCAGCGTTCGCTGCCCTTTGGCTGGGGCTCGTTCGACTGGCCCCAAAACTCCAGTGAACACATGGTCAAGCCGGAGAAGAAGGGCGTGGCCCGCACCTCATCATACAAGGTGGAGTCAGCTAGTCCTTGCCGACCAATCAAGGCTCAGTGGGCAGGGCTTGAGAGGACGGAGAGAGGAACATCGAGAGGTTTCCGAAGATTCGAGGGTGTGGCCTATATAACCCGTTGCGGGGAGCCCCCACCTCAGTTCTGAGGGAGGTGCGCTGGACGAGACGAGTGAGGAGAGTCCCGAGGGAGAGAAGCCGCACAAGTGTTCCGTGTGTTTGAAGGTCTTCGTTGCTCTTCAACTTTAAATAGACAGACTAATTCACACGGGAGAGAAACCGTACAAGAGTTCCGTGGGTGTTGAAGGAGCTTCGAAGACGCAGGAGGCGGGGACGCGCAGAGGATCCGGAGCGTGCTCGCTGTACCAACCAACACCGACGGCAACTGCCGGAACCAACCTCCAACGAATAAGGGCGTGCACGCAAACCTCGACGTCGTGCCGCGATCCTCGGACCTCCCTGCTGCCGTTCTGCACGAACCTGAACCTTCTCCCCGTCATTCCTGCCTACAATTCCCCATTCGTGTGAGTCTGCCCATCGTCTGTCCTTTGTGTTGTCCTGGGTATAAGTTAAGCCTGTATAAGTAAGAATTGCCCTGTGTATCTGCTTTTTCATTTTCCCTGTAAATTACTTTTTTCTCTTCTTTTCTTTGGTTGTGTAAATAGTAGTTAATAAATATCTGTTCCTCCATTCTTTGATTTCTTCTTTCTCATCCGATCGCTTTAGAGATTTCCCCATTGAGTTCCTGTGGCGCGATTTCGGCCAACGTTTATGAATCGGGTTAGTCTTTGCTAACGGCTCGAACTTCGGACTGCTAACCCGCTCGGCAAATACCATCTTGTCCGTGGTTTCGAGCGGAGTTACCCACCTGCCTTGTGGAGGGATTGGCGGAGGTGTACGGGAATCCCTTGACCAATCACCTCGGCCAATCCCACCCCACGGAGGAGCGGGGTAGCTTCAGGAACGGAGACGGCCAGTGTACAAGACGAGGGGATTAAACCCCCCTCGGTAAGGGGAGTGCCGTCATCCGATTCCGTAACAATTGGTGTCGGGGAGTGGGATTTGAGGCCCGAACCAAATTTTTTAATCCATCCAAAAAAAAAATTTGGTCAAAATTTACGAGCGGCCGAAATTTTGTGTAACATCCTAAATTTAAATTGTGCCATGGATAATCAAGGCAACCGGATGCCGGTAGGGGAGTTAGAAGAGGGTTTAGAGTCGACCTAGGACTCCAGGGTGGCAATGGAAATAATGGAGGAGGAGCGCAATACGCATTGGGTAGCGGAGATTTCAGGCGCAATAGATGGTGGCCTCGCACACTAGGTTGCAGCAGCACCAAATGGCGCTGTGCACGTGACCGCAGCGGCTGTGCCCGCGGCGCTGATAGATACGAACCTCTTCATGATGCAAATGATGGCCTTTATGGTCAAAACGGGGGAAGAAATGGAAAAGATGAATGGGACGATGGGAGCCCAGAAAGAACAAATTTAAGGGATGGAAAAGAGAATGGGGGAGCGATTGGGAAATCGAATCGGGGGGCTAGGAGCCAAATTAGAGGGTTTAGACAACAAATTAGAGGGTTTAGACAACAAATTTGAGGGTTTAGACAACAAATTTGAGGGTTTAGACAACAAATGTGAGGGACTAAACAGCAAATTGGGAGGAGTAGGAAACAAGTTAGGAAGCAAATTGGAGGGATTCGGAAGCAGATTAGGGGACAAACTGGGGGGCATAATTGGCCAAGCCAAATAAATTAATGAGGGGTTGGCGAGGAGGCAAGCCGCATATGAGGTAAAGGAAGCCGAGAGGGAGGTTAACCGCAGGTTGAGCGGGAGGGGCACACGGGTGCACGACGAGGTAATGCGACTCGAGGAGCGCAGGTTGAGCGAGTTGGAGCAAAGCGCGGTTAAAATGATTGGTATAGAGATCGCGACCCGGGGTTTGGGGAAGCCGGCGACCGCTGAGGTAGGAGAGGGAATTTTGATAAAGCCAGCGGTCGTCGAGGTGAATAAAGAAAAAGAAATAGTTGGAATTGAAATTGAAGAGATGGCAGAGATAGGAATGAAATCGGGGAAAGTGATGGATAATGTACAGAGTCCGTGCTCACATCATTATGCCGTGCAGCATAATCCTTATAAAGATTTGCAGGTGCGTGTGGAGCGAAGAAGAAGAACCCCAAAGGTGAGACGGGCTGTGTATGGTGCGAAAAGGTTTTTCGGAAGTGTTTGGCGCGAAAAAAAAATTCGCGCGCTTGGGATCCCAGCGTACCGCGGGCGTTTGTGGGAGGTCCGTTGGGCGCTGTGTGAGAGAAAATGGCACGCATGTGAGGAAAAAGTGTGTGTCACAGAGGGAGGAAGTGAGAATGAATGCGACACAGAGAGTGAGAACGATACGGAGTGTACGTGTGGTGATGAGAGTGATACCGAGTGCGAGCGAGAAGGCATGTCGGAGCGTAAGTGTACGGAGTGTGACACGGAGAGTCAGGTGGTGGTGGAACGTGTGCGAGAGTGTACACCTGAGTTAGTGGTGGCGCGTGTGCAGGAGGGCGCACCGAAGCACGTGATTGGGTGTGCAAAAGAGTACACACCCATGGTTGTCACAGAGGATGTGACCAAGGAGTGGGCGCGAGGAGGTGTGTTAAGGAAGTGTGCGAACGGCGAGTGTGCGCAAGAGGGTGCGCGAGAGGTGTGGTGTGTAACAGGGAGTGCGGTGGTAGAATGGACGGAGTGTGTGGGAGGCGCAGAGACGCCGGGTTTTGCGAGTGTGAAAGGGGTCGCGTATGTGTGCGAGCTTGTCCGGGAAGCATCAACGTTAAACGGGATAGCGGTTAGACCAACGGTTAGCCAACGCGAGCCCCCGGTCCGTGCCGGGCTGTGGGTATTGCGGGAACCGGCGGGGATCAGTGCAGCGTCGCTTCTCTTTGAAGCGTCGTGCACGATCCGGGCCTGGCCCCGCCCCGCACGGTCGAGTCCGGGCCTTGCCGGGCAAGGCGACCGGTCCAGTTCGAGGGCAGGTAGAAGGGACCAGAGCGGCGCCCCCTTGTGGTTGCGGCGTTCCGGCTGGGCGAGATTGAGCCATCGGGCCGGAGACCGCAAGGTTCCGCGCTGAGATGGTGCGTGGAATCTCGGCCCGAGCATGCCGCCTCCCTTGAACCGAATGCCGGACGGACTCAACCGGTAGGCGACCAAACCACCCGAATTCATTGCTCGGCTTTGCGAAGCCGAGTTTTAATGATGTAACGACGTACCGAGAGGCTCAGATATAGCGGACTGTGATGAAGATAGTGTTTTTGATCCGAAATTGGGGATAGGGAATTGGTGATTGGCAAAATTGATGAGCAAAATTTGATTGGCAAATGATTGGCAAATTTGATTGGCTGAAAATTGGATGAGCAAAATTTATAGTGGGAGATGCCCGATGTGCAAGGATGGTAAATCCACCATCCCTCGGATACCCGGGCACATGAGCATTAGTTATGGGGTTTTGGCAGTGTAAGCTCGCCGAGGGAGGGTTTGGATACTGGATTAGGGATCTAGAGGATGACCATAGGTAACTGTAGCGTTAAGTAGCGACATGATACCTGTAGTAGGGGACGTAGGTAGATTAGTGGATTATAATGACGAGGGAGCGCAATAATATAAGGGGCGACTGGGAAGCGCGAGTTTTAGAAGGGCACCAGGTAGATCAGATGATGCCGTGTGTGTGAGAATCTTTGTGTTGAGAAAATGAGGCAATGCTCGTGAATGGTGCCGTGTGTGTCAAGAAAGTGTGTGGAGTAGTGTATGAGTGAGTAATTATGATTGTGCATTGTATTGATTGAAGAAGCCTGGGAGGAAGGAGGGTGCAGGTGGCACCAGGTGTGATTGCACAGGTGTGCAAGTGAACAGGTGTATGGAGAATGGTTTACGGAATAAATGGGATGGAATACATGGAGTATGGAATGGATGGTGTGCAGTGAGTATGGTGAAAAATGTGGAGTGGAGTGGTTGGTGCGAAGGGAGTGTATGGGGAGGATGGACCCCTATCACGAATACCTGGGGAGGGTAGTTTAAGAGTTAGGTAGAGGGTATAGGTAAATTGTGGTTGGATATTGGCATCTGTGGTGCGTGTGGAAGAATGGTGTTTGGATGGGTGCATTAGTGATGTGGAAATGGCTGGGCGTGTGGCCTGTTAGAGGGATGGTTGGTTGAGCGCTCCGCCACTGTTAGGATGTCGGCCAGGTGAGGCCGCAGGTGGCTCTGGGAGCCGTTAGAGTTGTGGATGGGGCCCGTGGATCCGGATGACGGACCCGGGTAGCCCTGTGCCAGAGAGGGCACCGAGGGGGTAAGTGCCAGGGAGAGCCTTCCCCAGTTAGACAGGTAGGGTGAGGAGCTAGGCAAGCTCGGGAGACAACCTCAGTGGCGGAGGCGCACAGGTAAGTAGACCTGTTAGGGGAGCCACACGACTCAGCCCCGAAATTGTGCAAAGGCGCAGGGAGTTGAACCGGGGGAGTGAGACCCCAAATTGATGAGCACCACAGTTTGGTCAATGGGAGTTTGGTTCTTAAAACCGCATAGAGTGTAAGATGGCCAATGGTTTGGCAGGGAAAGACCACGGGTAGTGTAAAGTGTGTTAATGTCATTTAGGAAGTAGTTAGGATTGAAATCTCCTCGCACCATCTGCATCCACTCACCTGAGGTGACAGAACCTGAGGTGACAGTTCTGGGCCCCGTGCTTTTTCTGGTCTTCATCAATGATCTCTCTGACTCTCTCGAAAATCCTCTCTATCTCTTTGCTGATGACTCCACTCTCTGCCGCTCCATTCCTCTTCCCTCAGATCGGCAGTCTGCTGCCTCCTCACTCTCTGAAGACCTGGACAAAATCACAGACTGGTCAAACAAGTGGAACATGTCTTTCAATCCTGACAAATCTCACACTCTTACTATGTCTCTCCGAAAAGATCGACTGGACAACCCTCCCATCTACTTTCTCAACAATCCTCTCCAAGAAGTTCTGTCGCTCAAGATTTTGGGTCTCACTATCTGCCATGATCTTTCTTGGGAAAACCACATTTCCAAGCTGGCCTCCAAAGCCAGTCGCCGACTGGGCATCCTCCGTCGTGCGAAGTCCTTCCTCGGCACACCTGAGCTCCTCACCACATACAAGGCTTTCATCCGCAGCTCAATGGAATACTGTTCTCCCCTATGGGCCGGTGCTCCTGCCTCACACCTAGCTCGGCTTCACGCTGTTGAAACCAAAGCTTTCAGAATTATTGGAATCTCCCGCGATGAAGCTATCTCTGAGGGCCTCTCACTCACTCACCGCAGGCAGGTAGGTGGTCTTTCTGTCTTCTACCGACTCCTCTCCGGCGTTGCACCCCCAGCTCTCTCTGTGCTCTGTCCCCCAAATATTCCTACAGGTCGCACAAGATCTGCCAGCAACCCTCTGATGGTTAAACTGCCGAAATCTCGGCTCTCTGCTCACCTTCACTCTTTCATTCCTCTTTTCTCCCGCCTCTGGAACAAACTCCCTCACTCCCTTCAATCCCACTCCTCCCTCCAGGTCTTTAAAACAGCTGTTCACCACCATCTCTTATCTTCCCCCATCCAAAACCTTGATCTTTTCTACCCCCGCTAATTCACCCCAGATCCACCTTGTTTGAAATTCCAACTTCTTTCCTGGAAGTCCTGGCAGTGTCCATATGTTTTATACCTCTCCCACCGCCCCCTTCCCACGCCCCCCCCCCCCCCCCAAAGCCCTCGCCCTCTCTCAGATCTCTCGATGTCTCCATGTCTCTCGGTCCCTGCTCTCAAATGTTGTGTTTGTGTCCTTCCCCCTCTCTCCCCATCTTGTCTACCGCTCCCTATGTTATATGTTTTATGTGTCGGTTTGTCTTTCTGTGTGATTAATGTTCGCTCTTTCACGAGCCTCGACCTTGTATACAAAAAAAAAAAAAAAAAAAAAAAAAAGAACTCCACACCGTGCCATGGGTTGTTATTGTTTTTTTGTGCAAATGTTTTGGATTGTGAGACACATCATGACGTGGGTGTGACATTGTGCTTGATGTTCCATCTCTTCCTCCTTAAGAGGGACTGATGATGAATTGGTGATGGCAAATTTAGACATTGGGATTGTGACGAATTTGGTATTAGGGGAGATATGGGGAAGACGTGACGCTAGTGACGAATTTGTAAATTGTTGTGTAAATACGAGGTAAGGGGCAAGGGTAGAGTAGGTGACAGGGGGGGTGGCGTACGCTAGGGACGAGCTTTCTCACTTCGCTCTCCGTGCACACCTTGCCCTGCATTACCTTGATTGATGTGTACCCTTGTGACCTTACCCCTCGCTAACGCTGCATCTCTGTCTTCCTTCCCCGACCCATGGATCGTGCTCTCTGGGCACTGATGGGGAGCGTGCGGGAGGCCGCGTCTGTGTGCCCGAATTCTCGCTGCCAGCTGCTTGCATCGATGCACCACTTTATGGACCGCCGTTTTGCGGCCAAGCACCACAATATGGACCACGGTCAGGTGGACCCTTTTTGCCATACAGGTGGACCACCCATAGCTGGCCCCTGTTGGCCATAAATAAAAACGGACACGTTTTGTGCATTTTTATTTATCTTTGCAAATAGGCAGCAAGCAAGAAGAGCAAGAAAGACAACATCAGGAAGAACATCGGCCAGCAGAGCAGGAGCTGAGAAGAGAGTCATCAGTTTGTTTATTATTGAAATGTGATGACATGTGTGAAATGAGCACTGGATGGTGCTTTTCGTGCTGATTGTGTTGATTGGTGCTTTATGGTGCTTTGGTGTTTATCGGTGCTGGTGCATCGATGCAGTGCATGCTGTCTCCTCCCTCCCACAGGATTCTTTTTGTTTCCCAAAAGAAAAATGACAGGTCCTGGGTTGCAGTTTTGTAAATAGTCAAAATAATGTCACCTGTAAATAATGCTCCCCACCGTTCATGTTTAGTTTGAAAATTAATTCCGCAATTCGGTTATTCTGTGGGTGTGAATCTGTTAGGTAGGGTGCAACGTAATAGCGGGACATGTTTATTTGTGTTTTAAAACTGTCACACTCAGGGTCAGATTAATTGTAGAGGGAATTACACCTGAGTGTCACACTAAGTTAAAGTTCTGTCGGCCCGAGACGTGCCGTGATGAATGAGGGTGTTGTGTTACGGTTTTTAGAACCTTCACTCTGTAAATTTAGTAGTAAATTTCCTGTGTACATTTCCCCTTAATTGGCTGTTAATTGTTTGCACCTTAGTTAGTCCATCGCATCACGTAGCAAATAATAGGCTTCCCTCAATAGTTATCTCATTATTATATGTCTCAGGTAAGGCTCTGTGTCCACTAGTTCATTTTGCGTTGCATCAAATGAAATCAGGTAGAATCCCCTTTCAATTGCCCCAAAACGCCATTGCCGGCAGCGTTCGCTGTCCTTTGGCTGGGGCTCATTCGACTGGCCCCAAAACTCCATTGAACACGCGGTCAAGCTGGAGAAGAAGGGCGTGGCCCGCACCTCGTCATACAAGGTGGAGTCAGCTAGCCCTTGCCAACCAATCAAGGCTCAGTGGGCAGGGCTTGAGAGGACGGAGAGAGGAACATCGAGAGGTTCGCGAAGATTCGAGAGTGTGGCCTATATAACCCGTTGCGGGGAGCCCCCACCTCAGTTCTGAGGGAGGTGCGCTGGACGAGACGAGTGAGGAGAGTCCAGGGGGAGAGAAGCCGCACAAGTGTTCCGTGTGTTTGAAGGTCTTCGTTGCTCTTCAACTTTAAATAGACAGACTAATTCACACGGGAGAGAAACCGTACAAGAGTTCCGTGGGTGTTGAAGGAGCTTCGAAGATGCAGGAGGCGGAGACGCGCAGAGGATCCGGAGCGTGCTCGCCATACCAACCAACACTGACGGCAACTGCCGGAACCAACCTCCAACGAACAAGGGCGTGCACGCAAACCTCGACGTCGTGCCGTGATCCTCGGACCTCCCTGCTGCCGTTTTGCACGAACCTGAACCTTCTTCCCCGTCATTCCTGTCTACAATTCCCCATTCGTGTGAGTCTGCCCGTCGTCTGTCCTTTGTGTTGTCCTGGGTATAAGTTAAGCCTGTATAAGTAAGAATTGCCCTGTGTATCTGCTTTTTCATTTTCCCTGTAAATTACTTTTATCTCTTCTTTTCTTTGGTTGTGTAAATAGTAGTTAATAAATATCTGTTCCTCCATTCTTTGATTTCTTCTTTCTCATCCGATCGCTTTAGAGATTTCCCCATTGAGTTCCTGTGGTGCGATTTCGGCCAACGTTTATGAATCGGGTTAGTCTTTGCTAACGGCTCGAACTTCGGACTGCTAACCCGCTCGGCAAATACCATCTTGTCCGTGGTTTCGAGCGGAGTTACCCACCTGCCTTGTGGAGTGATTGGCGGAGGTGTACGGGAATCCCTTGACCAATCACCTCGGCCAATCTCACCCCATGGGGGAGCGGGGTAGCTTCAGGAACGGAGACGGCCAGTGTACAAGACGAGGGGATTAAACCCCCCTCGGTAAGGGGAGTGCCGTCGTCCGATTCCGTAACAATATATATATATATATATATATATATATATATATATATATATATATATATATATATATATATATATATATATATACAGTTGTGGACAAAAATATTGGCACTCTTGCACTTTTTTCAAATAAGTCACAATTTTCTCTAAAAATAAGTTGAAAAAGTATTTGGTCTCCACAATTATATATTTCACTGTTAATATTACAGAACCTTTGTTTTTGTTTCAGAGCTTAATATATCCTTTTAAATCAGAAAATAAAAATAAATGGCATTGACAAAATTATTGACACCCTCGACGTAATATTTGGTAGCACAGCCTTTCGACAAAATAACTGCAGTCAAGCGCTTCCTATAGCCATGAATGAGCTTCCTACACCTCTCTACTGGCAGTTTGGCCCACTCTTCTTGTGCAAACTGCTCCAGTTCTCCCAGATTTTAAGGGTACCTTCTCCCAACTGCTGTTTTCAGACCTCCCCACATGTGTTCAATGGGATTTAGATCTGGACTCATTGCTGGCCACTTCAGAACAGTCCAGCGTTTTGTCTTGAACCATTCCTGGGTGCTTTTTGAAGTGTGATTGGGGTCATTGTCCTGCTGCAAGACCCATGACCTTCGGCGAAGACGAAGCTTTCTGACACTGGGTTGAACATTGCGTTCAAAATGCCTTGGTAATCTCCTGATTTCATGATGCCCTGCACACATTCAAGGCATCCAGAGGCAGCACAGCAACCACAAAACATCACTGAACCTCCTCCATGTTTGACTGTAGGGAAGGTGTTCTTTTCTTTGAAGGTTTTATTTTGTTTTCTGTAAACATAGAGATGATGTGCTTTACAAAAAGCTCTAATTTGGTCTCATCTGTCCACAGGATATTCTCCCAGAAGGATTTTGGCTTTCTCAGGTGTGTTTTGGAAAAACTCCAGTCGGGCTTTCTTATGTCTCTCTCTCTCTAAGCAATAGAGTCCTCCTGGGTCTCCAACCAAAGAACCCCCTTTCATCGAGTTTTTTTGTTTTGTTTGTATACAAGATCGAGGCTCATGTAAGAGCTAACATCAATCACAAAAAAAAAAACGGACAAACAAAAGATACAAAAAAGGGAGCGGGAGACAAGATGGGGAGAGAGAGGGAAGCACTCAAGTACAACAGCAGAGAACAGGGACAATGGAAGATCTGTAGGAGGGAGAGGGCTTGGGGGGGAGGAGGCATGGGAATGTGGGGGGGGGGAGTATAAAACACTTTTTTGTGTTTTATACTTGTGTTGGTGAAGGATGGTGCGAGTTGAAACTGTCATACCTTGTGTGTGAAGGTCAGCTTGAATGTGTTTGGAAGTTGACCGAGGTGCTTTCTCCATCATTTGAACAATCCTTCGCTGCAATCTTCAATCAAGTTTTCTCTTGTGGCCACGTCCAGGGAGGTTGGCTACAGTGCCATGGGCCTTAAACGTCCTGATAACATTGTGTACGGTGGACACAGGAACATCAAGGTCTCTGAAGATGGACTTGTAGCCTTGAGATTGTCCAAGCTTGGCTACAATTTCTGTCTGACCTCCTCAGACAATTATCTGGTTTTCATTCTTTTCTCCATGTTCATTGTGGTACACACAGTGACACAAAACAGCAGAATGACTACTTTTCTCCAGTCAAACTGGTTGAATGAGTGATTTTTATATTGCAGGCACCTGCAACTCACCACAGGTGAATTCAATTCCAAGGTAAAGGTGAATTACCTGCTTGAAATCTAATTATTTTTAACAACTTCTTAAAGGTGCCAATAATATTGTCCAGGCCATTTTAAGATTTTTGTTTGGGGTAAGCTAAGATTCGTAATTACTTCAGCTTTTTTTTGTTTTGTTCCACTGCAAACCAAAGAAATACACATGCGGATACCAAAATATTTTTTAATTTCAACAATCTTCTTGGCAGTTGACCAAGGGTTAGGTTTGTTAGGGTTAGCGTTAGGCATTTATTTGAAAAAATGGCAAGCGTTCCAATATTTTTGGCCTCGACAGTACACATATGCATAAATAAATACAAAACAATTTCCAGATACGTATTTCAACACAAATAATCAAACAATTCAGATTCATCTATCTATAATTCCAGTAATCTCTGTATGTCTGTGTGTATGTCTGTGTGTATGTCTGTGTGTTTGTCGTTTGTCTGTGACCGCTGTTTCTCGACAACCACGGGTCCGATATACTTTAAACTTGCCAGGTATATTGCTGGGGACCCGAGGATGTGCCTTTTCAAGGTTTCATATTAATCGGACAAGTAGTTACCGAGCTATGGCGATTTAGCCGTTCGCCGTTCGCTTTGGCTTTGCGAATGGACCAAACCATTTCATGTAAATAGAGGGGGGGGGTTCTGTGGTCGTTGCGAATGGACCAAACCATTTCATGTAAATAGAGGGGGGGGGGTTCTGTGGTCGTTACTGCCACGTGGTTTCAAAGTTTTTTTTTGTTGTTGTTGTTTGCACGCATGCTTTTTTGCACGCACGTACGGGCACCCACGTACGGGCACGTCCTAGTCTATCTATAATTCCAGTAATCTCTGTGTGTATGTGTGTGTGCCTGTGTGTCGTTTGTCTGTGACCGCTGTTTCTCGACAACCACGGGTCCGATATACTTGAAACTTGCCAGGTATATTGCTGGGGACCTGAGGATGTGCCTTTTCAAGGTTTCATATTAATCGGAGAAGTAGTTACCGAGCTATGGCGATTTAGCCGTTCGCCGTTCGCTTTGGCTTTGCGAATGGACCAAACCATTTCATGTAAATAGAGGGGGGGGGGGGGTTCTACCGTACTCGCAAGCCGTTCGCTTTGGCTTTGCGAATGGACCAAACCATTTTATGTAAATAGAGGGGGGGGGGTTCTGTGGTCGTTACTGCCACGTGGTTTCAAAGTTTTTTTTTGTTGTTGTTGTTTGCACGCATGTTTTTTTGCACCCACGTATGGGCACGCCCTAGTTCAAACAATTCTGGAAGCGGTCGAAGTTGGTGGTAAGTCATCTTCTTCTTCCTGAATGTCATCAAAACCAACTCAGAAACGTGATCAACGGCACATTCACAAGCATATATTCAACAAAAAACTGGTATTGCGCTGGTGTTTCTACATTCTCCGTGTGGTAAATACTGTGCTGATGTTTCTACATTCTCTGTGTGGTAAATACTGCACTGGTGTTTCTACATTCTCCGTGTGGTAAATACTGTACTGGTGTTTCTACATTCTCCGTGTGGTAAATACTGTACTGGTGTTTCTACATTTTCCGTGTGGTAAATACTGTGCTGGTGTTTCTACATTCTCCGTGTGGTAAATACTGTGCTGGTGTTTCTACATTCTCCGTGTGGTAAATACTGTGCTGATGTTTCTACATTCTCTGTGTAGTAAATACTGTACTGGTGTTTCTAAATTCTCCGTGTGGTAAATACTGTGCTGGTGTTTCTACATTCTCTGTGTGGTATATACTGTACTGGTGTTTCTACATTCTCCGTGTGGTAAATACTGTGCTGGTGTTTCTACATTCTCCGTGTGGTAAATACTGTGCTGGTGTTTCTACATTCTCCGTGTGGTAAATACTGTGCTGGTGTTTCTACATTCTCCATGTGGTAAATACTGTGCTGGTGTTTCTACATTCTCCGTGTGGTAAATACTGCCATGGTGTTTCTACATTCTCCGTGTGGTAAATACTGTCCTGGTGTTTCTACATTCTCCGTGTGGTAAATACCGTGCTAGTGTTTCTACATTCTCCGTGTGGTAAATACTGTACTGGTGTTTCTACATTCTCCATGTGGTAAATACTGTGCTGGTGTTTCTACATTCTCCGTGTGGTAAATACTGCACTGGTATTTCTACATTCTCTGTGTAGTAAATACTGTTCTGGTGTTTCTAAATTCTCCGTGTGGTAAATACTGTGCTGGTGTTTCTACATTCTCCATGTGGTAAATACTGTGCTGGTGTTTCTACATTCTCCGTGTGGTAAATACTGTGCTGGTGTTTCTACATTCTCCGTGTGGTAAATACCGTGCTAGTGTTTCTAAATTCTCCGTGTGGTAAATACTGTGCTGGTGTTTCTACATTCTCCGTGTGGTAAATACTGTGCTGGTGTTTCTACATTCTCCGTGTGGTAAATACTGTGCTGGTGTTTCTACATTCTCCATGTGGTAAATACTGTACTGGTGTTTCTACATTCTCCGTGTGGCAAATACTGTACTGGTGTTTCTACATTCTCCGTGTGGAAAATACTGTACTGGTGTTTCTACATTCTCCGTGTGGTAAATACTGTACTGGTGTTTCTACATTCTCCGTGTGGTAAATACTGTTATGTCGGGTAAAGCAATATCTAGAGCCAGATAGATCTGTGTAGGTAGGTGTCAGACTGTCGCGATAGGGAATCTACCTTGTAATAAGTTCTGTGTGTTTCGGCGGTTTGTCGATTAAAAAGTATACCTGTGGACATACCAGGATGTTCGAGTGTTAGATAGAGTAGGGATTAAAGATAAACCCCTGTGCATAAAACCTGGTAGTCAAACCTTTGTCCTTTCTGGCAATGCACACCAACATAGACATTTAGGCAGGCCCTGAGAGCAACATTCAATAATTCCCTTCCCTGACAAGGACTTCGGAAGAGAACAGGCAAAAGGAAACCAAGCCAGGACAACGCCGATGATGGCCGCTGCCAGTTACACCTCCGACAGGCCTAGCCACATCGAGTGCCACGCGCTATGATCACACTACAGGAAACGAGTGACGGGCGGCGCGGTAGGCACGGACCTCCAGCCAACGAGCACGAGAGGCGCGAAGCTGGAAGGTCCGGTGGAAGGCGCTGATTGGGTGGCGCGCCAAGGCTGACGTCACCGCCGCAGGTTATATCAGCGCGCGCCGAATGACATTTTAGGGAGAGCACATCCGGTTCTTGTTTGCGCAGCTCTTCGTGCTTGGACATCATTTGCTCTCTTCTTGCTTGACTCTTGGACATCCGGCGCTTCGTCTTGCGCAGCACGCTCTCTTCGTCTTGGCAGACCGATCGTTAGTGGAGATCGACCTTGTGTGGAGCTCGCTGGCCTGCGTTGGACGCGTGGTGCTTGGTGCACGGACCTCGTGAGCGGCGAGAGGCTTGGAGCGGGGCCTGGTGGCACGCGAGCGCGGCCGAACGGGGCCGTGTTACACGCAAGACTACGGACGAGATAAGGCTGCACCCACACCCCACATTTCCCAATTACACGACGAACGTTATTCTTTTATTAATTCATCTTCCTGTGTCTGTTGTTGAGTCTGGTGTGTGGGATCCCAACGTAGGAGCTTTATTTGATTACCGTCGCGTTTCATTGATTCGGATTCCGTGAAATTCGGTTCGGTTCATTAATTCCCCGCAGGATCGGAGCCGCGGTCGGCGCGCGTCAAGGTAAGCGCTTTTGCCGCAGCCTTCCATTTCCCTTCTTCATCCCGCGTTTTCTAGCCGAATCCGAGTTGGTCGTCGCCTCAGTTAAAGTGGTTCTGGTCCATCCGCGCGCCCTGGTGTTAACCAAAAGGGTCCGCGCGACAATACTGTGGTGGTGTTTCTACATTCTCTGTGTGGTAAATACTGGACTGGTGTTTCTACATTCTCCATGTGGTAAATACTGTCCTAGTGTTTCTATATTCTCCATGTGGTAAATACTGTACAGGTGTTTTTACATTCTCTGTGTGGTAAATACTGTACTGGTGTTTTTACATTCTCCGTGTGGTAAATACTTTACTGGTGTTTGTACATTCTCCATGTGGTAAATACTGTACTGGTGTTTTTACATTCTCCATGTGGTAAATACTGTACTGGTGTTTTTACATTCTCCATGTGGTAAATACTGTACTGGTGTTTCCACATTCTTGGTGTGGTAAATACAGTACGGGTGTTTTTACATTCTCCGTGTGGTAAATACTGTACTGGTGTTTTTACATTCTCTGTGTGGTAAATACTGTACTGGTGTTTCTACATTCTCCATGTGGTAAATACTGTACTGGTGTTTTTACATTCTCCATGTGGTAAATACTATACTGGTGTTTTTACATTCTCCATGTGGTAAATACTGTACTGGTGTTTCCACATTCTTGGTGTGGTAAATACAGTACGGGTGTTTTTACATTCTCCGTGTGGTAAGTACTGTACTGGTGTTTTTACATTCTCTGTGTGGTAAATACTGTACTGGTGTTTTTACATTCTCTGTGTGGTAAATACTGTACTGGTGTTTTTACATTCTCCGTGTGGTAAATACTGTACTGGTGTTTTTACATTCTCCGTGTGGTAAATACTGTACGGGTGTTTATACATTCTCCATGTGGTAAATACTGTACTGGTGTTTTTACATTCTCCATGTGGTAAATACTGTACTGGTGTTTCCACATTCTTGGTGTGGTAAATACAGTACGGGTGTTTTTACATTCTCCGTGTGGTAAATACTGTACTGGTGTTTTTACATTCTCCGTGTGGTAAATACTTTACTGGTGTATCTACATTCTCTGTGTGGTAAATATTGCATGGGTGTTTTTACATTCTCTGTGTGGTAAATACTGTACTGGTGTTTTTACATTCTCCGTGTGGTAAATACTGTACGGGTGTTTTTACATTCTCCGTGTGGTAAATACTGTACTGGTGTTTTTACATTCTCCATGTGGTAAATACTGTATGGGTGTTTTTACATTCTCTGTGTGGTAAATACTGTACGGGTGTTTTTACATTCTCCATGTGGTAAATACTGTATGGGTGTTTTTACATTCTCCGTTTGGTAAATACTGTACGGGTGTTTTTACATTCTCCGTGTGGTAAATACTGTTTGGGTGTTTTTACATTCTCCGTTTGGTAAATACTGTATGGGTGTTTTTACATTCTCCGTGTGGTAAATACTGTATGGGTGTTTTTACATTCTCCTTGTGGTAAATACTGTACGGGTGTTTTTACATTCTCCGTGTGGTAAATACTGTTTGGGTGTTTTTACATTCTCCGTTTGGTAAATACTGTACGGGTGTTTTTAAATTCTCCGTGTGGTAAATACTGTACGGGTGTTTTTACATTCTCCTTGTGGTAAATACTGTACTGGTGTTTTTACATTCTCCTTGTGGTAAATACTGTACTGGTGTTTTTACATTCTCCTTGTGGTAAATACTGTACTGGTGTTTTTACATTTTCCTTGTGGTAAATACTGTACTGGTGTTTTTACATTCTCCGTGTGGTAAATACTGTATGGGTGTTTTTACATTCTCCGTGTGGTAAATACTGTATGGGTGTTTTTACATTCTCCTTGTGGTAAATACTGTACGGGTGTTTTTACATTCTCCGTGTGGTAAATACTGTTTGGGTGTTTTTACATTCTCCTTGTGGTAAATACTGTACTGGTGTTTTTAAATTCTCCGTGTGGTAAATACTGTACTGGTGTTTTTACATTTTCCTTGTGGTAAATACTGTACGGGTGTTTTTACATTCTCCGTGTGGTAAATACTGTACGGGTGTTTTTACATTCTCCGTGTGGTAAATACTGTACTGGTAGTTATGAATAATTGAATACTGACATCCAGGTTGATGCCCTTTTCCAAAGAACAGCATAACCCAAAATGTTACCCTACTACGTGTCATGAAGAATATATGGTATAATTTACATTTTCTTGGATTTCAATGTTAGCGCCAATTAGTGGAGTCTCTTTACGGGATTGTTGAGGTGCATCTTCTTCAAAGTATTGAACATAGCACTCTCATGAGGATGTAACGTCCACATACAGCTCATTAAGTGATGTGAGGTGTGTTTGTCCGGTTGCTCATTCAGGGGTGAAAATGGGTATTAAACGAGGTACTTTGACACCAAACTAAGACTTGTCGCCCAGAACTTTGGCCTTTTCTATCTATCCAATGACGGAGGGTAAATCAGAATTCCTTGGCAGCTCCAATTCGACCGAAGATTCTCCTTTGCAGACATTGAGCGTTCCGTACACCGTCGGAGAGTTATTCGTCGGTGTGCTGGCAATTGGTGGGAATGCCTTGGTATGTACGGCCGTGCTGAAGACCAGAAGCCTGAAAACGGTCACAAACTTCTTCCTCGTGTCTCTAGCAATCGCAGACGTATTGGTCGGATTGGTGGTGATTCCTTCGAATATTTTGACGCACATAGGACTTCCCAAACATAGCTTCATTCCTTGTGTGCTCATGATTAGCTCGATCGTCGTTTTCAACCTGAGCTCCATATTCAGTCTCCTGGCCATTTCCATTGAGCGCTACATCGCCATCTTCAACCCCTTCCGCTACCAGGTACCATCCACACTCAAGTATATTTCAATCTGGTCACTCGTAAAATCGCTTTCATTATACCATCGCGACTTTGATCAATTTTGTTCTTTTGCTGCCATTTTCTGTTGTGGGGAAATTTAACCATTCCGCAATTATTGTCTTCCAACACCTGCAATAAACACTCGTGTTAAAGGAAGGAAAAACAACCCATGTTCAAAATGCTCTACATGCGACATCATGTTTGAGTCACACTGTCACCTGATCATATATGCTCAAGAGAGTCTACAAAGCCATGGATTTCAATGCAGAATGATCACATTATGAGAGAGCAGGGGAGAGCAGGGGAGAGAGAGAGAGAGAGAGAGAGGGGGAGGGAGGGATGAGAGAGAGAGAGAGGGATGAGAGAGAGAGAGAGAGAGAGAGAAGGAGAGAGAGAAGGAGAGAGAGAAGGAGAGAGAGAAGGAGAGAGAGAAGGAGAGAGAGAGGGAGGGATGAGAGAGAGAGAAGGAGAGAGAGAAGGAGAGAGAGAGAGAAGGAGAGAGAGAGAGAGAAGGAGAGAGAGAGAAGGAGGGAGGGAGAGAGAGAGAGAGAGAGGGATGAGAGAGAGAGAGGGAGGAGGGAGAGAGAGAGAGGGAGGAGGGAGAGAGAAGGAGAGAGAGAGAGAGAAGGAGAGAGAGAGAGAGAAGGAGGGAGAGAGAGAAGGAGAGAAAGAGAGAGAGAAGGAGGGAGAGATAAGGAGAGAGAGAGAGAGAGAAGGAGACAGAGAGAAGGACGGGGGAAGAGAAGCAGAGGGAGAAGGAGAGAGAGAGAGAGAAGGAGAGAGAGAGAGATAAGGAGAGAGAGAAGGAGAGAGAGAGATAAGGAGAGAGTGAAGGAGAGAGAGTGAAGGAGAGAGAGTGAAGGAGAGAGAGAGAAGGAGAGAGAGAGAGATAAGGAGAGATAGAAGGAGAGAGAGAGATAGAAGGAGAGAGAGAAGGAGGGAGAGAGAGAGAAGGAGAGAGAGTCAAAAGTTTTTTCCTGAAAACTCGTCATGGTGTGCTTTGTGCATCTCTGCCTGAGCTGTCTCCCTTGGGTTTGAATCCTGCCCCAGCTATAAATTGTTTTTTTATTAAACGTAGCCGATTTTTTTTGCTGACACACTGAAGCGATTGCAAATTCTTCCTGCGCAAAACTTTTAGTAAGGCAATGGCAAACCACCCAGGGTAGCCCTAACCGAACGTTTGCCTGGGAGCTGCATCTCCAGCACTGGATATTTGTAAAGAGTACGACACGTTCATGATGACGACGATGAAGATCGAATGAGAAGATTGCACACATATTCCAGGCAGGACAAGGACATGACTGAAGAACAGTCTGCTTTAGCTCTTCCATGAGACTCGACATGCAGGAAAAGGAAAGAATTGTACTTGAACTTGAATTACAAAGACATTAATAGAGAATGAAATGAGTCAGAAGGTATATGGGATTTTAACCTGGGTTACCTGCATCATGAGCCAGTGGTTGGGATGAGAACAATGAAAGACAAAGTACAAACAGTTTCTAACGAGCTTCACACATTTTTCCCAGTGACCCAAGGTGGGGAATTTCCTTTTGAAATGAAAGTCGTTTTTGGTCCTGAAACTTATTGAAGAGCGAAAGGTTTTTGAATAATTAAACAAATCATTAAAACAGCATTCCTTTTTAGTTTTGGAATCATTAAAGAATGGGAAACAGAGCAAAAGCTGTGGCAGCAAAATAGGAATGAAAAAAATTGGAGGAATTGAGGAGGAAAGTGAATGCACATGGAAGGAAGAAGGGAGAAGAGGAAGAGTATCTGCAGATGGAGAATATCTGCAGATGAAGAGGAAGAGTATCTGCAGAGAGGAAGAGGAAGAGTATCTGCAGATGGAGAATATCTGCAGATGAAGAGGAAGAGTATCTGCAGAGAGGAAGAGGAAGAGTATCTGCAGATGGAGAATATCTGCAGGTGAAGAGGAAGAGTATCTGCAGGAGAAGCGCTGCATTATGGTGCCGTCTGAGGGTGGAGGAAATCATTCGAGATCATCAGGGCACAAAACGAGACAACATGAAGGAGATTTTACTTACGCACATCGGGGGATCTTTGGAATGTCGGCCCAAAGGACGCAACATGTTGCTTTATGCTCTGCGCGCATGCGTAAAAAGGACATGGCATGTGGAACGAGAACGGCACTCGGTGGAGCGCGTACCTCCTCCAGGTGAACAGTTTATGTTTTGTATCCCACCGAGAGGCCGGATCTGGATTCGGATCTTCACCAAAATCGAATCATTTCGTCCTTGTCGCACATGCTACCTCTCTGCCAAATTTCGTCCGAATCCGTCCACAACTTTTTGAGATATCTTGTTCCCAAACGTACAGACATACAGAGGTGAAAACATAACCTCCATCCACCTTTGGTGGCGGAGGTAATTACTGAGTATCCACAAAGTACGTCCACAACTTTAGCGCAAGCACTCTCCAGTTAGGCGCACGCATCCTCCTGACCCTCCCAGGCACACAGGATATTCAGAGGTGTGCGAACTCACCCTGAGCTGTCTGACCTGGTTCACGTCTCGACCCAGGTATTACCAGTCACCCTGGAGTTTCACAAACAGGACGAGCCACCGATGTGGTGCGCTATCCATCGGATGGACGTTAAGCTGGAGGACCCGTCTGAATTGTAATGTAGAAGGAAACTAAAACTTTACGTTCAATTTAAATACACCTTTATGAAAAAGAAAATCTAATTGCAGTAATCAAATTTATACACAATATACCTTGATATATGTGCATCCTTTTCCTTAAAATCATTGAAATTATTCTCGGGACACTTTCAAATAATTTCGTTGTAAAGTCTTGTGGAATTGTACTGCACATTTCTTCCAAGACCTTCCAAAAATAATTTAGGTTGCTGGGATTGCTTTTTACTTTTTCTTTGTCCTAATAATCCCATACAGCTTCAATGATGATAAAATCTGGGTTTGAGAGGACCATTCCATGCCTTGATGGACTCCAGCTTCCTCTTTATTTTACAAATAGTTTTGATTATGCCAGCTGAGTATTTTGGATCATTATCTTGCTGCAAGATGGCGTTTGTACCAATGAGTCTTACACCATGAGGATAGCGTGGTGGATTTCATTTGTTTATACCTTGATGCAGTCAATATACCATTAATCTTCAACAATTTTCCAACACCACTTGAGGGTATGCACCCACAAACAACACCACTTGAGGGTATGCACCCACAAACAACACCACTTGAGGGTATGCACCCACAAACAACACCACTTGAGGGTATGCACCCACAAACAACACCACTTGATCTCTCCGACTCTCTTGAAAATCCTCTCTATCTCTTTGCTGATGACTCCACCCTCTGCCGCTCCATTCTTCATCCCTCAGATCGGCAGTCTGCAGCCTCCTCACTCTCTGCAGACCTGGACAAAATCACAGACTGGGCAAACAAGTGGAACATGTCTTTCAATCCTGACAAATCTCACACTCTTACGATGTCTCTCCGAAAAGACCGACTGGACAACCCTCCCATCCACTTTCTGAATAATCCTCTCCAAGAAGTTCTGTCACTCAAGCTTTTGGGTCTCACTATCTGCCATGATCTTTCCTGGGAAAACCACATTTCCAAGCTGGCCTCCAAAGCCAGTCGCCGACTGGGCATCCTCCGTCGTGCGAAGTCCTTCCTTGGCACACCTGAGCTCCTCACCACATACAAGGCTTTCATCTGCAGCTCAATGGAATACTGCTCTCCCCTCTGGGCTGGTGCTCCTGCCTCACACCTAGCTCGGCTTCACGCTGTTGAAACCAAAGCGTTCAGAATCATTGGAATCTCCTGCGATGAAGCTAAAGGTGGGTTTTCACGGGACACGCGAACGGTTCGCGAAGGATGCGAATGTCGAAAAAATGGCAAAGTCCAACATTCGTATTTTAGGCTCCAAAAGTTCGCCAAACATGCGCGGGAGTTCGGAAGCGTCGTCAATTGTTCGCAGGAGTCGTTTTTTGTTCGGCGGGTATTTCAAAAATGTTTGAACTCCTGCGAACAATTGACGACGCTTCCGAACTCCCGCGCATGTTTGGCGAACTTTTGGAGCCTAAAATACGAATGTTGGACTTTGCCATTTTTTCGACATTCGCATCCTTCGCGAACCGTTCGCGTGTCCCGTGAAAACCCACCTTAACTCCGAGGGGCTTTCACTCACTCACCGCAGGCAGGTTGGTGGTCTTTCTGTCTTCTACCGAATCAAACACAATTCCATGGTGACATTTCACTGAAATTTTATCCATTTTATTTTAAGCTTGCAGTTAATCCTGATAGATCTGTATTCTGCAAAAAGAAAAGTGTGCCTTTAGTTTTATGGATGTGTAGAGAACACCAAGAACACCTTAAACATAAATATCACCTGACAATGAGTCATCAATTAGATTTGATTGGTAAATGTGATGGATTAGCTTCTACAACACTTTCTATCACCTGCTCATGTATAGTTTACTTTGAGTTGTTGTAATCACACCTTTTTGAATATTCCAATCAATGTTAATTAAAGATTGCTAAATGTCAATCTTGGTTTGTTCTCACCCAAATACGCTCTATTATAATAACATAACAGTTAACGTTGTTATCTATATTATAAAACACTAAGAAGTGGAGGGTTTGAGTAAATTGTTGATGCTCATAACATCCATATATTGTAACTCCTGAATGTGTTTAACAGATGCACCGCAGTGTATAACTTTACAACAGAACAAATATGTGGAGTAATCTGCAAACAACGAGGAGTTTATTGAATTACACCAATGAACAATCAAAATGTTCGTAATGTCTCACATTCTATTTAGATAAAACAGCCTGGTGTTGGCTTAGCGGTTAGGGTGCGGGCTTGGGATCCTAGGATCCTGGATTCGTTGGCTTAGCGGTTAGGATGCGGGCTTGGGATCCTAGGATCCTGGATTCGTTGGCTTAGCGGTTAGGGTGCGGGCTTGGGATCCTAGGATCCTGGATTCGTTGGCTTAGCGGTTAGGGTGCGGGCTTGGGATCCTATGATCCTGGATTCGTTGGCTTAGCGGTTATGGTGCCGGCTTGGGATCCGAGGATCCTGGATTCGTTGGCTTAGCGGTTAGGGTGCGGGCTTGGGATCCTATGATCCTGGATTTGTTGGCTTAGCGGTTAGGGTGCGGGCTTGGGATCCTAGGATCCTGGATTCGTTGGCTTAGCGGTTAGGGTGCGAGCTTGGGATCCTAGGATCCTGGATTCGTTGGCTTAGCGGTTAAGGTGCGGGCTTGGGATCCTAGGATCCTGGATTCGTTGGCTTAGCGGTTAGGGTGCGGGCTTGGGATCCTAGGATCCTGGATTCGTTGGCTTAGCGGTTAGGGTGCGGGCTTGGGATCCTAGGATCCTGGATTCGTTGGCTTAGCGGTTAGGGTGCCGGCTTGGGATCCGAGGATCCTGGATTCGTTGGCTTAGCGGTTAGGGTGCGGGCTTGGGATCCTAAGATCCTGGATTCGTTGGCTTAGCGGTTAGGGTGCGGGCTTGGGATCCGAGGATCCTGGATTCGTTGGCTTAGCGGTTAGGGTGCGGGTTTGGGATCCTAGGATCCTGGATTCGTTGGCTTAGCGGTTAGGGTGCGGGCTTGGGATCCGAGGCTCCTGGATTCATTGGCTTAGCGGTTAGGGTGCCGGCTTGGGATCCGAGGATCCTGGATTCGTTGGCTTAGCAGTTAGGGTGCCAGCTTGGGATCCGAGGATCCTTGATTCGTTGGCTTAGCGGTTAGGGTGCCGGCTTGGGATCCTAGGATCCTGGATTCGTTGGCTTAGCGGTTAGGGTGCTGGCTTGGGATCCTAGGATGCTGGATTCGTTGGCTTAGCGGTTAGGGTGCTGGCTTGGGATCCGAGGATCCTGGATTCGTTGGCTTAGCGGTTAGGGTGCTGGCTTGGGATCCGAGGATCCTGGATTCGTTGGCTTAGCGGTTAGGGTGCCGGCTGGGGATCCGAGGATCCTGGATTCGTTGGCTTAGCGGTTAGGGTGCTGGCTTGGGATCCGAGGATCCTGGATTCGTTGGCTTAGCGGTTAGGGTGCCGGCTGGGGATCCGAGGATCCTGGATTCGTTGGCTTAGCGGTTAGGGTGCCGGCTGGGGATCCTAGGATCCTGGGCTCGAATCCCGGTCGATCACTGAATTAACGCCAGGGGGCTTGACTCAGCCTGTCATCCTTCCGAGGTCAGCAAATTGAGCACCAGATCACTGGTAATTCCCTGTGTGTTGCAAGAGGCGACTAACAGGGTTGGCGGCAGGAAGGGCATCCAGCCATAAAACATTGCTTCAAAAAGGGGACCAAGGTGCCCGAAAAAGGCCAACCCCTGCTATGCGGGGAAAAATGGCCTCTAAAGGTGGTTCTATTTGGATAAAACATTATCATTAGCTTTGTAAGTAAAATATTTTTGGACCCGAAAGTAGTAATTTATATCCACAGCATTACGAGTGGGAACACCGCTCAAAAGGAGCAATGTGCTGTGGTGTTTCTATGGATTTGGAAAAGTTTATATTGACACGAATGGCGGTAATAGTTGTGTTGTTGTTCTCTTTCTCTTCCCTTTATGGCACCAAACTCCTGCCCTGTCTTGACCACAATATTCTTCCACTCCCCTCTGTCCTCAGCCAACTCCCTCTCCACCCTCGAACCACCCACACCTTACTGAAATCCTTCTTCACACAATCCTCTCATCTCAACCGTGGTCTACCTCTTTCCCTCCTACCTTGTTCCCTCAACCTATCCGCTCTCTTTGCCATTCTCTCTTCCCCCATCCGCACCAAGTTTCCAGCCCATCTCAGCCGGCATTTCACCAATCTTCTCCCTCAGTTCATCCAATCTCCATCTATCCATCCTCTTCACTCCCACAATCCTCCTGACCCAGATGTTCTCACAAACTTGCAAATAGTGATTTGGACATGTTGTCATCAACAACACACAAGTGGTTAATGTTGCACCAATATCACCGTCAGCTATCTTAAAAAACGAACTTTGACGCAGGTATCCATCTCGTTTGTACCGTGTACCCGGCACAGCGCTCTCCCTTCCACAGATATCCTGATGTCCCTGTTCCCTATTGTTTGAAGCACTGCATCTGCAGCACAACTGCACCCCTAAAAAATGATGCTGCCAAGCAGCCACAGGCTGCACACGAACCACCACCACCAACAGCCCATTGATTTATAACTAGCAACGGTACCCGCCCTATGGGTGGAGCTTCAATTGGGAGGCCCAAATGAAAAGGCAAAATATCAGAAATTGAAGGCTTTTTTTTATTTTAAACCATTTATATAAACATCCGTTGAATCATATCACACGCAAATCATCAAAATCTAAACAGTACATGGCGCCCATTTTGAAAAAAGATTGAATTCTGCAAAACGGAAGCGGCCGCTACACGTCTTTCTCAGTCACACGTTTGTGTGAAGAGTGCGCCCCGATCTAACACGGAAGCGGCCGCTACACCTGTTTCTCAGTTGCTTTGCACACGCTGCCATGTTACTTCGGAGCCGCACGTTTATATACTGTAGGAAGAGTTCATCAGGAGTCGATCTACTCTCTCCTGGTACGTAGAATAAACAGTATTTGTAGAATTTCAACAAAAGCCACATCACTGTTCATATCGGTAAACATTATTCCATCGTGTTTGGAAAAACTGGAAAATGGTAAATTGGGAAAAAGATTAGAAAAACAATAAAGCCTGTTTTACTCCCAGGGGTCCCAGGAATACCCACCCAAAATATCGTTGCGATCGGTTGAGCCGTTTTTGCGGTACCTGGGAACAGACGGACAGACAGACGGACGGACATTTGGTGAATTATAGTAAGATTAACCTCAAATTTGTCTTCTGAATATTTGTCATACGTGCGATATCCATGTGAAACGAATGTATCGCATGATCAAGGCATTTGGAGACGCTTCGAGAGCAGAATGAATGAAGGAATAAACTGAGTTCTTCGTCTGATGTTGTTGTATGAAGTTGAAAGCATCTCCTCTTCTTAAAGACGATGATGGCAATTTTTTAAGCTTATGCCTCATGCGACCTTCATGAAAATTCCTTCCTTACGTCCGGTTGATCTCTGAATTTTATACACGTGCAGGTTCTAGTTACCCAGCGCAACGCGCTTATTACGATCTTCTTCACCTGGATCTTGTCCTTCATCATCGGACTCATACCTGCGATGGGCTGGAACAATGGCCCGACTGACGACGGCTCCTGCATCTTCGTCCTCATCATCGACTTGAGCTTTAAAGTTTATTTCATTTTCTTTGGCTGTGTCCTCATACCACTCTTCATAATGATCATGATCTATGCGAGGATCTTCATGGAGGTTCGGAGGCAACTTCGCCAGATCTCAGCCAATGGGAAAGGAAGTGCACAGGTGAGCAGAGTCTGAAAGAACAAATTTTCAGCTTGTCGTTTTAAAAATGTAAATGTTTAAATTTTAAAAAAATTTAAAAAAATTTTTTTTTTTAATATGTAAAAAGTCAATGTTTTTGCTGATAGATCATCATGAAGATGGCTAGAATTATGACGGTAGTGATAAACTTGGGAAAGGAGTATACATACTGTTGCGGATTCGGGGGTCGGCGCTCCCCTTATCAAGGGGGGGGGGGTTAATCCCCTTGTCTTTTAAGCTGGCCGTCCCCCAATCCTGGAAGCTATGACATCACTTCCGGTCGGTGGTAAGTAGGGTTGTAAGCCCAATTAGTCTTATTACCTAAGTACTACCACCGGCCGTAAAGCGAGGAGATAACTCCCACCCGAGCCGCAGCGTTAATGGATATGCCGAGCGAAGCGAGCCGTGACTCGGGCCGTTAACAAATACTACACCCGATTATAGAGGTTCCGAAATCGTGCCACAGGTACTCAATGGGAAAAGACTGAGGCGATCGAATAAGAGGAAACCAGAGTAAGGGAAGAACAAAGAGTGGGTTTATTAATTATTTACAAGCAAAAGAAGAGGAAACAAAAGCATGTACAACAAGAAGAAGAAACAAAAGGACACAGGGCAAGCTTATCTATACAGTCTTAACTTATCACGACCCCAGGACAAACAGACACTCACACGGAATTGTAGTGGTAGGGGAGGAAGGTCCAAGCAGATGGTTCCAGGCTCCTCGTCCAGTCCCGACTCGTGCCGTGGCGGTGATGGAAACAGGCCGGCAGCGCGTCGTTGGCGTTGACCACGAGCGGTCCTTACATATGCGAGGGGCTGGAATGCTGCGTACATTTCACGTGCCAAACGCTCTCTCTCTCCCGATCAATCAAGGTCCGTATCAAACAGGCAGTTCGTAACGAGCTCTCTCGGCGCAGTTCTTCAATAAACAGTTCGTGCAACGCAATCCTCGGTGCAGTTCGTTACCATCGATGGTTCTCTGTGCAGTCCCTTTCAGCCCCGAGTCGGCTATCTGTTCCCTCTCGTAAAAAGGCTCGCGCTGGCGCTTATATTACGCGCTCACAGATCAATCCGCGCTCTTTGAAACCACGCCTCCAGCGAACTCACCTCAGCCCTGGTTGGTTGGCGGGGGCTCACCGGCTCCGCCCTCGACGGCGAGTTGACAGGACCACGCCTCGTTCCCGTGTCCCACCCCCTTTTTCCTCGGCCTTAGACCGCGTGTTCAATGGCGTTTGGAGCGAGGCAGCGAACGCTGCTGGTCAAGCAGAGGCACGTAATAGAATTGGGAGGGACAAACCCCGACTGTAGGGGCGCATACTGGCGTAGCCTGGAGAGAGCGGCTGGCCAAGAAGCGAATGGGGCCTACCTTATTTAATTAATGCAACGCAGATTCAACTATTGGGAACACAGCCTTATCTGAAACACATACTAAGGAAATAACTGAAAGTCCTATGGTGTCCTACGTGTTGCTGTGGACTAACTATGGGTGTGACCTTTGACCTTTTAAATGATGGAATATTATTTACAAGTATTTACAAAGTGAGGGGTTCTCAAACCGCAACAATACATACAGATCTTCGGCTATAGAGGGAAGGAATGGATTTGTCATTCTTGATGTCAGATCATTAACCACAGTTTGGGGGGTAGGGGGTGGGGGGGGGGGGGGGGGGGGGGAAATGAGGTGTTAGACCCGCCATATTGTTTTTCATATGTCGTTAGCAATTCTGTAGGCCAACTAGTTGAAATCACGAGATTGGAAAATCATAATGAATACGCTCAGGATTGGAAAAGAAGACCTAGGTTGTTTTTACGGCATAGCCCATAGGTCTGCAACAGAGTTTGTCTGTCCATCCGGTGCATGTATGTATGTATGTATGCATGTATGTATGTACAGTATGTGTATGTATGTATGTATGTATGTATGTACAGTATGTGTATGTATGTATGTACAGTATGTGTATGTATGTATGTATGTGCAGTATGTGTGTGTATGTATGTATGTATGTATGTGTGTATCTATCTATATATGTATGTATGTATCTATATGTGTATGTATGTATGTATCTATATGTGTATGTATGTATGTATGTATGTATGTGTGTATTGTTACGGTTCTTAGAACCTTCACTAGTAAATTTTAGTAAATGCATCCCTTATAAATGTGCCCCTGTAAATATCCCCATCAATTGGCTTGTTAAAGATCGCACCCTAGTTAATCCATGAACAACACGTAGCAAACCATAGGACCTCTTCGTAGTTATCTCATTATTATGTGTTTCAGTTAAGGATCTGTTCCCAGTAGTTGAATCTGCGTTGCATTAATCAAATAAGATAGGCCCCAGTACTTCGTTTGCCAGCAGCGTTCGCTGCTCCTTGCCTTGATTCGGGTTGGCACCACGCCGCCATTAGCCATGCGGTCAAGCCGAGAAAGAAGGGGGCGGAGCCGCCAGATCACGGGCGTGGCACGCCAACGCACCACCAGAGGCGGGGGCAGCAAGCCCCCACCAGCCAACCAGGGCTGACAAAAGACCATCGCTGGCATGGCTCCATGAAGGGCGGATTGATTCCAACACGGGTGATATAAGCACGAGCACGAAGCCTTTTGGAAAAGAAGGCAGAGAGAGACGCATGAGAAGGTACCAGTGGAGTGAGGGTTCAAGAGGGTTGGAGAGAGAGACGTGATCCAGAGTCGGTGAGAAGGCACGGTTGGGAGATAAACGAGGAATGAACAAGGGAGAGACACGTAAGAAGACGGAGCATCCCAATCCCATCGCTGTATGTAACGTTCGCTCCCGGTGAACGATACGTGTCGCTGCCTGCCAGGGTTTCCCGCCATGACGCGAGTCGACTCCTGGAGCCGGACCTCGACGCCCACCGTCTGCCTGGGCCTTCTCATCCCTTCTTCCAGTCATTCCTGCCTGCTATTGCCCTTTCGTGTAAGTCTGTTTGTCTGTCCTGTTTGTTGTCCTGGGGAATAATATAAGATTGTTTTAAGGTTTGCCATGTGTATCTGCTTCTTCCTCTTCCTGTACAGTCTCACCTTTCGTTTCTTCTTTGGTTCTTTGGTTTTGTAAATAATTAATAAATGTCTGTTATTTCTTACCTTTGGTTTCTTCTTTCCCCCGATCACTTTCGTCCTGTCTCCAATTGAGTACCTGTGGCACGATTTGGCCAACGCTCGGAATCGGGTTACTCTTTTGTTAATGGCTCGGGCTGCGGATCGCTAAACCGCTCGGCAAATACCATCTTGTCCGTGGTTCGAGCGGTACTTGTCTCCCGGTTTTGCGGAGGGATTGGTAAAGGTATTCGGGAGAACACCTTGACCAATAACGCTGACCAATTCCACCCCGCAAAAGAGCGTTACAAGTACCAGGACCAGAGACGGCCAGCTTAACAGGCCAAGGGGATTAACCCCCCCCTTGCTAAGGGGAGTGCCGTCTCTGAGATCCATAACTGTATGTATGTATGTATGTATTTATCTATATGTGTATGTATGTATGTATCTATATGTGTATGTATGTATGTGTGTTATGTATGTATGTATGTATCTATATGTGTATGTATGTATGTATGTATGTATGTATGTGTGTATCTATATGGCGTTGACGGTAAGGGCAACAGCCAACCAGGGCTCGAAGGGCGTGGCATGATAGGGCGTGGCAAGAAACGCCTGGTGAGTTCCAGAGGGTTCCAAGGGTGTGGCAATAAAACCCTTTGCGTGAGGTCCTCACCTCAATTGAGCTATGAGAAGGGAGAGGCGCTTACAGGGGACTCGTTGGGTGAACAAATTGCGCTTTATGAGAAGAAATCGTGTGGCAGGACTGGTACGAGGACTCGCATGCATACAGAGTTGAGAAGGGAGAGGCGCTTGAGAGAACTGATCCGGAGTACTCGTGTGAGAACTGCATTAAGAGGACTGGCGTGCACATGACAGTTTCGAGCCTTGATTGCGAAGCGCATTGTTCGCGTTTATTGAACTATTACGAACTATTTGCTTATTACGTACGCGGCTGAGCCGCAAGTGTAACCGCCAAAGCCAGCCCTACCGTTCGCCCTGTGATAATCCCGTGTGCGCCAAACGACATGTGGAGAGCTCCTGGCCGCTGTGTTCGTCTACTTCGCGGTGCGAGTTGGGGACCGGAGAGCGAGCTGCCTGGACGCATCCCTGGACCATCGACCTGTTCGTCTGCAACCCCGTGTGAGTGTGTGAGTGTGACGGGCCTGTTTGTCTTGGGATAAGTTAAGACTGTTTAAGGCTGCACTGTGTATTCTTCTTCTTCTTATTGTACAAAGTGTAAATAAATTCTGTTATTCCTTTTCTTCCCAAATTCGACCGTTTCCGTGATTTCTCCATTGGGTAAGCGTGGCACGATTAAGAACCGCTTGGATCGGGATCTAGTCCTTGATAACGGCTCGGGTCACGGGTCCGCTACCGCTCGGCGTATCCACCTACACCCGTGATTCAGGCGAGACTTGTCTCCTCGTTTCCGGTCAGCGTGAGTAATTAGGTATTAGTGATTAGTCCTACGACCCTATTTCGCGCTGTCCGGGAAGGACGTCATAGGCCTCGGGTCCCGTCGGCTAGTCAAAAACAAAGGGACTAATCCCCCCTTGGTAAGGGGAAAGGCAGGCGTGGAGATCCGCAACAGTATGTACAGTATGTGTATGTATGTATGTATGTATGTATGTATCTATATGTGTATGTATGTATGTATGTGTGTATGTATGTATGTATCTATATGTGTATGTATGTATGTATATATGTATCTATATGTGTATGTATGTATGTATGTATGTATTTATATGTGTATGTATGTATGTATGTATGTGTGTATGTATGTATGTATCTATATGTGTATGTATGTATATATGTATCTATATGTATGTATGTATATGTGTATGTATGTGTGTATGTATGTATGTATGTATGTATGTATATGTGTATGTATGTATCTATGTATGATTGTATGTGTCTATATGTGTATGTATGTGTGTATGTATGTATCTATATGTGTATGTATGTATGTATGTATGTACAATATGTGTATCTATGTATGTATGTATGTACAGTATGTGTATGTATGTATGTATGTATGTATGTATGTGTATGTATGTACAGTATGTTTATGTATGTATCTATATGTGTATGTATGTATCTATATGTGTATGTATGTACAGTATGTGACATGTATGTATGTATGTGTATGTATGTATCTATATGTGTATGTATGTATGTATGTAGTATGTATGTATCTGTATGTGTATGTATGTATGTATGTACAGTATGTGTATGTATGTATGTACAGTATGTGTATGTATGTATGTATGTATGTATGGATGGATGGATGGATGTGTGTATTTATATGTGTATGTATGTATGTATGTATCTATATGTGTATGTATGTATGTATCTCTATGTGTATGTATGTATGTGTGTATGTATATATGTATCTATATGTGTATGTATGTATGTATCTATATGTGTATGTATGTATGTATCTATATGTGTATATATGTATGTATGTATGTATCTATATGTGTATGTATGTACAGTATGTGTATGTATGTACAGTATGTGTATGTATATATGTATGTATGTATGTATCTATATGTGTATGTATGTACAGTATGTGTATGTATGTATGTATGTACAGTATGTGTATGTATATATGTATGTATGTATCTATATGTGTATGTATGTACAGTATGTGTATGTATGTGTGTGTATGTATGTCCGTCACAAACGTCCAGCAATCAGAGCTGAGAATCTGGTCACATGACAGGGGGACAGCAGATCCTCCACTCAGCAGATCCAATCCCAGCCACACCGTTGTGAGACTATCGGTCTTGTTTCCCAAGCAACTTAGGCGAATTCCAAACTATGTGAATCATTTCATCTCCTGCGCTCAATCGTCGTCCTTTTAATTTCGCTGGAAAGCATACATCTGAGAAATAAATTTAATGATAACAACGAACTTTTGTTGCAGTACAATTCTGCCGATTAAGTGAAAAACTTTTGTTGTTTAACACAGCATTGTTATTATTGTGGATATGACGATCTGGGGGTGTAATGCCGCATCTCAAGACCTCCTCGGAGATGGATTGGGCATTAGACACTCTGAGGTGACCAAAATATTGTGGAAAACGTGCAAATCGTGATCCGATATAAAA
Organism: Myxine glutinosa; assembly: GCF_964187855.1. Taxonomy (NCBI): domain Eukaryota; kingdom Metazoa; phylum Chordata; class Myxini; order Myxiniformes; family Myxinidae; genus Myxine; species Myxine glutinosa. Next base: position 201,847,996 of record NC_136265.1, on the reverse strand, counting down.
TCTGAGAAAGTCAGATTTCTGCTGTATTTGACCAATTTACAAATACTTCCTGCCCTATTGGACTTGGAGTGTTCTTTCTTCCGAATAATTTTCCGAAAAAAACCCTCCTAGGTCTCTCTCATGTCAGACTTCTCTAATCCTCAACCTCCTGCCCCATGTTCCCATCTCTCCTCCTTCCATTCTCACTCATCGTCCCACTCCTCTCTCCATATACATTCAATAGTTCCAAAAACATGTTTGCTAAGAATGGTCCATGCATTATTTGAGGCAATTTAAAGGATGGTTAAATTCATCTATATATATATATATAAACGCGGGTTGTCTGTGTGTCTGTCCAGTTTTTGTGTGTCACGTTTCATTCAGAGATGGCTGAACGGATCTTCGTCAAACTTTCAGAGGTTCATCAGTGAGTGCCTGGGAGTGTAAAAAAAAAAAAAAAATTGAAAAATTAAAAAAACAAAATGTTCGTTTTTTTGGAGTTAAAAAAAAAATGATTTGCTTGATAGTGCCGAAGGCTTTTAAAATTAATGACAGTTATATACAAGTACACATCGCATAAATAAATACAAAACAATCACCAGACATTTGAATACAAATAAATCAAACAATTCCGGAAGTGTACAAATTTGGCAGTACGGCTTCTTCTTCTTCCTGATCGGCATCACACTTAACTCAGAAACGTGAGCCACATTCACTCAGAAACGTGAGCTACATTCACTCAAAAACGTGAGCCACTCCCCTTCCTCTCCTGCCTCTCCCCTCCCATTCCCCCCTCCCCTCCCCTTCTCCCCTCCCTCTCCCTCTACCCCCCTCCCCCCTCCCTCCCCTTCCCCCCTCTCCTCCCCTCCCCTTCTCCCTCCCCCTACACCCCTTCCCTCCCTTCCCTCCCCTCCCTTCCCCTTCCCCCCCTGCCCTCCCCCCCTTCTCATCGCAACAAAATTTTGAGAAAATGAGAACCGCTTCCCTCCCCTCCCCTCCCCCCTTCCCACCTCCCCTTCCCCTCCTCCCCTCCCTTTCCTCCCCTCCCCAGATACGTCCTGAGTTTGAGCCACTGTCATGCCGTTCAATTAACACCACGTGGGTTTACTCGGCCTGTCATCCTTCCGAGGTCAGCAAAATGAGTGAGTACCAGATGATTGGCTATAGAGAGTCATTGCATCAGCCGCTCCCCCAGAAAATGATGCAACCAGCAGCCAAAGACTGCACACGAACCACCAGCAAGTCGTGTGTAGCATATGTGACGTCATTGCATACCAAAATTACAATGGTAATCAAAATGGAAACTTAAGGCAACGCCGAGAACTAATAATCGTCAATTTTGGAAGTTTCACTTTTGTTTCACGAAGAGCGATTGGAGAGGAGTGACAGAGATGCAGCTTAGATCCAGTGAGTCTGTCCTTATGGTGCAAATCTTAAGGATTGGGAGACGACAATGAATGTCGGCTTGATTATGGATAATGTCTTCTCGTCTTCCATTCCCAGGACCGCCAGGCTCAAGCGATGAAGAAAGAGATGAAGACGGCTACGTCCCTCTTCCTGGTCCTCTTTCTTTTCATTGTGTGTTGGATTCCCGTTCAAATAATGGATTCCATTTTTTTCTTCTGTCCAACATGTACTCTTCCATTGACCTTCATGTCGATGGCCATTATCCTGTGCCATGCTAACTCTGTAGTTAACCCTTTCCTTTATGCATTGCGTATGCATTCTTTCCGACGCGCCTTCATAAACATCTTATTATGTCGAAGTGATGACCCTGAGATTCATGAATAACACACAGTGAAGATATCTGTATCAGTATCTATCAACTCATGTCATATTAATGCGTCTTTCATGTTGTCTACATTAAAAAAAAAAAAAAAACACCTTTAGAGGCCATTTTTCCCCTGCAAAGCGGGGGTTGGCCTTTTTCGGGAACCGTGGTTGTTGTTGTTTTTTCGTCCCCTTTTTGAAGCAATGTTTCACGGCCGGATGCCCTTCCTGACGCCAACCCTTTTTGCCGCCTTTAACGACAGAGCAGGGAATTACCAGTGAACTGGTACTCAATTAGCCGACCTCGGAAGGTATGACAGGCTGAGTCAACCCCCCTGGCGTTAATTCAGCGATCGACCGGGATTCGAACCAGGATCCTAGGATCCTAAGCCGGCACCCTAGCCGCTAGCCCAACACCAGGGTTTTGTGTTGTCTACATTGATTGCCTATAAATAAGAACAAGTGTTATGGTCTCAAAAATCAATGTTATAATTATTCAAATTTCAATGTTACCTCTTTACATGGAGTGAATCCTTCCTTTTCACCAGTCCTTCAATTTTGCTGATGAGGATGATGAGCTCTCTCCTCAAACCACTCTCTTGTGCTTGTCCGAGTCCACATTAGCTCACTAGTAAATCATGAGCACCATACTTTGCCAGATACGTACGTAATACCTCTACTTACCAAGCACACGGTTCCTATTCTTCTCGACCACTTCAAAAACATGGGAACTTGGCCTTTAGTTCTGTAGCGAATTTACACTTTTGTTTTGCCATTGTAAAGAAGACAAATCAAACAAATGTAGATGGTATAACGGTACGGGCTCGGAAAAGAAACTCAATGAGCATGCCACTGGACCAGGGCCGGCCCTAGGATTTTGGTGGCCCGAAACAAGATTTTGTTTGTGGCCCCAAAACACTCCCAGCGCAACCACCAAATCACACACTGCTCACAACTGAGTGGACACACACACACACACAATGGAGATGGACAAATTAATTAACAACAACTCTCTTACTTTATTTGAAAACAATGTATATTAAAAATATATATAAATTTGAGAAGTTAAGAAACAATTAAGTAGACAATGACAAATGAACACCAATAAAAACAAAAATATTTTGACAATTAAATAGCAATGAACAATCGATATGAGTGCAAAATATTTAAAAAATAAATAAAGTGAACACTACAAAAGTGTTAACGATTGTACAAAACAACAACTATAGGCTACTGTGGAAACTATAGCTATCCATACTTTCACCACCATCCAACATCAGTGAGAAAGTCCTCAAAATCTTTGCCTCCTTGATTTTCTTGAAGCAAAATCGTGAATGACATCATCGTAAGACACCTGCCTGCCAACCTCATGGTTAATACTAATGATGGCAAGTCCAGTGAGGCGGTCTTGTGCCATAGATGATCGCAGGTATGTCTTTATGCTTTGAAAAGCTTCTTTCAGCTGATGCCACTGTCACTGGCAGGGTTCAGGCAATCCTCAGGGATATCCAAAGATTTGGATACAACTCTGTCAGTTACTTCTTGTGGACAAAGTCCAGCAGGTCAAATGCAGTCATCCTGTTTGTGGGTAACTGAGGAAGGTTCCTGATTTCCATGGCCAGCTCTCTCCCATCAATGTCGGCTTCCTCCCCACTCCTCAGTGTGTTCTCAAGCTCCTCACATTGTTTCTCCAGTGCTTCATCATCCAAGGTTGGGAAGTTTTGCAGTACCCAAAACTTGCTTTTAACTTGTCCAAGTGTTTCAAACCGGTCGTCCAAAGATGCAATGGCAGAGTCGACGACCACATTGAAAAATGTGGTCTCTAGCCTCTTCAGGGCATCCCTGACTGGCTCATCTGGTGCTTCATAGGCAAAGTGAGTCTTCGTGCTTCGCAGTCTCTTCTCCTTGAGTACGGTCTCCACATGCATTTCCTCACATGCATCTTTTGCAGAAGCTTGTGCAGCAGCAAAGCCATCGTTTCTGTAGCTTAACAGATGGCTCTTAGTACTCTCCAGGAGGTTGACTGCCACATCCAACTGCATTGTGGAAGACTGCAGTAGCTTGCTGACTGTGTTGATCTCGGAGAGGACGTCATGCCACACAACTGTGCAAATCTGGAATCTGAATGACCCAACCTCCTCTGCCAAAGATTGGGCCTCGATTTTTGTGATGGCATTTGTTGCCTTTTCCCTGACTTCTAACAATGCATCCCTTATGCCAGATGCCTGGTAGCGCAAAGGGATGATGCTGTTGACATGGCTCTCCCACCTCGTCTCACTCCAGGACTTTACAGTAATGGTGACATGCCGTTTCAAAATGGCCCATCTCTGGGGAGCAGCTGAGAATAGAGTGTAGATCTTGTGAACATTGTCAAAGAAACTGGTAGCATCTATAGAGTTCTTGGCAGCATCAGCCACAACAAGATTCAATGAATGAGCCCCACAGGGGACATACAGGGCACGAGGGTTCTTCACCAAAAGCCTTGCCTGCACTCCTTTGTTTTTGCCCTTCATGTTGCCACCATTGTCGTATGATTGTCCTCTGCAATCACTGAAGGGAATGTTCAGCTCTTCCAGGCTGCTCAAAATGAGAGCAGACGACCCAAGACCTGTCGATTCGGGTGCAACCAGGAAGCCCCAAAAATGCTCCTTGATCTCGGGTGTTTCTTCCAGCTTGACTGTTCTGATCACAACAGACATTTTCTCCAGGTGGCTGAGATCTGGGGTACAATCAAATTATGGCATAATATTTGGACAGTTTAATTTCAGCCACCATTCTCTCCATCATTTTGTCACTGATGCAAGTAATCAGTTCATTTTGAATTGTTTTGCCTCAGTAGGTGGCATGAGAATTCATTCCACTTTCAACTTGGCTGACGTGTTGCCTCATTACTGGGTCAAACTTGGCTAAAGGTTCCACCTCTTTCAAGAAGTTGCCATTATTCTGACTGTACAAAGTGTCAACAGTTCCCCTGAGAGCCAGGTTTCTTTCTGCTAATGACTGAATAATGGCGACCAGGCGATTGAGAACCTCCCTCCAGCGTTTTTGTGATGCTTCGATAAGGGACATTTCTACCTGGTCAATTGACTTCCCTTTCTTGAGTCGAAGCTCCAGTTCATTCCATGTGACCATATGCTTTGTGTGATCAGGGTTGTTTTCATGGGTTTTCAACAAGGCCCCAATGTTCATCCAGTCTGACAGTCCCTCTTTAACCAACTTGTATGTCTTGCTGGAGAACAGTTTGCAACAGAAGCAGTAAACTGCATTGTTTTTCCTGGAGTAGACGAGCCAGCTCCGCTTAATTGTTTCCTCATTTACCAGTGTCCTGTATGTGTAGTGGTGATGAAAACGTCTACCGTCCTGCCTTCTGGGAAAGGTGAATGCTGGGTCAATCTGAAGCGGCCCTCTGCGTACAATATCTGTCCTGTCTGCATCTGACAGGATAGATGGCCAGTCAAATGGATGTTGCGGTTGTGCTGCAACTGGATATTGGGAGGTGGCAGATGGAATATCAGTGGATGATGTAGAAGGCTGTGGTACCTCAGTTACGACCTCTGCAGCAGACGCAGTCACGTCAGAGGAGGGAGTAGATGCCCCTGAAGTCTCTGAATCTGACGATGTTCCCTCAGCAGCAGTCATGTCAGCTGACGAGGTAGATGGTCCTGGTGCAGCGGAGGTTGCTCCAAAATATTTCAATAACGCCCCTGAAAAGATTATACATTAGATTATTATTATTTTTTAAATATAGGCTGGAAGACATTACATGGCTATGTTATATGTATCTTCCAGACCTATTTATATGTAGTCAGTTTATCCAAATAATGCCTATTTGGAACAGGCATGTTTTGAACGGGCACTGCACTAGTTATTTTAAAAGAAGACTTTAATGCTGCAAGAAAAACGACTGTCACATTCATTCAATCAGAACAAACAAACAATCACAAACCTTTATCCTGTGTTCTTTTTACCATCTCCAATTTTCTCTTCTTCCGCCCTTGAGCGCCAGACATAAATTTCCTTTTAGGAGCCATTTGTGTACTCTGTTGGTCAAAATAAGTTGCGAATGGGAGATTGGGAGAGAGAAGGCAGGTGCTGGCGATGGCGCTGCTACATAACAACAAAACGTTGATGGCAACGTTACCCCAGCGTTACATGGCTACACACCGAGTAGTTAGCCGTGTGTGGCCCCCCCCTAGCGGTTGTGGCCCTAAACAACCGCATAGAGTGTTTATACCAGCGGCCGGCTTTGCACTGGACTCTCTCACTGCGAGGTTGGACAGGAAATGGACGCGTGATGTTCGAACACATCCTTTACGCCATGACGGAGTAGTACAAACTTGTACCAAATTGTCCTGGTCCAAGCATTATACACAACCGCATGTTTTCACAGTAAGAAAATGTACAAAAAAGGTTTAATCGTGTAAGTAAGGTAGAAAAAGTATCCCAAATCTTAAAATGTATCCCTTTAAAAATGCAAAAGCAAAAAAAGGCAAAACCCGACATTTGTAGGTATTTTTAAAGCCTGGCTGGGTGGAGAATTAAGAACCGAAAAAGAGGACATGTCCGGGGAAAACCGGACGTATGGTAACCCTAGTCTAAAAACAATCTCATCCCCCTGCAACCGCAACCCCCCCTCCCCCCCCCCCCCCCCCCCAAAAAAAAAATTAAAAAACCAAAAAATCTATATATATTAATAAGAACCCTGATGTCCCTCTCTCTACCTGCGCTACTATTCTCTCCTTCAATGGATTAAAGTCGATAAACTGATAGATTGATTTAACTGGCAACGGTACCCGCCCTATAGGCGGGGCTTCAATTGGGAGGCCCAAATGAAAAGGCAAAATATCAGAAATTGAAGGCTTTTTTAAATTTAAATGATTAACTCAGTCAAAAACATCCGTTAAATCATATCACACGCAAATCATCAAAATCTAAACAGTATTTGTGGAATTTCAACAAAAGCCACATCACTGTTCATATCGGTAAATATTATTCCATCCTGTTTGGAAAAACTGGAAAATTGGAAATTGGAAAAAAAATTGGAAAAACAATATAGCCTAATTTACTCCAGGGGGTCCCAGGATTACCCACCCAAAATATCGTTGTGATTGGTTCAGCCGTTTTTGTGGTACCTGGGAACAGACAGACAGACAGACAGACATTTGGTGAATTATAGTAAGATGTGTTATTGATAGTGAGACCAGACATGATAGGTCAAAATGGCCTCTTCTTGTTTCCATGAACTTCCTTGTATCTTGTGTCACCTTTGGTTTTGCTTCAGTTTCCATGGAAGTTAAAAAAAATAGGGCAGCGGGTCCTGGAGCTCACCTGGATCAGGAGCAACAGTCACTCAACCCCCCACACCCCTCCCCCCACCCTTTTGAAACATACCAAATATCACTTTAGCCAAGTTTGGTCACAATCCCATCAGCAGTTTCGGAGAAGAAGTTACAAGTGTTGATGGACGGGCGGACGGACGGACAGACAACGCGACATCCCAAAATCTTGGAACTATGTTCCAGGTGACCTAAAAATGAAGTTGTTATTAGGATCTGAATAAGCAGTGCGTTTAAAAATAGTCATTTCATGGCTCAACCACAGGTATTTAACTCCAGGTGTGCAAGACTCCTTACAAACAAACAGGAATAGCTGATTTCGGTTTCAGCTAAATGGAATTCTGCCATGTATATTTCACCAAAACTGTCACAGGTTGGGGCGGTGACATTACCTATGAACTGTCTCACCTGGGTGCAATTCCTCACCAGACGAACACGGAGGCAGATTCTCAGGAGACAATCGGAGTTCATTTCCACCGACATTCAGTCAAGCCTTGAACAGCGGAGCCGCCATTACGCTCGCAGGCGTACTCATCTCTCAAGTAGTTCCAACGACGGATTACGTCATTCATCGTACAAATACCAAAATACCCAGATGACCCAAAAGTAATTGATGACCCAAATGACCCAAAAGTCTCCAAGGACCCAAATCACCCAAAAGTCTCCAAAGACCCAGATGACCCAAAAGTCCCTGAGGACCCAAAAGACCCAGAAGACCCAAAAGTCCCCGAGGACCCCAAAAGACCCAAAATACGCGATAAAACGTAGTCACAACTATAAAACTGCAGGACTAGTACTTCACAGAGAGCTTTGCATCCAAAAGTGCACAGATGGATGTTAAAGGTCCACAGGCAGAAAAAATATTGTTTTGACGTAATCTATCTATAATTCCAGCAATCTCTGTGTGTGTGTGTGTGTGTCTGTCTGTGTGTTTGTTTGTCTGTGACCGCTGTTTCTCGACAACCACGGGTCCGATATACTTGAAACTTGCCAGGTATATTGCTGGGGACCCGAGGATGTGCCTTTTCAAGGTTTCATATTAATCGGACAATTACTTACCGAGCGATGTCCAAAAAACGATTCAACCAATCAGAGAGCAGCGAACTAGCGCGTGTGCCGGCGTTGCGAATGGACCAAACCATTCCATGTAAATAGAGGGGGGGGGTTCTGTGGTCGTTGCGAATGGACGAAACCATTTCATGTAAATAGAGGGGGGGGATTGTCACTGTACTCGCAAGCCGTTCGCCGTTCGCTTTGGCGTTGCGAATGGACCAAACCATTTCATGTAAATAGAGGGGGGGGATATAATTTTAGATAGATATATAGTACGGGCATATATATAGTACGGGCATGCCCTAGTCTATCTATAATTCCACTAATCTCTGTCTGTGTGTGTGTATGCGACCGCTGTTTCTCGACAACTACCGGTCCGATATACTTGAAACTTGCCAGGTATATTGCTGGGGACCCGAGGATGTGCCTTTTCAAGGTTTCATATTAATCGGACAAGTAGTTACCGAGCTATGTCCAAAAAACGATTCAACCAATCAGAGAGCAGCGAGCTATCACGTGTGCCGAACGTGCCGAACAGACTCTGCCTCGGACGGCACATTTGAGAGCGTATTCATTTATTTCACGTTGGCAAACTATGTTGGCGTTAAACTATGTTTTAAAACTAATTAAAACTACTTTGCGATTCATCGTAACTGCGATTCGTAACTGCCGTTCGCTTTGGCTTTGCGAATGAACCAAACCATTTCATGTAAATAGAGGGGGGGGATTGTCACCGTACTCGCAAGCCGTTCGCTTTGGACCAAACCATTTCATGTAAATAGAGGGGGGGGATATAATTTTAGATATAGATATAGTACGGGCATGCCCTAGTTATATTAATTTTAAGTAATAAACAATGAACTAAAAGTGTTTTTAATTATAATAATTATTGAGGTGTTAACGTTGAAAAAGCAACCCCGTCCAGTACCGCCCCTAAAATCGCGATTGTCATGACGTCATCTGAGTGACGTAATCAAAGGCAAAGTAGTCTCAGCACCGAACAACGGATAATTGCCGCACTACTCGCTTCAGACTCGTCAGAAAGTGGATTTGATGAAGAATTTTCTGATCAAGAATCCTCTCATATAGTGTAGCAGCATAGCAAACCTGTTGTGCATTTTGTGATACAAGCACCAAATTTGGCACAAATGTACATTAATATGTTGCGAACATTTTCAGATATTGGGCCACTTGAAATTCTCTCTTTATGTCCGCCATATTGGATTTCAAAATGGCCGCCACTTGAAATCTACATTTGCTATTATCTCTGGACGTAATGCAGCTATTGACTTGATTCTGGTATCTAAATGTATGTTTTTGGGGGCAAGGAATCCAATGGTACCAATTTCAACTTAATATTATCTATCACAGTCTGTTATATAATTTTATTTGGAAATTATCTAGGCAAATATTGGATTCAACACAATACTTTGAAAAGAATGTCTTAGTTCTGTAAATGTCTTAGGTTTAATACTGACATGCTACATGGTCTAGTATTTGAGGCTAGGTGTACTGGTATCTGAGGCTAGGTATATACCGGTACTGAAGATACGTGTACATAAACAGTTGTATTTGTATGAGGGATGTTGTATGAGGGAGATAGCGGTACCATGGAAGGAGTCCTTTGATGTTGTTGCACTGGGGTTGTGATCTATGTTGTCTACAGCGGCAGTTGTAAACATTTTGCCACGCATCTTCGGAGGGCAGACCACTCGTTCTCTGTGAAACTGTTGGCAGACACTGTTGCCCATCTGTGCTGAGAGCTGGAGCACTCTATCATAGGAGATGCTCAGGCCAAGGTGTGACAGTCTGTCGACCAATTCCTTCTTGCGTGTATGAGCATGCAGCATCATCCCTATGTATATTGGAAGTGGGGTCTCCTGTGCAACACTGTGCCTGACACTGGTGGATGATGTGGTGCCACGTGTTCGCTTGTGTTTGATGCTGTTGAACTTCAGTATCTGAGCTGTGGCAATTGCTGCAGGGTTAGTGTCTGCCATCTGTTCCTTGATGCTGGGTCCCTCTAGGATCATACTGACTAGGGCAAGCAGCAACGGTGGCACAGATTCTTCTTGACATACTTCAGGGAATCCTGTGAAGGGCTTGGCTTCTCCAAACATGTGACGGCGAACAATCTGTGCAGCATGGGCAAGATGGACTGCATCACTATCACTGTCCAGCTCGCAGGCTTTGGCAAGAGCAGCACCGACATCTTTTTCAAATGCCATCAGGATGTCTCTCCCCTTGGTGTGTGCCCGCATGTCAGGAAACTGAGCCAACAGTCTCTGTTTCAGTCGTGTGGAGTGGACTCTCGTGTCGAGCTGGACTCCTAGCTGTTCCATTCTGGACTGATAGAGCTGGACAAGGTCAGCCAATCTGAATACTGGTGCCGTCTCCTCATCTTGTCTGGTTTCTTCAATGTAGAGGACGAGTTCAGCGAAGACAACTGCCGACATTGCTCGCTCTTGTTTTGTGTCCTGTGATCCTGTTGACTGGGCCTTTCTTGTGCGATTGTAAAGTCCTATCAAGCACCGTGGGTGATACTGGGCGTCCAACGCTATCATGTCCCCACCACTGAGACGGCCCAGCAGTTCTGTATCACCAAGAAGGGTTGCACAGGCACGCACCCGTTTGTCCATTTGGAATGTTGCAGCTTTCCGAAGACTGTCAGCCCCAGCAGGTTGTTCACAGAAGAAACAATTTTCTGGGACCTTCTTCTCTGTACTCGATGAGCGTGAATGTAACCTGGTGCGTTTGCATGCAGCTTGTTCCTCATCGCTCTCACATTCTTTCTTGAGTGCTCTCTTTTGTGCTCTCTGCAGTTTGGTGTTGTTGTACTGGAGCCTGCATGTCTGATGATATTTTGCACCGTGTGCAACCATCGCAGCTTCAATGCCATGACCACCATCGAGTCTTTCCAGGTGAAATGATCCTGGAAGCTCTCCAAGTTCACTGAATTTGACCAAGTTCTCTGCGAGTGAACTGTACCCACTCCCAATGTCTTTTCTCTTTGATTGGTCAGGTTTGGTCAGTGTCTCCGTCTTGTCCTCTTGACATATAAGGCATAACTTCCAGTCAGTTGTGGTGAGGTGCTGTGATGTTGATGGTGAAGTTCGCTCAACATCAGCTAGTCTGAAGCTCTTGGACATGGTGGAACTGTCTTCTGAATCTGCAACGATACAATGATATAATGTTAACATTTTGTTATATATATAATAGAGGGGTTTCCTCCGCCATACTAATGGAGAGGAGGACAATTCCTCTATATCGTAGAGCATTTAGCTTGGCACACTTAGGGAATTCGTTTTGTGAGATTATGCCGGAATTAAATTTTCACCCATACCGGAGGCAAGAAGAGAAATAAAATCACATGAGATTCTTTAGTTAAAAAATATTCCCAAATTTATTGAATATTTACAAAACATTTGAATTCATAAATTCTTACAATATTTACACAGCCAAGATTTAAATATAAATCAGTCTAAACTCTTATTAGGTTGGACAGTACATTTTCCAGACATACCCCGTTCTGTTAATTACAGCCTTCGTGTTAAATTCAGAACATGTCAAAACTGTCAGTGTGGAATACACACTTCACTCAAAATACTACTTTATATAAAACATTTCTAATTTAAAGCCTTATAGTAAGAATTTCAGATAAACCCCAAAAAAGTAAGACCAGGTTGGCTATTAGACAACCTGCCTCTGTCGTGCCCACCAGACAAGTGGTTTTAGCCAGCACACATGTGTATCAGGTAAGCTTGTGCTGAGTACATCATACCTGAACAACTCAGTGAGGCAGAACACAGCAGTGCACACCAGGGTGACCCCTTCAGTGCATAAACCAATTAACCTGTCCACTGCAGGGCATATAGAAATGAAGTTATTTTCTGCATATAATAATAATATAAGTTCAGTTCTATATAACAATTTCTGTTATCACCACTACCACTACAACTACCACTACTACAAGCTTTGTCTGGAATTTTGTGGACTAACAGACAAACAGACATACAGACAAGCTGGGATCAAAACATTACCTCCTTCCACCATTGAGTGTAGAGGTAAACATCATGGAAATTATATCATGCCCTAGATTTAATTCATGCTTACCCGTGTATTTGCTTCACTGGTTCACAAGGTCTTTTTTTTTTTTTTTTTTTTTTGTATACAAGGTCGAGGCTCGTGAAAGAGCGAACATTAATCACACAGAAAGACAAACCGACACATAAAACATATAACATAGGGAGCGGTAGACAAGATGGGGAGAGAGGGGGAAGGGCACAAACACAACATTTGAGAGCAGGGACCGAGAGACATGGAGACATCGAGAGATCTGAGAGAGGGCGAGGGCTTTGGGGGGGGGGGGGCGTGGGAAGGGGGCGGTGGGAGAGGTATAAAACATATGGACACTGCCAGGACTTCCAGGAAAGAAGTTGGAATTTCAAACAAGGTGGATCTGGGGTGAATTAGCGGGGGTAGAAAAGATCAAGGTTTTGGATGGGGGAAGATAAGAGATGGTGGTGAACAGCTGTTTTAAAGACCTGGAGGGAGGAGTGGGATTGAAGGGAGTGAGGGAGTTTGTTCCAGAGGCGGGAGAAAAGAGGAATGAAAGAGTGAAGGTGAGCAGAGAGCCGAGATTTCGGCAGTTTAACCATCAGAGGGTTGCTGGCAGATCTTGTGCGACCTGTAGGAATATTTGGGGGACAGAGCACAGAGAGAGCTGGGGGTGCAAGGCCGGAGAGGAGTCGGTAGAAGACAGAAAGACCACCTACCTGCCTGCGGTGAGTGAGTGAAAGGCCCTCAGAGATAGCTTCATCGCGGGAGATTCCAATAATTCTGAAAGCTTTGGTTTCAACAGCGTGAAGCCGAGCTAGGTGTGAGGCAGGAGCATCGGCCCATAGGGGAGAACAGTATTCCATTGAGCTGCGGATGAAAGCCTTGTATGTGGTGAGGAGCTCAGGTGTGCCGAGGAAGGACTTTGCACGACGGAGGATGCCCAGTCGGCGACTGGCTTTGGAGGCCAGCTTGGAAATGTGGTTTTCCCAAGAAAGATCATGGCAGATAGTGAGACCCAAAATCTTGAGCGACAGAACTTCTTGGAGAGGATTGTTGAGAAAGTAGATGGGAGGGTTGTCCAGTCGATCTTTTCGGAGAGACATAGTAAGAGTGTGAGATTTGTCAGGATTGAAAGACATGTTCCACTTGTTTGACCAGTCTGTGATTTTGTCCAGGTCTTCAGAGAGTGAGGAGGCAGCAGACTGCCGATCTGAGGGAAGAGGAATGGAGCGGCAGAGAGTGGAGTCATCAGCAAAGAGATAGAGAGGATTTTCGAGAGAGTCAGAGAGATCATTGATGAAGACCAGAAAAAGCACGGGGCCCAGAACACTGCCTTGGGGAACTCCAGCCTGAACAGGAAGAGGAGATGAGAGAAACCCATTCAGGGCCACACGTTGACGACGACTAGAGAGGAAGTCCGCCAGCCATGCGTGGAGATTTCCATGGATACCAAAGGAGGAGAGTTTGGTGAGCAGAGCGGGGTGCCAGACCGTGTCGAAGGCACGTGATATGTCGAGGGAGACAGCTCTAATTTCCTGTTTGGCATTGAGGACCTCCATCCATTGTTGAGACAGCAGAAGCAGCATGTCCAGAGTAGAGTGACCTGGTCTGAAACCAAATTGATGATCAGAGATCAAGCCATTGGAGAAGAGGAAAGATTTCATTTTTTTTTTTTTTTTTTTTTTTTTTTTTTTTTTTTTTGTATACAATATCGAGGCTCGTGAAAGAGCGAACATTAATCACACAGAAAGACAAACCGACACATAAAACATATAACATAGGGAGCGGTAGACAAGATGGGGAGAGAGGGGGAAGGACACAAACACAACATTTGAGAGCAGGGACCGAGAGACATGGAGACATCGAGAGATCTGAGAGAGGGCGAGGGCTTTGGGGGGGGGGGCGTGGGAAGGGGGCAGTGGGAGAGGTATAAAACATATGGACACTGCCAGGACTTCCAGGAAAGAAGTTGGAATTTCAAACAAGGTGGATCTGGGGTGAATTAGCGGGGGTAGAAAAGATCAAGGTTTTGGATGGGGGAAGATAAGAGATGGTGGTGAACAGCTGTTTTAAAGACCTGGAGGGAGGAGTGGGATTGAAGGGAGTGAGGGAGTTTGTTCCAGAGGCGGGAGAAAAGAGGAATGAAAGAGTGAAGGTGAGCGGAGAGCCGAGATTTCGGCAGTTTAACCATCAGAGGGTTGCTGGCAGATCTTGTGCGACCTGTAGGAATATTTGGGGGACAGAGCACAGAGAGAGCTGGGGGTGCAAGGCCGGAGAGGAGTCGGTAGAAGACAGAAAGACCACCTACCTGCCTGCGGTGAGTGAGTGAAAGGCCCTCAGAGATAGCTTCATCGCGGGAGATTCCAATAATTCTGAAAGCTTTGGTTTCAACAGCGTGAAGCCGAGCTAGGTGTGAGGCAGGAGCACCGGCCCATAGGGGAGAACAGTATTCCATTGAGCTGCGGATGAAAGCCTTGTATGTGGTGAGGAGCTCAGGTGTGCCGAGGAAGGACTTCGCACGACGGAGGATGCCCAGTCGGCGACTGGCTTTGGAGGCCAGCTTGGAAATGTGGTTTTCCCAAGAAAGATCATGGCAGATAGTGAGACCCAAAATCTTGAGCGACAGAACTTCTTGGAGAGGATTGTTGAGAAAGTAGATGGGAGGGTTGTCCAGTCGATCTTTTCGGAGAGACATAGTAAGAGTGTGAGATTTGTCAGGATTGAAAGACATGTTCCACTTGTTTGACCAGTCTGTGATTTTGTCCAGGTCTTCAGAGAGTGAGGAGGCAGCAGACTGCCGATCTGAGGGAAGAGGAATGGAGCGGCAGAGAGTGGAGTCATCAGCAAAGAGATAGAGAGGATTTTCGAGAGAGTCAGAGAGATCATTGATGAAGACCAGAAAAAGCACGGGGCCCAGAACACTGCCTTGGGGAACTCCAGCCTGAACAGGAAGAGGAGATGAGAGAAACCCATTCAGGGCCACACGTTGACGACGACTAGAGAGGAAGTCCGCCAGCCATGCGTGGAGATTTCCATGGATACCAAAGGAGGAGAGTTTGGTGAGCAGAGCGGGGTGCCAGACCGTGTCGAAGGCACGTGATATGTCGAGGGAGACAGCTCTAATTTCCTGTTTGGCATTGAGGACCTCCATCCATTGTTGAGACAGCAGAAGCAGCATGTCCAGAGTAGAGTGACCTGGTCTGAAACCAAATTGATGATCAGAGATCAAGCCATTGGAGAAGAGGAAAGATTTCATATCCGAAGCAATGATGGATTCCATGACTTTGCTGATAATTGGGAGAAGGCTGATTGGTCTGTAGTTGCTAGGATCTGTTTTTGCACCTTTTTTGTGCAAAGCGGTGATGTTGGCTGATTTCCAAGCAGATGGCAGTTGACCTTGAGCAAAAGAGAGGGTGAAGAGAACAGAGAGAGGGTGAGATAGAGCAGCAGAGCAGGATTTTAGGACCCGTGGGCTGATGCCGTCGGGTCCAGTTGCAGAATCAGAGTCGAGGGTTGACAGAAACTTTTCCACCTTGTCAGGAGGGAAGGACACGGAGTCCAGGAGCAGCAGGGTACGACTGGGTATGGTGGGTACAGAGAGGGATGGGTTTGGGACACAAGATTTAGAGGCAAACACAGAGTTGAGGCATTCAGCTTTTTCACGTGCGGAGTCAGCTGTGTAGCCGTTTGAGGTAAGGGAGGGGATGGAGGGGGAACAAACACCAGAAACGGATTTGACCAGACGCCACCAGGATTTGGAAGAGGGAGACAGATAAGAGAGTTCGGTCTTGAGAACGGAGAGATATTGTTTCCTGGCTCTCCTGAGGGTGGACACACACTTGTTTCGGGCTTTGTGAAAGGAAATGAGATTTCCTTCCGTTGGATTTGCTTTCCAGGAGACGAAGGCAAGTTGTTTCTGGGCAACAGCCTCACCACAAGATTCCGTGTACCATGGACGGGAGGAAGGGTATGACAACTGAAGACGAGATGGGATAAATCTGTGCATGAGAGAGAGCAATTTACTTTGGAAGAATTCCCAGGATGAGTTGATGTCAGAGGTGGTAGAGATGGGAGACCAGTCCAGATGATTGATGGCTGCTTGAAGACCGTGCCAGTTGGCCTGAGTGAAATGCCAGACTCGTCGACGCTGAGCAGGCTCCCTGAGGATGGTCAGAGAGATGTCCACTTTAACAAGGACATGATCAGATGATCCGATCGGAGCAGAAGAAGAGCAGCAGACATTTTCAGGGAAGTTAGTCATAACCAAGTCCAGAAGAGAAGATGTTCCGTTGACTGAGATCCGGGTCGGGAAATTGACAGATTGTGTCAGTCCCAGTGAGTCGCAGAAGTCCTTTGCTGAGGAGCCATGGCTGGTGAGAGAGGTACCCACACCCAGCCAACTGGCATGATGACAGTTGAAATCACCACATATGAGGAAGAGAGAGTTGGGATGAGTAGATAGAAGTTGGTCCATATCATCAGACAGCGAGATGTAGATGGAGTCATCACTGTTTGGTGGACGGTACAACACACATATGAACAAGAGGTGGGAGCGAAGGGGAAGCCGTAGCCAGAGGTATTCCTGGGGGTGAGGTGGAGAGAGTGCAGTGCAGGGCGAGTGAGGAAGAGAGTTTTTGATAAAGATAGCAACCCCGCCTCCAGGACGAGGCTCAGGTCTATCATACCGGAGGAGGGAGTAGCCAGGGAGAGATACTATGGAATCAGAGACATCATAAAGGAGGAAAGTTTCTGTTAAGCAGATCACGTCTGGTTTGACAGAAGCAACCTGTATGGAGAGATCGGTTAAGTTTGAACGAAGGCCCCGGATGTTTGAGGTCCATACCGTTAATGAAGAGGAAGGGGGAGCATCAGATACAGAACAGGGGGGAGGAGGGGTAGGGTAAGATGTGGAAGAGGTGGAAGAGGTAGGGAGAGCTGTTGAAGGTGTGTCAGAGATTTCAGAATAGCTCGGAGAAAGGGAAGGATGGGGCGGACAAAAGGTTTGATGGTGATTGGGTGAGCCACAATGAGGTGTTATTTGAGGAGGGGGAAGAGCGAGGCAGAAGGTTGGGGGAGATGGAGGTGAGAGTTTGAAGGGGGAAGAAGCGGGGAGGACGCTTTGAGGAGGGGGAGTGAGCGGGGGGAAATTGAGAAGTAATGAGGGTGGGGAGATTTGAAGGGGAGGGGTGAGGGGGGAGTTTGGGAGGGAAGGGACAAGGGGAGGGATTTGAAAGGGATGGGATATGGGGGAGATTTGGAGGGGAGGGGTGAGGCAGGATTCTAGGAGGGGAGGGGCGAGGGGGCGTCTTGGCGGGGAGGGGTGAGGGGGTAGTTTAGGAGGGAGGGGGCAAGGGGGGAGATTTGAAAGGGATGGGTGATGGGGAAGATTTGGAGGGGAGGGGTGATGGGGAAGATTTGGAGGGGAGGGGTTATGGGGAAGATTTGGAGGGGAGGGGTGAGATTGGATTTTTGAAAGTGTACGATTTATGGGAAACGAACATTTATTGCAAAATGAGTTGCTTGTGACCTTCGAGTTAAAAATACGTTTAAGGACGCTGGATGGAGGATGGAGTGCAGGAGAGTTTAGGGAATGTAGAAAAAAGGCACTATAGGAGATGGATATTTTTTTTGGGATGAATTGATTTGGTGAGCAAGTCGAAAGCAGCCTTTTAAAGAAGAAGAAGAAAAAGGTGTTATAAAATATGACGGAATACATAACTTGAGGGGAAAGTGTAAACATTGAAGGTTAATGAGTGAAAACTATCTGGGGAAATGGGGGAGAAACACGTGGTCGAAGAACGAACGAACGAATAAGAATTAATAAACGAATGATAACAGAGAAGGAAAAATGTTTTTTTTTTTTTTTTTTTTTTTTTTTTTTTGAGTTGAGATTTACACAAGGAAGTAGGCTATGGGTGAAAAGCCTGGGAATACAGAGAACGAAAGTTATTGGATCACAAACGACGGACCACTGAGAGAAAAACAAAGCCTCAAGGTTGTACAGTGCACACTGTACAAGGCCTTGCTCGCGACACGGCAAACAGACGATCAATTTATGAAAGATAAACACCGAGAAACAACCAAAGTTGCACACAATAACTTCACACACCGAAAGATAAATACAGTTTCGACAAAATACAATTGTGAACAGACTTAACTTCGAAAAACGTGGAGACCGTGTGGAGCTTCGAAAATCCCTGCCGCCGTCTCCAAGATCTCGCGAGATCTGATTTGATCTGATTTGCATACATGTAATTCAGACTCTCGTCTTCATTGCTGACCACACAATGTTGTCTAGCTGAGCCCAGATTGTATGTAATTAACTCATTTATGTGGAGTCACAAGGTGATTTAAACACAGCCACACACAAAGAACACAGTTGATGTGGGTCAACACACATGCAGCCTCTCCACTCTTTTATTTGGGTCAGGGCTGTGATTAAAGACATGTAGTGGAGTCATGTTTGTAAACATTGTTAAAGACATGCTACAGTGCATTGTTAAGGAAACAAGACAGATGGAAGCCTATACAAGAAATTTCTGTACTCTAGAAACACAAAAGATGGCTTAAACCTTAAAGGGTCTAGGAAAAGGGGATTATGCATGTTTGGTATTTATTGACAATATGAATGTAATGTTACATAAAATATGCATATGAAAAACACAAATGAATGGGTCACTTTGTTTCCTAATGGGATATGAATTTATATTTTAGACTGCCAGTATATATGAGCTTGTCTGAGTTGTTACTAGTGATTTAGTATAGTTTATTTATTTATTTATATTTACAGAACTAAGACATTCTTTTCAAAGTATTGTGTTGAATCCAATATTTGCCGAGATAATTTCCAAATAAAATTATATAACAGACTGTGATAGATAATATTAAGTTGAAATTGGTACCATTGGATTCCTTGCCCCCAAAAACATACATTTAGATACCAGAATCAAGTCAATAGCTGCATTACGTCCAGAGATAATAGCAAATGTAGATTTCAAGTGGCGGCCATTTTGAAATCCAATATGGCGGACATAAAGAGAGAATTTCAAGTGGCCCAATATCTGAAAATGTTCGCAACATATTAATGTGCATTTGTGCCAAATTTGGTGCTTGTATCACAAAATGCACAATTCTTTTGAATATTTGGGCTAAGCCGCCCCACTAATAGTCAAAATCGTTATTAAAAACTACGCACAGTAAAAAAAAAACATTCACGAGATGACGTAGCGGGTCACGTGGGATCAAATCACCGTTTTGGGGGAGCGGGGTGGGGCCAATCGAGCATAAAAGGACACACAAAAAATATTAATATCTTCCTTCCGAGATATTTATTAGAAAAAAGAACAAGGATTAAGTGTTAAGTGAAGCAATATTTATTAAATAAACCAAACATGATGTAACAGAAGCCCAGGAATGATCGAGATACACTCGTACGATGAGCGGCCATGATGGAACTACTTTATTATACATACGTCACAGCAACGCGTAATCAGTCCCTCATTAGCATATGTACGAGTACCCGACTGCAAAGCCGCAATGAGCCGGCGGAGCCAAAGTCTCTTGCCACTATTTTACCCATCACGATGGCATCAGTGGGTTAGGTAGTTGGTAGTAGGTAGGTGTAGTAGGTACCGTACCTGGTAAGACTTGGTAAAAGAGAAGAGCAGACAGTCCTCCCCAATACCTACATACAATAAATGTCACAAGAAGCTTAAAGAAGTGACTATACGATGTGCTAGCTTAAGGCCTATTTTAAGAAATTTTAACTGGGCTTAACATACGTTTTCACAGTATGTGTGTAGTCTTATAACTTCAGTCGCTGTCAGGACTGGTTCTCTCTGGGCACTGCGGCTTCCTCCACCAGAAGAAGTTAGCTTGCAGTAAGATTAGTGCCAACAGGTCAGACGATAGCGCCGTTTCAACGGCAATGTGTGACTGTCGTTAATCAAACCGTGCCGATGGCGCTGATTGGCTGACCTAAGCTGATCGCTGATTGGTCAGCTCACAAAATTTCGCAAATTCACACCTAAAATGACACCATTTGCATTCTGGATGAGATTAAAATTAATAAAATTTACTTCTTGATTAATTCGGTGAATTCCGTCTCAACTTCGGATATTTCCGGCCATGAAAAACTATCCCTTCACTATTGTGCCGAAATTTCAGCTTCCTAGCTCAAAGGATGCCTGAGATATCACCCGGACAAACAAACAAACAAGAAAGAAAACAAGTACAGATACATTCAAAGTACACCGCCCCATGCCAAATAATTAAATATCCTACAGCGCGGCATTGCCGGGGCGCCTCCGGTGCCCGGCAATACCGCAGTGCACCTCATAGAGGCTGCATTGGGAGGGAGAGGTGTACGCTAATTGATTGATTAATTGTATAATTAAAATCAATAAAAGATTATCACAAAATATTTTCTTAATCAATTGGCTAATCGCATAACTAAACCACAAGTGCTTCATCCGAAGATGTATCTTTTAGAAATTTAATTAAATGTCATTAATAAAATATTAAATAACTAATTGATTAATCAATCATTAATCAATTAATCAATAAATAATTAATCGATTAAATGATTAATCAATAAATCAAAAATATCCTTGATAGCCTCATCACCTGGTCACTCATGTCCAAATATTAGCTTCCCAGCTAAAAAGGTGCCTGAGATATTGGCCAAATGAGAAAGAAAATAAATAAATGATCAATAATGAAAATAAATAAATAATAATCATTAAAAAATAAAATTATTAATCAATTCGATCACAGAACACATAAACCACCACCATTTCATCCGAATCTGTAACTAAAAAAAAAAAAAAATTTAGTCATTAATCGAATAATTAAATAATTAATCGATTAATTGCTAAATTGATTAATTAATAAATCAAAAATAGCCTTTGCAGCCAAATCACCTGGTCATTGGCATGTCCAAATATCAGCTTCCTAACTCAAAAGGTGCCCGAGTTAATGGTCAGAAGAGAAAGGAGCCTGGCGTTGGCTTAGCGGCTAGGGTGCCAGCTTAGGATCCTCGGATCCTGGGTTTGAATCCCGGTCGATCGCTGAATTAACGACCAGGGGGGTTGACTCAGCCTGTCATCCTTCCGAGTTCCGAGGTCGGCTAATTTGAGTACCAGTTCACTGGTAATTCCCTGCTTGTCGTAAAAGGCGACAAACAGGGTTGGCGGCAGGAAGGGCATCCAGCCGTAAAACATTGCTTCCAAAAGGGGACCGAAAAACAACAACAACCACGGTGCCCGAAAAAGGCCAACCCCCGCTTGTGGTGAAAAATGGCCTCTAAAGGTGTTTGTTTTTTTTTGTTTTTTTTTAACTCAAAAGGTGCCTGAGTTAATGGTCAGAAGAGAAAGGAAATTTGATTAATTAAATAAGTACTTAATTAATCGCTAATAATTAAATAACTCCTCAATTAATTGATTAATCAAAAAACAAAAAAATACCGTTTTTGACAAAGGACTTGCTCACTATTGTGCCGAAATTTCAGCTTCCTAGCTCAAAGGATGGCTGAGATATCGCCCGGACAAACAAACAAACAAACAAGAAAACAACCAGAGTGAAAACTGAGTACTCCCTTTCAGCGTGCGTCACTGCCGAGCCCCATTCGGTGCCCGGCAATGACGATTTGCAATGCCTGGAGATGCCATAGGAAAGGAGCGGTGCACATCAACCAGAGTGAAAACTGAGTACTCCCTTTCCGTGTGCGTCACTGCCGTGCCCCCTTCGGTGCCCGGCAATGACGATTTGCAATGCCTGGAGATGGCATAGGAAAGGTGCGGTGTACACTGTACAATAAGTACAGATATATTGAAAGTACACCGCCCCCATGACAAATAATTAAATATCCTACAGCAAGGCATTGCCGGGGTGCCTCAGGTGCCCGGCAATACCGCAGTGCACCTCATAGAGGCTGCACTGGGAGGGAGAGGTATATGCTAATTGATTGATTAATTGCATAATTAAAATCAATGAAAGATTATCATAAAATATTTTCTTAATCAATTGGCTAATAGCATAACTAAACCACAAGTGCTTCATCCGAAGATGTATCTTTTAGAAATTTAATTAAATAAGTCAATAAAAAAAATTAAATAACAAGTACAGATACATTCAAAATACACTGCCCCCATGCCAAATAATTAAATATCCAACAGCATCCTAGGAAATTTCAGCTTCCTAGCTCAAAGGATGGCTGAGAAATCGCCCAGACAAACAAACAAGAAAGAAAGAAAACAAGAAAACAACCAGAGTGAAAATTGCGTACTCCCTTTCAGCGTGCGTCACTGCCGAGCTCCCTTCGGTGCCCGGCAATGACGATTTGCAATGCCTGGAGATGGCATAGGAAAGGAGCGGTGTACAACAAACAAACAAGAAAGAAAGAAAGAAAGAAAACAACCAGAGTGAAAACCGAGTGCTCCCTTTCAGTGTGCGTCACTGCCGAGCCCCCTTCGGTGCCCGGAAATGACGTTATGCAGTGCCTGGAGATGGCATAGGAAAGGAGCGGTGTACAATAGTTGCATAATTTGGCAACAATAATAACGAACGGGAACGTATAACCTCTTAACCCTCCCCCCAAGTCCCAACCCCGACTTCCGTGCGGCCGTGCCCGCCCTGGCCAAATCACATGATCCAATCATCGTGATGTCATCGTGCTTCGAAGTGCGACTTCGAAAATATGCTCCGGTTGTTTTCACCAAGTGATGAGTGTGTGAGTGTATGAGTGAGTGCACTGCAAAGCATCTTGAAAAAGAGTGCCGCACCTTGATGGAGAACAAAGTAGCCCAATTTTTGACGAGGCGTGGCAGGCATGTCCAAAGTAGCCCAATTTTTGATGAGGCTCGGCAGGCAAGTCCAAAGTAGTCCAATTTATGACGAGGTGTGGCAGGCATGTCCAAAGTAGCCCAATTTATGACGAGGAGCAGCAGGCAAGTCCAAAGTAGCCCTATTTATGACGAGGAGCAGCAGGCAAGTCCAAAGTAGCCCAATTTATGACGAGGAGCAGCAGGCAAGTCCAAAGTAGCCCAATTTATGACGAGGCATGGCAGGCAAGTCCAAAGTAGCCCTATTTTTGACGAGGAGCAGCAGGCATGTCCAAAATAGCCCAATTTATGACGAGGCATGGCAGGCAAGTCCAAAGTAGCCCAATTTTTGACGAGGAGCAGCAGGCAAGTCCAAAGTAGCCCAATTTTTGACGAGGAGCAGCAAGCAAGTCCAAAGTAGCCCAATTTATGACGAGGAGCAGCAGGCAAGTCCAAAGTAACTAAATTTATGACGATGCGTGGCAGGCAAGTCCAAAGTAGCCTAATTTTTGAGGAGGAGCAGCAGGCAAGTCCAAAGTAGCCCAATTTATGATGTCGAGCAGCAGGCAAGTTCAAAGTAGCCCAATTTTTGACGAGGAGCCACAGGCAAGTCCAAAGTAGCCCAATTTTTGACGAGGAGCAGCAGGCAAGTCCAAAGTAGCCCAATTTATGATGAGGCATAGCAGTCAAGTCCAAAGTAGCCCAATTTTTGATGAGGAGCAGCAGGCAAGTCCAAAGTAGACCAATTTTTGATGAGGAGCAGCAGGCAAGTCCAAAGTAGCCCAATTTTTGATGAGGAGCAGCAGACAAGTCTAAAGTAGCCCAATTTTTGACGAAGAGCAGCAGGCAAGACCAAAGTAGCCCAATTTTTGACGAGGCATGGCAGGTAAGTCCAAAGTAGCCAAATTTATAACGAGGAGCAGCAGGCAAGTCCAAGGTAGCCCAATTTTTGACGAGGAGCAACAGGCAAATGCAACGTAGCCCAATTTTTGATGAGGAGCAGCAGGCAAGTCTAAAGTAGCTCAATTTTTGACAAGGAGCAGCAGGCAAGTCCAAAGTAGCCCAATTTATGACGAGGAGCAGCAGGCAAGTCCAAAGTAGCCCAATTTATGTCGAGGTGTGGCAGGCAAGTCCAAAGTAGCCCAATTTATGACAAGGTGTGGCAGGCAAGTCCAAAGTAGCCCAATTTTGGACGAGGAGCAGCAGGCAAGTCCAAAGTAACCAAATTTATGACGAGGCACGGCAGGTATGTCCAAAGTAACGAAATTTATGACGAGCCACTATCCTATATATGTACATATATATATATATATATATATATATATATATATATATATTGTTACAGATCGCGGTTTAGATGTTATGATGACCGAGCGGTGGTGTATTTAACCGCGACCTAACAGGATCCCCGACTCACCCGATTCCACCCAAACGTTGGCCGGATCGCACCGCAGCTAGTCAATGAGGGAAAAGACGAAAACGACGCAATGCAAAGAGGAAAACGAAGACAAAAAGGTTGGAAATACTACTAAATTTATTTACTATTTACACACATAAGCAAAAAGAAAGCAGTCACGTTTATTTACAAGCACATAAGACGCAGGTGACACAGGGAAAATACTAGCTTACCTACAGTCTTAATTAACCCAGGACAGAACAAACAAAAGACAGACTCACGCGGGGAATGACAGGAATGGCAGGAGGTGGATGGCTGGAGGTGAACGCTTGGTGGAGCCAACGCGGAGCTTGGTGGAGCTTTGGTGGAGGTGAACGCTTGGTGGAGCAACGCGTAGCTTGGTGGAGCTGAACGCTTGGTGGAGCCAACGCGGTGCTTGGTGGAGCTGAACGCTTGGTGGAGCCAACGCGGAGCTTGGTGGATTGGTGTGACGGGTTTGCTCTCCTTCCCTCACAAGCTTCAGGACTCTTTCTCTCTCTTTCTTAGTCCCACCCAGTCCAACAACTTCCTCTCTTGCTTAGTCCAACTCAAGGCCTTCCTGTCTTCTGATCGCCTCCCTCCTCGACTCCTCACCGCAACCAACGCAACCACTGACCGCCACCACCGACTCCTCACCGCAACCAACTGACCACCGACTCCACTGACTGACTCTTCACGACTCTCTCTTGACGACCAACTCTTTGTGACCAACTCAAAGTGCATCTCTTTTGGGAACACCCCCGCCGTGGGTTATATAGGCCCCGCCCCTCAACCTTTGCGAACCTCCCCCAAACGTTCTCTCCCCGCCCTCTCAAGCCAAACCCCTTGTTCATGGTTGGTCGAGTGGGCTGGCTCACTCCTCCCCTCTCTGACGAGGTGGGGACCCGCCTTTCTTCCCCAACCCTGCCTCGTGGTCAATGGCGGATGAAGGGAAAACCGCCCAACATGCAGTTGGCAATGCGAATTGCAATTGACGGAAAGGGGGGAATGGAAGTGTTGGGAGTGGGAATGAAGGGAATCTATCTCTTTCACTGGTGCAATGGAGTATTTCAATTAATGGGAGACACAGCCTTACTCTAAAAACACATAATAAGAGATAACTATCAACAGGGGTATTCTATTACTTGGCTGATGTGTATGCTTGTGGACTAATTATGGGATGCCCTTTCACCTTTACACAGCTCCGGAGGTAGGGGGGCGCAGAATAAACAATAATAATAATAATACAGCACACAATCAACAAAAAATACAGTCCTCATCTCCGCAACACTGCACCCTCCTCCTCTTAGTCACGTCCCGGGCCTACAACTTTTACTTTTAGTGTGACACGTAGGTGTAGTTCCCTCTACTTTTAACCTGACCCTGAGTGCGACAGTTTTAAAACATAAATAAATGTGTCCCGCTGCTCCATTGCACCCTGCCTAACAGACTTACGCCCACAGTTAACCGAATTGCGGAATGGTCTTCAATGACATTTTTTATTGTCATTGAATGACAATTGACATCAATGACATTCAATGACACACTGACGCTATTTTTATTTACAAAACTAACCCAGGACCTGTGATTGTTCTTTCTGGGGGGGAGACAGTCTGCTCTGCATCGACGCACCATGAAAGCACCCAAAAACGCACCAATACACACCCAAGCACCAATCGGTGCAGTCATCATTGTTCATCAATAAAATTAAGCCAACAAACCCAAACCCTGCAGGTGTCTCTTGCTCTTCGGCTCCCTCTGCTGGTTATCATTATTTGTTCTTCCAGATGTTGTCATTCCTTTGCTTTGCTTACTGGCGGCCTATTTGTATTAAAACTTGCACCCAATGTGTCCTTCTTATTTATTTTATTTATGGCCCACAGGGCCGACTAGTGTGGTTCACCTGTGGGGCATCGGTGCCCTGTGGCCAAGGTCCGCCAGCAAGATTTCGGGCCCTCATGGCCGGTTCCAGCAGAGGGGCCATGCCCCAACCCATGGGGTCCATAAATGGTGCTCGGCCACCGACATGTGGTCCATAATGTGGTGCATCGATGCAGACAGCTGGTTCTGGGAATTTCGGGCGCACAATGGCCGACCCACGCACGCTCCCCTCGGCACCCAATGGCGCACAGGTCATGTGGGAGACAAAAGGGGAAAGACAATTGAGCGAGGGGTAAGGTCACAAGGGTACACATCAATAAGGCAATGCAAGGCTAAATGCGTACGGAGGGCGAAGTGAGAAAGCTCGTCCCTACCGTACGTCACCCCCCTGTCACCTACCCTACCCTTGCCCTTACCCCATATGTACAAAAATCTACACATTTACAAATTCGTCACTACTGTCACGTCTTCCCCATAGTTCCCCTATACCAAATTCGTCTCCACAATCCCTCTACTTCAAAATTTGCCATCACCAAATTCATCTTCAATCCTCATAAGGAGGCAGAGATGGAACATCAAAGCACAATGTCACACCCACGTCATGATGCGTCTCACCATCCAAACATTTGCACAGTAAAAATAATTAAACATGGCATGGTGCGGAGTACCTGTCACCTCAGGTGAGTGGATGCAGATGGTGCGAGGAGATCCTTCTTCCTAACTATCCTCTAAATGACTTTAACACACTTTACACTACCCGGGGTCTCTCCCTGCCAATCCATTGGCCAACTTACACTATGGGTTCTAAAAACCAATTCCCCCTGACCAAACTGTGGTGCTTCTCAATTTGGGGTCTCACTCCCCCGATTCATCTCCCGGTGCTCTCGCACAATTTCTGGGCTGCGACGTGTAGCTCTCCCAGCAGGTCTACCCACCTGCACACCTCCACCACTGTAGTTGCCACCCGAGCTTACCTAGCTCCTCACCCTAACCTAACTAACTGGGGACAGCCCCTCCTGGCTCTGTCACCCCATGGTGCCCTCTGGCACTGGGCTACCCGGGTCCGTCCTCCGGATCCTCGGGCCCCATCCACAACAACTACTACCGGCTCCCAGAGCCCACCTGCGGCCTCACCTGGCCGACATCCTCACAGTGGTGGAGTGCCCAAACCAACTACACACACTAACAGGCTACACGCCCAGCCATTTCCACAACACTAATGCACCCATCCAAAGACCATTCTTTCACCCGCACCACAGATGCCAATATCCAACCACAATTTACCTATACCCTCTACCTAACACTTACACTACCCGCCCCGGGTATCCGTGATGGGGGTCCACTCTTCCCCCATTCACACCTTCGCACCATCCACTCCACTCCACAATTATCCACCATACTCACTCCACGACCATCCATTCCAATACTCCATACCATTTATTCCATACACCTGTCCTCCATTCACCTGTCGTTGCACACCTGTGCAATCATACCTGGTGCCACCTGCACCCTCCTCCTCTTCCTGGACCAGTTGGTCAACACAACACACATCACCATCACTCACTCATACACTGCTCCACACACCTGTTCAGTTGCACACCTGTGCAATCACACCTGTTCGATCACACCTGTTCAATCCTCACACACAGGGCATCATCTCAGCTAACTACTCCCCTCTGAAACTTGCGCTTCCCAGTCGTCCCTTTAAACTATTGCGCTCCCACGTCATTATCATCCACACTCATCTACCTGCGTCCCCACTACAGGTATCAGTCACTAACTAAACTTAACGTTACCTAATGTCATCTCTTCTAGATCCCTACACACAATATAACCTAACCCACCCGGGCTAGTTTTCACTGCCATACACCCCATAAACTATAGCGCATTTGCCCCACCTGTGAGGGATGGTGGATTTGCCATCCCACCACATCGGGGGTCTCTCACTATAAATTTTGCTCGTCCAAATTCCAACCAATTCAAAAATTTTCCATTTACTGCCAATTCTACCCACTATTATAAATTTCGTATCAAATCACGATCACTATCACCCGTCTTCTTATTACATCCTCTCGATGCGCCAATTCCCTTTTAAAGCTCGGCTTCGTACAGCCGAGCAATGAATACGGGTTGTTTTGTGCCAGCGGCTGGATACGTCCCGCATTCGTGGCAGGGACGGGGGCTTACCCGGGCCGAGATCCCACGCACCACCTCGGCGTGGAGCCATCCAATGTCCCGATCTCGACCTGCCGGCACGTCTCAATAGAAAGTGGTCGCCATGAGGACCCTTCCTATCGGGCTGCCCGCTCCGCCCAGTGGAGCCCGGACGCAGCCGTTCCAAGCGAGGCACAGCGTGGATCGCGTACGGCGGTTCTTTCGAAACCGCCGTGGTTCGGATCCCCGCTGGTCCTCGCGGCACGCGAAGCTGCCCGACACGCACCGAGGGCCCGATTCGGCTATAAGTCGTTCTAGCCTTTAACCCGGTTACCGTCGATGCTTCACCTGGATGCTTACATGCATACGCTACCCCTTTCTTGCTCATACATGCAGCCGTTTCCATGCTCCTCGTCGTACCTCTTCTTACACACCTCGGTACACTCATTCCGCTCACCGACTTGGTCACACACCTGACCACCGAACACCTTGGCACACATTCGTCGCTCGCACACCTCACCAACACACCTCTTCACGCCCCTTTCTCGGTCACCTCCTTTGTGACAATCACAGGTGTGCTCTCACCCGCACACCCAACCACGTGCCTCACTACCAATTCCAGCGTGCATTCCCACTCACGCTCTACCATTCCAGGTGTGCATCCTTCCATTCCAGGTGTACATCCTCGCTCACCTGTCACAACCAACTCATGCTACGTGTCACTCTCACTACTCTCACCTCCATTCTTGACGGCGCACTCACCCTTACTCTCGACAGCGCACTCTTTCCTCATGCACCTGTCCGTTACACACCTTTCTCACGCCTCCTCTCGCGCACACTCTTTCGTTACATCCTCTGTAACACTCACCACAGGTGTACACTTCCTCGTTACATCCTCTGTAACACTCACCACAGGTGTACACTCTCTCGTTACTTCCTCCGTAACACTCACCACACCGCGCTTCCATGTACCCCCTCGCACACGCGCTTCGACCAACTCACTCTTGACGGCACACTCACTCCTTGGCGTGCACTTTTTCCTCACACACCCCATGGTCGGACATTCTCGCACACCTCTTTTTTCGCACACCAGACCTGTCGCACACTTCACCAACGGCCTTTCACGAACACCCGGATCCAAACCAATCCCCAAGCCGACTGAAGCTTTCCTCACATCATATACATTGCCACTCACCTCCGTACCTCGTCGTCGCACCTCCTTTGCCACCTGCAAACTCTTTATTCGGTTAGTGAGCATCACATCATGAGTTGAGCACCGACCTTGCACATATTCCATCACCTCCTCCTGGATTTCTCTTTTAGTTTCTGTCCGTCCCTTCTTAATTTCACTCACCTCTTCTTCCACTTCCTCTAATTTTTGTTTAACCTCTTTTATTTCTCGGTGCGTCTCTTCAAGTTCGTCCTCTAAGGCTACCGTGACCGTCTCTATGTGCATCCTCACCTGCCGGTCCTTTGTCTCCATTACCTCTGTCACCTCGTCCACCCTCATTGTCAGTTCCTCCCGTACCATCTGACATTGCCTCTGCGTCGCTATTAATTCGTTTTTAATTTCTTTTTGTGTCGCCTTTAACCCTCCTAGTACCGCAGTGTTCTTTTGAACCTGCTCCACTAGTTCTTTTTGTCCCTCCGTCAGCTGTTCCACATCCTCCGTCAGATCTTCTATTCCCCCTTGTAACTTTGCCGTATTATTCCTCACTTCTTTCTCCATACGCTTCTCACCTCGCTTTACCTCCTCGCGTAGCCCCGAGACCTCCTCCTTCATCTCCTCCCTTTCTTTTGTAGATGCCGCCCTCATCTGTCCCAATTCATCCCTCTGAGCATCCAGTTTGGTTTCTACCCCGATTTTTACCTCCTCTATCTGCTCTCCCATTTGTTTAATTTCTCGGGCGGATTGCTCCCCTATCTCCCGCAATTTGCCTTCCATCCTATTTTCTAACCCCATTAACCCATTTTGCACCTCTTTTATCCCATTGTCTAACCCCTCAAATTTCTTGTCTAATCCCTCACCGGTACCCCTCGCTTCGTCCCTCATTACCCCCATTTGGTTTCCCATTACCCCCATTTGGTTTCCCATTACCCCCATTTGGCCTTCCAATCGCTCACTATCAGCCCTCATTCCCACAATTTGGTTTCCCAACCGCTCACCCATTTCTCTTCGCTCTCGGGTGGACTTATCATTTTGGGCATCCATTTTTGCCATCATTTGAATCATAAAGACTCGCATGTACTCTGGCATCTCTGGCTCGGCTGCCGCGACCACGTGCGCAGCACAATTTGGTGCTGCTTCGGTCACGGGCGCGGCAAAATTTGGTGCCGCTACAACCACGTGCGCGAGGACGCCATTTTGTGCGTCTGATACTCCCTCAACCGCCTCCTCATTGCTCCCCTCCATTTGATCCTGGGTTACTCCTAACCCCTCTATCTCTCCCACCGGCATCCCGTCGCCTTGACCAGCCATGTCGCGATTTCAAAATTCGGGTTTTCTAAAACAAAACAAATTTCGGCCGCTCCAAATTTTGACCAAATTTTTTCTAGATGTTTTAAAAATTTGGTTCGGGCCCCGAATCTCACTCCCAGACACCAATTGTTACTCTAATAGTACAATTGGTGTTCCAAAATTTGGGCCTAACAAATTTAGTCCCAGGTCCGAATCCCACTCCTGACACCAATTGTTACAGATCGCGGTTTAGATGTTATGATGACCGAGCGGTGGTGTATTTAACCGCGACCTAACAGGATCCCCGACTCACCCGATTCCACCCAAACGTTGGCCGGATCGCACCGCAGCTAGTCAATGAGGGAAAAGACGAAAACGACGCAATGCAAAGAGGAAAACGAAGACAAAAAGGTTGGAAATACTACTAAATTTATTTACTATTTACACACATAAGCAAAAAGAAAGCAGTCACGTTTATTTACAAGCACATAAGACGCAGGTGACACAGGGAAAATACTAGCTTACCTACAGTCTTAATTAACCCAGGACAGAACAAACAAAAGACAGACTCACGCGGGGAATGACAGGAATGGCAGGAGGTGGATGGCTGGAGGTGAACGCTTGGTGGAGCCAACGCGGAGCTTGGTGGAGCTTTGGTGGAGGTGAACGCTTGGTGGAGCCAACGCAGAGCTTGGTGGAGCTGAACGCTTGGTGGAGCCAACGCGGAGCTTGGTGGATTGGTGTGACGGGTTTGCTCTCCTTCCCTCACAAGCTTCAGGACTCTTTCTCTCTCTTTCTTAGTCCCACCCAGTCCAACAACTTCCTCTCTTGCTTAGTCCAACTCAAGGCCTTCCTGTCTTCTGATCTCCTCCCTCCTCGACTCCTCACCGCAAAAAACGCAACCACTGACCCCACCACCGACTCCTCACTGCAACCAACTGACCACCGACTCCACTGACTGACTCTTCACGACTCTCTCTTGACGACCAACTCTTTGTGACCAACTCAAAGTGCATCTCTTTTGGGAACACCCCCGCCGTGGGTTATATAGGCCCCGCCCCTCAACCTTTGCGAACCTCCCCCAAACGTTCTCTCCCCGCCCTCTCAAGCCAAACCCCTTGTTCATGGTTGGTCGAGTGGGCTGGCTCACTCCTCCCCTCTCTGACGAGGTGGGGACCCACCTTTCTTCCCCAACCCTGCCTCATGGTCAATGGCGGATGAAGGGAAAACCGCCCAACATGCAGTTGGCAATGCGAATTGCAATTGACGGAAAGGGGGGAATGGAAGTGTTGGGAGTGGGAATGAAGGGAATCTATCTCTTTCACTGGTGCAATGGAGTATTTCAATTAATGGGAGACACAGCCTTACTCTAAAAACACATAATAAGAGATAACTATCAACAGGGGTATTCTATTACTTGGCTGATGTGTATGCTTGTGGACTAATTATGGGATGCCCTTTCACCTTTACACAGCTCCGGAGGTAGGGGGGCGCAGAATAAACAATAATAATAATAATACAGCACACAATCAACAAAAAATACAGTCCTCATCTCCGCAACAATATATATACATACAGACTTGGCATTTAATATGGAATATATATATTTTTTCTTGACTTGGGTTTACTTTCTTAACTCAGTATATCAATCTGGTGAGTTTCTTTTACACTTTGGTGATTTATTTGTTAAAAGAACCATGTCACTGATTGTCTGTCGCAGCAAGAAGTCAACAACAGGATTGTATCACAGGTGGTGTGGCAAAATGTACGGACAGGTGCATTTGATGATTGGCTTCACAGTCAGGTATACAAGGGTTGTTGCGTTCTGTATTAGTGGAAAACAACTGCTGCACATCTCCAAAAGTTATTGCCGCTTCCTCTGGAGATGGTCCATCAACTCGACAATGCTGTTTGTCATGGAGTGGTGGCTTTACGAAATTACGGCATGAAACAGCGTGCTATTGCTCGGCAGTATGGCATCACTCAAGGTCAGGTGTCAAAGATCCTGAAACGAAATGCTCAGAGGGGTGTCCCTACTCCAATACCGAGGCCAGGACGTCCCCGCAGAACCACAAGGAGGGATGATGGCCAGCTGCACCGGTTAGTCCGCAATGGCCGTACCAAGTCAGCTAATCGGCTTAGGGCTGAGTGGCAGCAACTGACAAATGTGCCTGTATCCAGAAGGCTAGTCAACCAACAACTGGTTCAAGCAGGCTATCGTGCCAGGCGTCCCCTGAGAAAGCCATGCCTGACCAGACAACACCGCCAGCGCCGATTGCAGTGGGCCAGAGAGCACCGTCAATGGCAGCCAGGACACTGGAATCACATGATCTTCAGTGACGAGTCTAGATTTCTGGTCTATCGTCAAGATGGCCACGTCCGAGTGCGCAGACAAGTGCATGAAGCCTACAACAAGGATTGTATAGTGCCAAGAGTCCAAGCTGGAGGTGGTGGGGTGACTGTTTGGGCTGCTTTTCATGCAGGGGGGAAAACTGACGTGGTTGTTCTGAATGGAAACCTGAACCAGTTCAAGTACAGGGCCATTCTGGAAGAAACATTGCTTCCATTTGCTCGTGCAGCCTTTCGAGGAAACTTTGTCTTCAAAGATGACAACGCACGGCCTCATCGTGCCCACATGATCCAACACTTTCTTGCTGACCGTGGTGTAGAGCATATGGAGTGGCCTGCCATGTCCCCGGATATGAATCCGATAGAGAACTTGTGGGCAGAATTAACGCATCAAATCGACCACTTGGACCAGCAGCCGACCTCTGTGCGTGAATTGCAGCAGGCTATTGTCACTGCATGGCAAGCGATTCCTGTCCAAACCTTGGCAAATCTCGTGAACAGCATGCCTCAACGTGTACGTGCTCTCCTGAATGCTCGTGGGGGTTACACGAAGTACTGAACTGTAATTTACTGTCCGTAATCCCAGTCGTAATTTAACTTTTGTTTTTGTTAAAAAAAATTTGGCTGATGTGCAAAATAAAGAGATACTTCTGGAAAACGTACAGAAGTTTAACACAGTACTGTCCATGAATTGAGTTCGATATCAGTTTACATCACTTTCAAGGATCAATTTATTTGTTTCAAATGTGGTTTTTGTTTCTTTTAAAGGTCACATTAACAAAATCTAGAATAATTTCAACAAAATTCCAATGAACTTTTGGTTCTAAGACATCTTGAAAAGTAAGTTCACCCCCACAAAAAAAAAAATCCATATTAAATGCCAAGTCTGTATATATATATATTATATATGCTATTCATAGAATACTTACCCTGCACAGTCAACTTGTTGTGCGCCAACTCTTGTTTTTAAAGGTTTTTTTTTCTTTGATCCACTATGGCTGCCAGTCCACCCACGCGAAAGATGACATCCTAAATTTATATTCTCTATTATAATTGTTGTGTGGATCACGCTCAAGAAATTTCAAATTGATCAGACGAAGCAAGCGTTGTTCCTGTCTAATTACGACGTCATAATCAAGGCACCAATGACGTCATCGTTAACACTTATTCCCCATTCGGAGTTCTTTACAATGAGACATGCTTCAGTTTTTTCCATGGAATGGTTTCAGTTTTCATGTATTTGCTTATTTATGATCGAGGACCCATTTTTCAAACTTGTACCTTCTTAAAAAAAATTCAGTCCTCAGCTTCTTTTAAAAAAACCAAAGTGATCCAGCTTCTCACCATCTTTTTATGTCTGCGTCTGTTTTCCACATGCAAACAAATTATTTACTATAATTGTCTGAGTTCTGAGCTTTGACAAATATTCTGATGAAACCCACATAATTAATCACTTTTAAACTTTTTGACAAGTTTATTTTGATGAGTCTTTGTTGTGTAGTTCCATTACCTCTAAGCCTTTCTGTCTTCTACCGACTCCTCTCCGGCCTTGCTCCCCCAGCTCTCTCTGGGCTCTGTCCCCCAAATATTCCTACAAGACGCACAAGATCTGCCAGCAACCCTCTTATGGTTAAACTACCAAAATCAAGACTCTCTGCTCACCTTCACTCTTTCATTCCTCTTTTCTCCCGCCTCTGGAACAAACTCCCTCACTCTCTTCAATCCCACTCCTCCCTCCAGGTCTTTAAAACAGCTGTTCACCACCATCTCTTATCTTCCCCCATCCAAAACCTTGATGTTTTCTACCCCTGTTAATTCACCCCAGATCCACTTTTTTTGAAATACCGACTTCTTTCCTGGAAGTCCTAGCAGTGTCCATGTGTTTTATACCTCTCCCACCCCCCCCTCCCCTTACCATGCCTCCTCCCCCCAAGCCCTCTCCCTCCCACAGATCTCCCGATGTCCCTGTTCTCTGCTGTTGTACTTGTGTGCTTCCCTCTCTCTCCAAATCTTGTCTCCCGCTCCCTTTATTATATGTTTTTTGTGTCCGTTTGTTTTTTTTGTGATTGATGTTAGCTCTTACACGAGCCTCGATCCTATATACAAAAAAAAATAAAAAGCTGTAAAAAAAAATCACGACTGTACAATTTCAGCGTCGTCATCACCAGATCCCAATTGGACAGCAATTGTCATGACAATAGGTAAGGGCCAATTATAAAAAGTATGGGTTGAGGTGGGCAAACCAAGGCTTGTGCAACTCTTTGAATGGCATGCGGCTCCAAGTATTATCACAAAGACTCGCCCCGTCAATGAAAGGCCGACAATACGAACTCTGGCATTTTCCACAACACCTTTTTCCATCATGGGGTCCCAATCTTTCCCATGCACATAAAACATCACAATAGTGTGTAAACTTATGGAGTATAGTTTATTCCAAAAATATGTTTTATTTTCCATTTAATATCAACAAGCATTTTTAAAATATGCAATAAGCTTTCTGTGAAACATTCATGCTTCAACTGATCCCAGTTGTATGTCTTCGACACAAGAGAAGGTTGATGAAAGCTCGTCGGAAGGGACGCATGCTGAGTGCGTACAGGAAAGGGTTAATCATGGAGTTGGCATGATACAGGGTGATGGCAGCTGTTAATAAAGGCATAGGAACAGGACACGTCGGACAAAAGTGAAAAACACAATCTATCGCTTGAATGGGAAACCAGCACAACATGAAGAGGAATAAAACGAGGAAGAGGGAGGCCGCACTCCTCATCTCCTTCATTACAGCTTGAGCCTGGATGTCCTGGGAGAGCGAAGAAGCAAAAAAAAACTTTTGAGAATAAGGAGATCAAACTTACATAACTGTTTCACATGCAGTCGTGGACATAAATATTGTCACCCTTGCACTTTTTTCAAATAACTCACAATTTTCTCGAAAAATAAGTTGAAATTGACGAAAGTATTTGGTCTCCACAATTCTTCATTTCACTGTTAATAATACAGAAAATTTGATTTTGATTCAGAACTTAATATATCCTTTTAAATCCAAAAATAAAAATAAATGGCATTGACAAAATTATTGACATCCCAGACGTGAGATTTGGTAGCACAACCTTTGGCCAAAATAACTGCAGTCAAGTGCTTCCTCTAGCCATGAATGAGCTTCCTCCACCTCTCTACTGGTAGTTTGGCCCACTCTTCTTGTGAAAACTGCTCCAGTTCTCCCAGATTTGAAGGGTGCCTTCTCCCAACTGCTGTTTTCAGATCTCCCCACAGGTGTTCAATGGGATTTAGATCTGGACTCATTGCTGGCCACTTCAGAACAGTCCAGCGTTTTGTCTTGAACCATTCCTGGGTGCTTTTTGAAGTGTGTTTGGGGTCATTGTCCTGCTGGAAGACCCATGACCTTCAGCGAAGACACAGCTTTCTGACACTGGGTTTGGGGTCATTGTCCTGCTGGAAGACCCATGACCTTCAGCGAAGACACAGCTTTCTGACACTGGGTTGAACATTGCGCTCCAAAATGCCTTGGTAATCTCCTGATTTAATGATGCTATGCACATATTCACTGCACCCAGTGCCAGAGGCAGCACATCACCCCCAAAACATCACTGAACCTCCTCCATGTTTGACTGTAGGGAAGGTGTTCTTTTCTTTGAAGGCTTCATTTTGTTTTCTGTAAACATAGAGATGATGTGCTTTACCAAAAAGCTCTAACTTGGTCTCATCTGTCCACAAGACATTCTCCCAGAAGAATTTTGGCTTGTTCAGGTGTGTTTGCCAAATTCCAGTCGGGCTTTCTTATGTCCCTGTGTCAGCAGTGGGGTCTTCCTGGGTCTCCTACCATAGAACCTCCTCTCGTCAAATTGGCGACGGATGGTGTGAGTTGAAACTGTCGTACCTTGTGTCTGAAGGTCACCTTGAATGTGTTTGGCAGTTGATCGAGGTGCTTTCTCCACCATTCGAAAAATTATTCGCGGCAATCTTCAATCAAGTTTTCTCTTGCTGCCATGCCCAGGGAGGTTGGATACAGTGCCATGGGCCTTAGACTTCCTGACAACATTGTGTACGGTGGACACAGGAAGATCAATATCTCTGGAGACGGACTTGTAGCCTTGAGATTGTAAATGCTTGGCTACAATCTTCTGTCTGACCTCCTCAGACAATTATCTGGTTTTCTTTCTTTTCTCCATGTTCATTGTGGTACACACAGTGACACAAAACAGCAGAATGACTCCTTTTCTCCATTCAAACTGGTTGAATGAGTGATTTTTATATTGCAGGCACCTGTAACTCAACACAGGTGAGTTAAATTCCCAAGTAAAGGAGAATCACCTGCTTGAAATCTAATTATTTCTAACAAGTTCTAAAAGGTGCCAATATTATTGTCTGGGCTTTAGGATTTCTGTGTGGAATAAGCTAAGATTTGGTAATTTTTTTCAGCTTGTTTTGTTTTGTTCCACTGCAAACCAAAGAAATACAGTCACGTGAAAACGTAAGTACACCCCATGTAAAGTTTTGACTTTTTCAACATATTTCAACATACAGCTATTTGATCTTCATTTCAACAATATTGATAGATAAAGGTGATATAATATAACAAATATTATGAAACATTTTTCATTTTGTAGTCCATTGTATAATTTAAATAAACATAAATGCAAATTTCACATGTGGAAAAAGTAAGTACACCCCTACATTTATCACTACTTCAAATACCTAAAATTAGAATCAGGTGCACCAGCTCAGGTGCAAATGATTAGAACATCGTTAGAGAGGATCTTGGAGGAACCAGTCTTATTTAAACCTCAGACATTTAGTTTGGTTTGCTCTTTGTTGTTGAAGTGTGCGGCGTCACCATGCCTAGATCAAAAGAGCTCTCTGAGGCCTTCAGAAAGAAGGTTATAGATGCCTACGAGTCTGGGAAGTGATTTAAAAATATCTCCAAACAATTTGAAATCAATCATTCGACTGTCCGGAAGATCATCTACAAGTGGAGAAGATTCCAAACATCTGCCAACTTGTTCAGGACAGGCCGCCCCAGCAAGTTCAGCCCGAGAGCAGATCGCAAGATGCTGAAAGAAGTCTCAAAGAACACCAGAATGTCATCACGGGACCTACGGGGAGCTCTTGCCACTGTTGATGTCAAAGTGCACGAGTCTACCATTAGAAAGAGGCTGCACAAATTTGATCTACATGGGAGGTGTGCCAGGAGGAAACCTTTGCTGTCCAGAAAGAACGTCAAGGCAAGACTAAAGTTTGCCAATGAACACCTAGGCAAAGACCAGCACTTCTGGAACAATGTGCTCTGGACAGATGAGTCAAAGGTAGAGCTATTTGGCCACAGTACCAGAAGACATGTTTGGCAAAAACAAAAGACAGCATTTGACCACAAGAACCTGATACCAACTGTAAAGCATGGTGGTGGAAATATTATGGTTTGGGGCAGCTTTGCTGCATCAGGGCCTGGGCAACTCTCCATCATAGAATCCACGATGAATTCTTCATTGTACCAGAGGGTGCTTGAGGATAATGTGAGGCCATCTGTCGGAAAGTTGAAGCTCAACCAAAGATAGACCTTGCAACATGACAATGACCCTAAACATACCAGTAAATCCACCAAGGAATGCCTGAAAATAAAGAAATGGTGGGTTCTGGAATGGCCAATTCAAAGCCCGGATCTAAATCCCCTCGAGATGTTGTGGGGGGGATTTGAAACGAGCTGTGCATGCAAGAAACCCCTCAAACATCGCACAGCTGAAAGAATTCTGCATGGAGGAGTGGGCAAAAAAATTTCCCAGTTGATGTCAGAGACTGGTAGACAGTTATAAGAAACGCCTACTTGAGGTTGTTTCTGCCAAAGGGGGCAATACCACCCATTAGAGCCAAGGGTGTACTTACTTTTTCCACA
Organism: Myxine glutinosa; assembly: GCF_964187855.1. Taxonomy (NCBI): domain Eukaryota; kingdom Metazoa; phylum Chordata; class Myxini; order Myxiniformes; family Myxinidae; genus Myxine; species Myxine glutinosa. Next base: position 201,808,815 of record NC_136265.1, on the reverse strand, counting down.
TGCGAAATTTGCATTTATGTTTATTTAAATTATACAATGGACTACAAAATGTAAATGTTTCATGATATTTGTTATATTATATCACCTTTATCTATCAATATTGTTGAAATGAAGATCAAATAGCTGTATGTTGAAATATGTTGAAAAAGTCAAAACTTTACATGGGGTAGTAGTGTAATAATGTTGCTTCTGGGACACCTCCGTTTAACATGGGAAATCCCTATCTAATGTCATTTACCCCCTTGTCTTTTTCAAAAATCATAAACACCTCTATTTCTCCCACCCTCATCTTTATGAACCTTTTGTCTGTAGTACCTATCCTTAATGTTGTTCATTAGACCACTCAAACACTACAAATATTTGTTTTCTCTTATAGACCTATCATCCTTCTTCTACATATCATCTGGCAGATTAATCTTTGACCCACTCAAACATTGACCCATTCACTTCCATATTAATTCTTTCCCTCCCTCATTGCCCCTAAACACCTATATTTCTCTCACCCTGTTCTTTACGAACCTTCTAACCTTTTGACATGTTATCCTTATTCATTAGACCACTTAAACACCTGTGATCCTTCTGACCTCATGGACCTTTTAACCTTTTACTCTTAATATCATCTGGTGAATATAACCCACTCAAACAACGACCCTACAAATATTTGTTTATGCGTGGGAAATAATTTAATTCTCCTACAACTCTCTTCACCATCTAATATATTAACAAAAAATATGTTTGAGTTCGGTTCTTTATTAAGATATTTTAACTGAGCTAAGATAAAATGGTAAACCTCCCTCAATGTTCTTGCTTGAGCGCCTCCAGTGCCACATACCATTTTTAAATTAAAGTATATATTTTCCTGACAACCATCAAAGTTTTCCGTCCACTCAAAAATATTTCCATCTTTTTTACCCAATTCACCGGTATTTAAATTAATTCTCTTATTTGTTTTGTGAACTTTTTTACCAGTTGCCTTTTCAATTATACCTATTTGATATTTTTCACATTCATTATGTTTTCCATTTATATACCAAGGTTGATTACACCTCCACTCTTTAGTCTGGTTGATACTTGGTTCTATCATTTATATAATAGTAAAAAAGGCGGCGGTAGCCCGTTAAAATCCCCAACCCCCCCCCCCCCCTTTTTAACTTATCACTTATATATATCTTATCACTTATATATATCTTATCACTTATATATATATCTTATCACTTATATACTTATATAACCATAAGGGAGACTATCAATTCCATTTTCTAAAATAAACCTCTTATCATCAAAAGCCCCCAATGCTTTCTTATTTATCTCTTCTGAATATAATTGATGTTTATAACTTCTTATTCCATTAATCTTTCTAAACTCTTCTTTCTTTGTTGTTAAACAGTTATAATAATCCTTAAAGTTTATTGTTTCTTTAATAACATTTTTCTTTACACCTTTTAACTTCTTATCAGTCTTTTCAACGTTATTCACAATGTATTTATAAGCATAAGCCTTTGACCTCAATCCCACAAATTCACTCATAACATTTCCTCCTAATTCATCCTTGAACTTTCCAATCACCTTTTTATTTTTAGAAGAGAACAACTCACTCTCTGGACTGTAATTACTCGTGTCATAGATATTAATGTCTCTTTTCATGTCTGAATAAACATCGTTGGTATTAATTTTCAAAATAAAACTATCTGTATCCATATAAAGTAGATTAACATCATTTTGATATTTCTTCCTCAAGTTATTATAAAAGTAATCATACATTAATGACTTTGATAAATCAAGAATTGTTGTTCCAATATAAATAGGTTTGTTCATTTCAATACTCTCTTTAATCAAATGGATCGCACAAAAGTTCTCAGTAAAGACCTCAGCTCGAGTAAAACTCGGTCTATTAATTAATTTTGATGCTTGTTCCCAAGATGTTGATAGTCTGATATTTTGTCTTTTCCTCACATTCTCCATAGTCTTACCAAAGACCGCATTATTCATCAATTTATAAAAGTCTTTCTCAAAATCTGTTTTTGACTCTGTTCTTCTTTGTGTATTAAAATCAATGTACCCCTTTAACCAATGACTTTGATTGAACTTTAGAACCCTATGGATCTTCTCTACTCTTAGACCTTTTGATAAATATTGTCGCAAATTTCTTTGGTGTAGAACATAATTTTTCTTGTTATATAATGTAGTAAGTAATTTTTCTGTTGATTCACCTATATCAAACGATCGTTGATAATCACTCAACCATTCTTTCTTTGGACTTGCTTTCTCACAAGCAAATGGGAGATCTTTGTGTAGGTTATGGAGTTCCTCTGGATATTTTAAATCAATTTCAAAATAATAACCAACTTTTTCTTCATCCAATTCTTTTTGTGTAGAGATACATACATCTTGTAAAACGTTTTTGTAGTCTTTTTCCTTTACCCATCTAAGTTTTCCATAAGGAAGAGCCTGAGACATTGCCCAGCCATACAGGTTGTTCGCGTCATAGTACATCAAGTAAGAACTCTCTTTCGTTGGATCATAATTTGGAAGATATTTGTTATTTGCTTTTGCGTATCTACTCGAGCAGACTTGTGAAATTCCACCTCTTTTTGCCTTTTCAATCATCAAAAGCATATCAACATCGGTTATCAAATCCAAATCTTGTTTTGTCATTTTCAACATCGCACTCCAGGCCAATCCAGGTGCTGTGTAGTAGTGAGCAGGATCCAATCCATATCCAGTGCGACAAACAGATCTAAAGGCTTCAAATACATCGGCCAATAAAAGCACATCAGTTTTGAGATACAAATCGTGATACTCGCCAAGATTCTTGATGTTATATTTTTCCCAAACATTTTGTGCGTGTACATAATCTTTATCAGATATATGACTATTATTTAATTTGTTATAGAAATTTTCTTTTGAAGGAAGTTGTGTTTCATTGAATCTCTCAAATGAGTCCATATAGTCATAGGGGTAAATTCCCTTTTGTGTTAGAAAATCTTTATCTAAAAAATACTCTGAAAGACATGGAAACTCTTTTAGATTTTGAACCAAGTTAACCAATGGACTTGCCATGAATTTAAATGCATCAAGAAATCTGATATGAGTAATAGGAGATGTGTGAATTGTTTTTGTGAATGAAATGTATTTCTGATCCGTGTTTGGAATTGCTGAGATACTTCCAGAAGTCTTTGAGAGTTCCTTGATAAATAGATGTGTATCATAATGAGCGTTGTTATGAAGAAAGACAGGAATGAAAGAGGGGAGTTGATAATTAATATTACAACTTTGATGAGCCGGACCTCTATATTTACCAGTGAGATGACAATGGTCTCTAACCTTTAGACCTTTACCAATTTTCTCCTCACAAATATGACAGACATTGTTTTTTATAAATTCCCTTTTTTCTTTACTTGTTAAGGACATTGGTTTATTGGTTTCTCTCATTATCTTGGTTAATCGAACACAGTCTTTTTCTAGTCGTTTCACAAACTCCTCTGGGGTATTTGAGCCTCTATACATCTCTAACTTGTTATATTTATCACCAACGGATGATTTGATATAATAACAAAAACCACAAGGAGTATGTTTTTGATATTTATTTGTGTATGATTCTTTTGGATCTTGAGAAGCAGTATCAATTTTTTCTAAAATACTTTCAAAATCAGCATATATAACAAATGGATGTTTGATTTTTTTATTTTCATCTTTGAATGTGATCTTTGAGCCTTCTTTAGGCATATTGATTACCGTTGATTTATGTTCGCCACAATAATTTGAATGTTTATCTAATCTTTCTTGTGAATTGAAGAAGTTAAGACAACGCAAACAAATATATATTTTATTTGTTCTCTTACAGACTTGTGGTTTTATTAATTTAGCAATATCTTTGATGTATGTATAATGTGAATTTTCGTCTGAATTAAAATATAGAAGATTAATATGAGTTTGTTTACAATTGTCAGAAAGCTTTAAAACCTGAATGTTGTTTGTTTCTGTTAGACCATAAACATTAACTGATAAATTATTCATCTTTTCAAATTTAGGAATATCATTTAAAGTCATCGGAAACTTTAGATCTTTCGTATTTAATGTATTCTCATATTTTTTATAATGAGATACTCTTTCATCATGAAAATGTGGAGGATGTAAGTGTGCTAAAATAGACCAGAGAAAACATTTATTGTCTTTATTTTTGATATTGATAACTGCTTTTCTATTTTTGATAACACTGGGTAAATCAATGTAAGAAGAAGCTTTTAGAGGATCTGATTTAAGAATATGAATGTCTATGTAAATAATTTTTCCTATATTGAATCCACTTCCTACGATTGAATTATCCACATCTTGCTCTTGTTTAATAAGTTCATCATAGACTCCTGATGTTTTAAAATCTTGATATGAAGATATAAAGTGTGGCTCAGTTCTCATGTATGGTGCATCTATAACTCCTTCATCCTTTGTCATTTCTAATTTTACTCCCATATAAAATTTAAGTGGTTTCATTTCCTTTAGTGTTTTTTCAATCAACGTTTGAACAGCAGGTTTAACTATTTCTACAGCATCAACTATAGACTCTGGTTCAGGAGGTTTGAAGTTAAAGACTCTTATTTTAATATGTCCTTTGAATGCTCCATCAGAGTTTTTAGTTGTGATAAAATTTGATAAATGTAGATTTGTTTTAAGATGTATTTTGAAGCCTTTCTTGAGGATATTTTTATTACATGTAGAACAGTGTTTTGTTTCAGGTGGAAGAGGGGAAAGTTTGTTTAAAATGTTGTATGTATGTTTTGCGGTGAGAATATGTTGTTTATAATATTTTACTTCCTTCTCGCAAGTATCACAATAAACCATATTTATAGCGTGAGAAAACGTGGTGTTTTATATATATCACTGTGCTTAAAATAAAACACTTTTGAGCTTTACAGCTCCGTTTTATATATATCGCTGTGCTTAAACTAAAACACTTTTTCACTCAGAATCATCTAAGTCATAACTATCACATGAATACTCAGAATCATACTCAGAGTCATCAATAAAGCTACTCTCATAACTATCATTTGAGCACAAACTATTAGTATCATAACTATCATCTGTGTTCAATGAAATACTATCATCACCATCGTCCAAGTTCAATGAAATACTATCATCACTATCGTCTGAGTTCAATGAAATAGTAAAATCTTCACTGCTGTATTGACTCATATTTAATTAGCAAGAAAAATATTCCCATCAATATCTATATACTTTCTTTCATTAACAGATTCAATCTCTACAATTTTTATATCAAAAGTTATCTTTAAATAATCTCTAACTATCATAGAACGAAATGACATTTCACCAGAAATATTAACATCATTCATTTTACTTAGATCTACACCCTTTGGATTATTAAAGAAAATACAAATGTCTCCTCTAGAATTATTAATGGTCTTATCATTCTTTTTCAAAGTATCGTGGTCAATCACTTTTTCAAGCTTTGAATAAATTGCCAGGAGTAGAGGAGAAACTTTTGTTAGATTTACTTTAATGGATGTCTTTCCAGGTATAGTTAGAGCTCTTCCTTTAAATGAAATAGAGGGGCTCATGTTATTTTCCATAACTGGTTTTACCCAAAAATTTCCATATTTATCTTTGTTCAATTTAACATCTTTGACATATTTTTCTATATCTTCCACCGAAGTAGAGATTGATTGAAATTTGTCTTTTGTGCTTTGAAACATTGTATTTATTAATGAATAAACTTGCGTTTAGTTTAAGTAAAAATTTACCACATAAATATGATAAGTTCTGAAGGATATTTAGAATTTCCAGACTCTCCATATGATAAATTAGAGAATTGTCCGGCTTGTGATAGAGTGGGGCTTAATGATGAGGATTCATATAAACAATGTATTTTCTGTGATTTAATTTTAATTAATGATAATAAGAAATATAAAAAAATATATAACTCTTTTAAATTAGAACCAAAAATGAATTACTTTACAAGATTAATAAGAGAGATGAATGTTAAGTATTGTGATGATAATACACCATTTCTTTCAAGGGAAGAGACTAATTGTATTGAGGAAATGTATAAGGGTTTAATGATATTTATTATTCAAAATAATTTTAATGGAAATGTTAATACAAGATACTATATAAATAAAATAATGGATTATTTTGAAATTAAACCCGAACTCAGGATAAAATATAGAGTTTCTCAAATAGCTCAAAAAAAGTTGGATAACTTGTTTTCCAAATATATAAATGAATGATTTTTTACCCGTTTGGGAAAATAAGATAAAATTTAATAACCATAAAAACATTCCAAATTCATTGAGATGTCTAATAGTTGGTTCAAGCGGATGTGGAAAAACCTGTTTACTTTTAAAGATGCTCCTTGGTTCTAATTTTTTAGATTATGATAATTTAATAATTTTTACAAAGTCAAGTTTTCAACCCGAGTATCAACTACTCTCACAGGGTTTTAATGCGGGTCTTAAAAAGGAAGACATTATCGGTTTATTTAAACTTCAAAACAAACTAAATGATTATAATATTGATGATATAATACAATTATTTTGTGATACACAGAAATCAAAATCGAAACCCATAACTTGTATTCTCAGTGATAATACGGATGATATACCTTCACCTCAAGATTTAGATAAATCAAAAAAGAACCTTGTCATCTTTGATGATTGTGTTAATGAGAGAAACCAAACAGTAATGGATAGCTACTATACAAGAGGGAGACATTCTTCTTGTAATTGTATATATCTTAGTCAATCATATTTTCAACTCCCTCGACGCTCAATAAGAAACAATGCCAATACTTTTATTTTATTTAAGTTAAATTCAATAGATGTAAATAATTTTTGGAGAGATAATTGCTCTACGTTATGTAGTAAAAAAGAATTTGAAAATTATATGAAACACACGATTGGAAAATATAAATATATTGTTGTGAAACAAGATGAGATACTAAATGATATTTTTCAATAAATAAATACAGAAAATGAATACTGAAGAAAGAGAAAGAAAGTTTAAGGAACATCAACAATTAGTTTCAAAAGTTGTTAAACAACAGGAAGAGATAAAGAAGAAACGGAGACAGAAACTAACTGGTGAAGAAGCCTTTGAAAGAAAACAAGAGAAATTCTTTAAACCACTTTTGAAAACTCAACACCCTACAGTTCCCACGGTAGAATTTACTCCGAAAAAACTTCAAATGCTCAAAGATTTTAGTCAGATAACAAAACAAGAACTTGGTGAATTAGAATATGATGACGAGGGATTATTTCGGAAACTTGAGGAGGTAAATCAACCCCCTAATTATGTTGTGGAAGCTCTTCAAAACAATGAATATTCGGCGGGTTCAAAAACCAGAGCAGGTCTCATTCCAACAGAAGAACCAGCAGTGTTTCATCTTGTGGAAGAAAAGGTATTGATATTTAATGATGAATTGATGTTCTTGAGTTCTACTCAACCAAATGTTAAATTAACTCCAAGATTAATGTTTCTTCTAACAAACCCCGGATTCAGCGGTTCAAAATATTTTGAGGAACCACTTGATATGGAAAGAGAGGAAGATAGGGTATATATTGAGTTGCTAAATGCACTTGATTATGGAGTTTCTGTTGCTGGTAAAAGTAAGAAGAATGAGAAGGAGAAACATATTATTGATGCTTTAAGTAAGCTTGGTTCGGGTGTTAGTTTTCTTCCAAATGACCCATCACAATTAGTTAATAGGCTATTATTGTTGTTAGGTAGTAAGAAGGCTGGAAACAACAATTGTTTTAATGAATCCTCAGCCATTTTAGATCAGTTGATGAACATGAAAATAATTAATAAATGTCAATACAAAGATATTTTATTAGATATTAAATAAGATGAGAAGCACAATTCTTAGTTTTAATTTCACAACGAGCGATTACACAGCTTCATTCCCTTACCCACTACAACTTGACCCCCTTACCTCATATGAGGCATCTTTGTTGTCAATGGAAACTTACAATACCCTTTTTAATATCACAGAGAAAAACAACAAGTTTAGTTATAATCCAGGAAGTGGATATAAAACTATAACCGTTTCACCTGGAGCTTACGAGATTTCTCAAATATCTTCAGAAGTCTCTCGCCTTATGAAAGAAAAAGGTGATGAACCAAAAAATATTGTAATAGATATTCAAAAACACACTTCAAAATCAACTATTAAACTTAAAAATAATTATAAAGTTGATTTCACGATTGAAAATTCGTTTAGAGAGCTATTGGGTTTCTCTTCAAAAAAGATTGAAAATAACGGGACGTTTTACAGTGATAATGTTATCCAAATATCCTCCGGTATAAATTCAGTATTAATTCATTGTGATTTGATTGATGGTGCTTATAACGATGGAATAAGAACAAATACAATATTTTCATTCAGTGCATACTCAACCCCGATTGGTTATAAATTTAATATGGAACCAAAAAATCTTGTCTATTTACCTGTGTCAGGAAAAACCATATACAGAGTAAATTTTAGGATAACCGACCAAGATAATCGTATGATATCCTTTAATGATGAAATTATATCCATCAGAATTCACCTACGTGAAGTTTTTCAATAAATAAATAATGGTTATTGTGAGAAAACACGAGTTGGGAAAATATAAAATAATTACAGGGGAGGGCATGTTCCTTTCACCAGACTATACAAGGTATGTGGGTAGAGGATACTATAAACCTAAGAGACAACGAGGTGTAGGTCATCAATTTCGAAATAAAGGAGATGGGATAATTGATACTCTAATGGGTATTGGTTCAACCATCCTTAAACATAAAGACCTAATTGGTTCAACTGCTTCTGCCGTGGGCTCCGTTGCGGGTGCTATAAAGAGTATAAAAGATGCTCAAAAGGAGTCTCATAAATTACAAGCAATCAAAGAAATAAAAAAAGGTAAAACTCAACTATCTTCACAAGAACGACAAAAAATCATTAAAATACTTGGGTCAGGGTTTCAACAATTTTAATGCTATATAAATACAAGTATGGAAGCGATTGATAGTATCTATGATTTGGATGATACGATTATCATTTCAAACTCCACTAAAAAGGAAGACTATTTTAAGGTAAATGCTATAACAGGAACAGACTGGAATTCAAACGGAACAAAAAGTTTTGAAATAAATAATCAACAAACTTACTTGAATATAGCTGATAGTTTCTTGCTGTGTAAATTTAAATTCACTAAGGCTGCGAATAATACTAATGCTACACTCGTAAATGATTTCTTCTGGAAAATGTTTGACAGTGTCCGCCTGTATATTGGAACACAAGAGGTTGAAGCGGTTGATTATGTCTCTGCTACATCTGAAATGATGAAATTTACACTATATTCGTTTAGTGATAGAATGGGTAAGGGAGCTGTTGAGGGTTTTATTCCTGATATGTCAACGGGTACAAACGCAGACCCTGGTTATAGTCAAAGGAAGTCAATGTATAATGATGACGCAAAAGCTGAGAATAGTTTTACCGTAGCAGTACCTCTGAAAGGTATATTTGGATTTTGTGATTATGATAAAGTTTTGTATGGGCTTAAAATTAGATTTCAACTACAAAGGAATGATAATGTAAATAGATTGCTTTTTGGGGATGAAAATGCTTTGGAGAAAATAATAAATTTGTTATTAATGATTTGTGTTGGTATATCAGTGAATATACTCCTAATCTTAAACGGAAGAGATGTTAAATAGAAGACTTAACTCAAAGAAACCGCTAAATGTATCATACCTTAAAAGAAGATGTCAACACGTTAAACTGGAACACACTACCTACACTTGGAATTTAGGTGTTCTTCAAGGAAAGCCACGATACCTCTGGCTCATTTTTAAAAAACCAGATGGAGAGGACGGTACTAATAAGAATAATGCCCTGAGTGATAATGCAAAAAGGTGAAACAACTTCGGGTTTCTCTTGATGGCACATTTTATCCGCGAGATAGATTGGAAATTGATTGGGAAAAAAATGATTATGCGGAAGCCTACAAGTCCTACCAAAAGGTGTGTGAAAGTAATGGTAATAATGATCCTATTTTGGATATGGTTGCGTTTCAAAAACTTTATACAATCTACGCAATTGACCTGAGTTCTCAAAAGGAAACTATAAAGTCTAATCGAGTGGATACTTCTCTATACATTGAAAGAGGGGAGAGTGAAGAGGTTAATGCATATTGTTTGCTTTTGGAGGAAACAGAATTACAGATTAATACAGATAATGGTGTTATGATTAATATCACATAGGTTTTTTCTCATAAATAAATGGTTGGGGTATATGTTAATCAAATCAATCTTAATAAATTAACATCTTGTATTCAAAATCAAAAGCCTTGTATTATTAATGTTAATACAATTCAAAGAAAAGGAGCTGTAAGAATTGATGTTTTACTCACACACACACAAGTAAAAACACTAAATGATGTTGGATCACTTAAAATTAAAATGACGAAACCTATGTTAAAGAAATATTCAATAGACGAGTCAAGAGGAGGATTTCTCCCGTTTCTAATTCCTTTATTTGCTGGTTTAAGTGCGGCGGGAGCATTGACTGGTGGTATTTCAGCAGCGGTAAAAACTGCTAACGAAAGGAAGGCACAACTAAAAGCTCAAAAAGAATTGGAAAGACATAACAAGGAGTTGGAGAAACAAATTAGTGGAAGTGGTGTAATTGTAGATTTTGCTCAAAAACTTGAAAGTCTACCTGATAAAGCTAGATTGTTGGTTGGAGATATGCTTTCCTCTATCGCTCAAGCGGGTGTTAAACTAACTAAACGGGGTAATGGATTGTATCTTTCTCATAAATAAATGGATAAATGGTTTAAACAATTTGGAAAGAATACAACGTCAAATATAGAACTAGCTAAGTATTGTAAAACACTAAAAATTGATAATGTGGTTATTTGTATGAGAGATGAATTAATACATATAAATAAGAATACAAAGAATATTATTATGAATTTAGACACACAGAATGGTTCTCATTGGGTTTGTATTCATAATAGTCAGGATAAATATTATTTTGATAGTTATGGTATGCCACCACCTGTTGAAGTAATACAATTCTTACAGAATGGTGTTTATCAAACATTCCAAGTTCAAGAAATTAATTCTAAATGTTGTGGCCAATTATGTTTATATGTATTATTTCAACTCAACAATAATGAAAATTTTTATGATATCATTTTTTATCTAATATAAATGACCTATGTTGGAAAAGATGGTTCTATCTTTGGAAAATCCTCTCAGGATATTGATTTATCAAATTATTATACAAAGGCACAGGCTGAACGACAAAAATATAGTGTAAGTAAAAATATTAATATGAAGAATACTTATAAATTAATCAATTATCCAAACCCTACAGATGCGAATGACTTGATTAGATTCAGTGATTTATCACAATATATATCTTTAAAGAAAACAGCACGTTTTGTGAAACAAGTAAAATTTACAACCACAACACCTGGTTATACTGACCATACACCTTTCCTCATTGAATTTAACTACCTGCTTACAATTAAATTTTATAAAGAAGGACATTTAGTTAATATGCGAATTAATAAATGGGGGTATGATATGCCTGATTTAGGGTATAATTGGTCTTTTTCAATAAACATAGAAGACCTACATGATTTAAATCAGTCTCGTAAAGAAGAATATTATCCACTTGGTGAAGATAAGGATTTATGTGGAAGTACAATTAGTAAACAACAAATACGTGATTTTAAGAAAATAAAAATATATGATAGTATAGCGATGGTTCGCATGACAAAGAAGGAAGGTAATGAGATAAGGATAGAAAGCCGAGGAATACAAACCGATTTGGTAGTGGGAAGATGGGGTGGTATTACCTGTCATAATATTAATCTCACATATATTTCTGATACATAAATGGCAGGAAGAAGACTACAAGAGAATTATAATTTTTGTATTCAAGGATACCTACAAGAAAAGGGTGCTCGGTATTACATACCTTATGATTTGGAGCATATACATGGGAATTTTGTCATTAAAAACTGGCCTTATACTGATATTGTTAAACCCACAAATAGAGACTTGTTTAAAATATTAAATAAAAATGAACTTCTCAAAGTTATGAAATATAAAACTCTTTTAGAAATCGTCAACAAATCTTATTGGTATCCTATTATGAGAAAAATAATTATAGATACAAGAATATCTCAAAATCCAGATGAGTATATGTATAATATTCTTTGGGGTTCAAACTCAAGGGTAGCAAGGGATGAGGAAGGAGTTGAAGAAGAGAAGGAGGAAAGAGAGAAAAAGGAGAAGGAGGAAAGGGAGAGGGAGGAGAAGGAGGAGAGGGAGAAAAAGGAGGAGAAGGAGGAGAGGGAGAAAAAGGAGAAGGAGGAAAGGGAGAAAAGGGAGAAGGAGGAAAGGGAGAAAAGGGAGAAGGAGGAAAGGGAGATGGAAATCAGTGAGATTCATAAAAGATTGAGTGTATTAAAGCAAATAAATCAATCTCAACGCACCGAAGAGGAAATTAAAGAATTAACAACTCTTATGAAGATAATGGTTTCAAAAATAAGAACGTCAATGTCTCCAATTTCAGGGAGGAGATTTAAACGAGAAAGTGGTGAAGAAGAAGAAGAAGAAGAAGGAAAAGATTATGTGATTGATGATGTTGGTGTCATTGACTTTAGTTAGTTTTTATTTGTAAATAAATGGAGGAGAGAGTGAAGGCATTCCTTAGGATTCTTTATGTTTTAAAAATCAAGATTGAAATGTATATGTTGAAAACCAAAAAGGTTTTGATACTCTGTCGGAATTTTTCTGATAAATAAATATGAGTTATTGTCTCAAATGTAAAAAGAAAACTAAATCTAAAAATATCTCTTATGTTAAAGCTAAAAATAATAGAGTTTGTCAAAAAGGAATATGTCAAGTGTGTGGCTCTAAAAAGTGCCAATTCATCTCTCCTAAAAGAGGAGGAGACATACAAAAGTTTCTGTCAGGAAGTAAATTTACAACAACTGGAATTCCAGGGGAATTACACCTTCCAGGGTATTCTTTCTGTGGTCCAGGAACAAACTTGGATAAAAGATTAGATGAGGCTAACAATCCTAAACCTTGGTCTAAACCTACAAATAGGGTTGATGAAGTGTGTATGAAGCATGATATTGCTTATGGGGATACCACTACGTTGACTGAAAAACATAAAGCCGACAGCGAAATGTTGTATAATTTGTCTTTGATACAAAATCCAACGTTGAGAGAGAAAGTTGATAGGTTTATTGTGAGAAATTTGATAAATGCTAAATTGAAACTTGGTCTTGGTTATTCCTCAAAAAACTATTAGGCTCTAATGATGCCATCAAGACTGAGGAGCTTTTGGCTGAAGAATTACACAAACCTATAATCACAAAGTTTAAAAGAAGGAAGGTTTATTCTAAATACACTGACCACATATGGTCCGCTGATTTAATTGAATTGAATAATGACAGGGGATACAGGTATGCTTTAACCGTTATTGATTTGAGGAGTAGATTTGCCTGGGTTGTCCCTTTAAAAAATAAAAGGGGTGATACTTTAATGTTAGCCTTTAAGCTAATATTTGATCGGGATAAAAGGAAACCAAAGAAGTTATGGACTGATGAGGGAACAGAGTTCTATAACAAAATATTCATGAAATTTCTTAAGGGGAAGGGTATTAAATTATACAGCACCTTTAATGAAGGAAAGGCAGTTGTTATTGAGCGTTTTAATCGTACTTTAAAAGAGAAATTATATAAAAAATTCACACAACTCGGTTCTCAAAAATGGGTGTATTTAATTCAGGATATTGTAGATAATTACAATAATACAGTTCATTCATCAACACAATCAAAACCATCAGAAACATTTACAAAATTAGAATATGAAAAGGAGATTAATTTGAGAAAGCCCAAGTTTAAAGTTGGTGATATTGTAAGAATATACAAATGGAAAAGTCATTTTGAGAAAGGTTATACACAAAAATGGACTCGTGAATTATTTAAAATCATTGATGTAATGGATACAGTCCCTTGGACCTACAAATTATATGATTTAAATGGAGAAGAAATCTTGGGTTCATTTTACTCACAAGAATTACAAAAAACACAAGTAAGCAGATAATACCCTTGAAAATAATAAATAAATAAATAAAATGTAATGGGGATACGTTTTTAAATCTGTGAACCCCAAACACAGAATCCCACAACTTTTTAGTTGGGGCTTAACTTTTGTGTGTGTATAATGGGGATACGTTTTTAAATCTGTGAACCCCAAACACAGAATCCCACAACTTTTTAGTTGGGGCTTAACTTTTGTGTGTGTATAATGGGGATACGTTTTTAAATCTGTGAACCCCAAACACAGAATCCCACAACTTTTTAGTTGGGGCTTAACTTTTGTGTGTGTATAATGGGGATACGTTTTTAAATCTGTGAACCCCAAACACAGAATCCCACAACTTTTTAGTTGGGGCTTAACTTTTGTGTGTGTATAATGGGGATACGTTTTTAAATCTGTGAACCCCAAACACAGAATCCCACAACTTTTTAGTTGGGGCTTAACTTTTGTGTGTGTATAATGGGGATACGTTTTTAAATCTGTGAACCCCAAACACAGAATCCCACAACTTTTTAGTTGGGGCTTAACTTTTGTGTGTGTATAATGGGGATACGTTTTTAAATCTGTGAACCCCAAACACAGAATCCCACAACTTTTTAGTTGGGGCTTAACTTTTGTGTGTGTATAATGGGGATACGTTTTTAAATCTGTGAACCCCAAACACAGAATCCCACAACTTTTTAGTTGGGGCTTAACTTTTGTGTGTGTGTGTATGTGCGAGTGAGTCATAATAATATACAAACCCTAACCCAACCCAAGCCCTAACCCAACCCCATCCCTAACCCAAACCCATCCCTAACCCAACCCATCCCTAACCCAACCCCATCCCTAACCCAACCCCATCCCTAACCCAACCCCATCCCTAACCCAACCCCATCCCTAACCCAACCCCATCCCTAACCCAACCCCAACCCTAACCCAACCCCATCCCTAACCCAACCCCATCCCTAACCCAACCCATCCCTAACCCTCACATTCAAAATCCCAACCCTAACCCAATCCCATCCCTAACCCAACCCCAACCCTAACCCTCACATTCAAAATCCCAACCCTAACCCAACCCATCCCTAACCCAACTCCATCCCTAACCCAACCCCATCCCTAACCCAACCCCAACCCTAACCCTCACATTCAAAATCCCAACCCTAACCCAACCCCATCCCTAACCCTCACATTCAAAATCCCACCCAAACCCTAACATAATCTTTCTTTTCTTCTTTTTTAAATACGTATTTCTTTTTTTTTTTCCTCTTCCTCCAATTCTGTCTTTCAAGGCTTTTAAGTTTGAAGAAGTAGAAATGGGAAGAAAGAATTTTCCAGCATTTTCTTCCTCGAACTTTCTTGATATTGCTTAAATCAAGCGTCATTAAATAAAGAACATTGTTCATTGCTTTAGAATCCAAAGAGTCTCCAAGAGGAACCCCACAGGTAGAGTCTCCAAAATAAAACCAACTTTCCAAGTTCCCAAGGTATAACCACATTCCTGTTGAGCCTCCAAGATAGGTATCACATTCCGAGTCATCAAAACAAAACCCCCATTCCGAGTCTCCAAAAATATAACCATCTTTCCAAGTCCCCAAGGTCAAACCACAATTTTCAGAAATATTGGGGGTTTCCGTGATAAGTCTCACATAGTATAACTGCGGACCATCAGGGAAAACTTCCCTTTCCCAATTTTTAGGGTTTCTATGATGTGTCTCACATAGTATAACTGCGGACCATCAGGGAGAATTCCCATTTCACAATTTTTTAGGGTTTCTATGATGTGTCTCACATAGTATAACTGCGGACCATCAGGGAGAACTCTCCTTGCCCAATTTTTTAGGGTTTCTATGATGTGTCTCACATAGTATAACTGCGGACCATCAGGGAGAACTCTCCTTGCCCAATTTTTTAGGGTTTCTATGATGTGTCTCACATAGTATAACTGCGGACCATCAGGGAGAACTCTCCTTGCCCAATTTTTTAGGGTTTCTATGATGTGTCTCACATAGTATAACTGCGGACCATCAGGGAGAACTCTCCTTGCCCAATTTTTTAGGGTTTCTATGATGTGTCTCACATAGTATAACTGCGGACCATCAGGGAGAACTCTCCTTTCCCAATTTTCAGAAATTTGTGGGTCTCCAATGTATGACTTGTATTCTGGCTCATCAAGGTAGAACTTGTTCAGTGGGTTTTGTTTTGATAACTCACAACAAGTATCATCATGGTAAAACTCTTTTTCAGGATTTTGTGGATCTCCAAGGTATAACTCTTTGGCTGGGTCATCAAGGTAGAACTCGTTCTGGGGGTCTTGGTTGTTCAAAATGTCTTCAAACAAAAAAATAACTTCATCCCAAGTTGTGTTAAAAGCAGAATTTTCATTTCGTATCTCAGATACAATTTCCTGTGAAAGAAAATAACAATGTATTAATTTAATACAATATTTTTTATTTGTATAAATCAAGCTTTATGAATATTAAAATAAACTTTGTTAACTCTTACACGAGTCTCATCTTAAAAAAAAAAAAAAAAAAAAAAAAAAAAAAAATTTAATAAATAAATAAATAAATAAACAAACTTACCTCCATTGATAAGAGGTTCGAGTCCAGTTCATCAATCTGAAGGTTGAGTTCTACACAGGTAGTAGGACTCCATGGAATAGCAAAGTTATCCCATTCCATTTCGGCATAGTAGTCCATTCTCAAGTGAAGCAGAAAGCGTGTTTGAAAAAGCCTGTGTGGTCGGTGCCTTTTATAAGGACTGGGTGTGTCTTCCTGTGGAAATTCCCTGGGCGTGTCTTAACTGGAAATGATGTGATGGAAATTCCCTGAAAATGATGTAATGTATTACCTGGAAATGATACAATGCTGAAGAGTTTATAAAGTGGGTGGGACTTAGCAAAAGTGGGAGGAGCTCAGCAAAAGTGGGCGGGGCTTAGTAAAAAGTGGGCGTGGCTTAACAAAAAGTGGGCGGGGCTTAGTATAAAATGGGCGTGGTTTACCAAAAAGTGGGCGGAGCTTACCAAAAAATGGTATGTGGCACTGGAGGCGCTCAAGCAAGAACATTGAGGGAGGTTTACCATTTTATCTTAGCTCAGTTAAAATATCTTAATAAAGAACCGAACTCAAACATATTTTTTGTTAATATATTAGATGGTGAAGAGAGTTGTAGGAGAATTAAATTATTTCCCACGCATAAACAAATATTTGTAGGGTCGTTGTTTGAGTGGGTTATATTCACCAGATGATATTAAGAGTAAAAGGTTAAAAGGTCCATGAGGTCAGAAGGATCACAGGTGTTTAAGTGGTCTAATGAATAAGGATAACATGTCAAAAGGTTAGAAGGTTCGTAAAGAACAGGGTGAGAGAAATATAGGTGTTTAGGGGCAATGAGGGAGGGAAAGAATTAATATGGAAGTGAATGGGTCAATGTTTGAGTGGGTCAAAGATTAATCTGCCAGATGATATGTAGAAGAAGGATGATAGGTCTATAAGAGAAAACAAATATTTGTAGTGTTTGAGTGGTCTAATGAACAACATTAAGGATAGGTACTACAGACAAAAGGTTCATAAAGATGAGGGTGGGAGAAATAGAGGTGTTTATGATTTTTGAAAAAGACAAGGGGGTAAATGACATTAGATAGGGATTTCCCATGTTAAACGGAGGTGTCCCAGAAGCAACATTATTACACTACTTGGGGTGTACTTACTTTTTCACGTGACTGTGCATATGTGGATACCAAAATATTTTTTTAATTTCAACAATTTTCTGGAAGAAATGGTGCATTATTTGAAAAAGGGGCAAGGGTTACAATATTTTTGGCCATGACAGTATGTGGTTTTCTTTTATCAGCATGGGTATTTGGGACTAATTAAATACACATTATATACTCTAGTTGTGTTACTAATTCACATAATTTCATGAAGTTTGACAATCTACCTGGAGAGCTCCTTAAAAAATCCTTTTGAAAAAAAATTGAGCAATAGAATAATGCAACTTTTTTTTTTTTTTTTTTTTTTTTTTTTTTGTATACAAGGTCGAGGCTCGTGAAAGAGCGAATATTAATCACCCAGAAAGACAAACCGACACATAAAACATATAACATAGGGAGCGGTAGACAAGATGGGGAGAGAGGGGGAAGGACACAAACACAACATTTGAGAGCAGTGACTGAGAGACATGGAGACATCGAGAGATCTGAGAGAGGGCGAGGGCTTGGGGGGGGGGGGGGCGTGGGAAGGGGGCGGTGGGAGAGGTATAAAACATATGGACACTGCCAGGACTTCCAGGAAAGAAGTTGGAATTTCAAACAAGGTGGATCTGGGGTGAATTAGCGGGGGTAGAAAAGATCAAGGTTTTGGATGGGGGAAGATAAGAGATGGTGGTGAACAGCTGTTTTAAAGACCTGGAGGGAGGAGTGGGATTGAAGGGAGTGAGGGAGTTTGTTCCAGAGGCGGGAGAAAAGAGGAATGAAAGAGTGAAGGTGAGCAGAGAGCCGAGATTTCGGCAGTTTAACCATCAGAGGGTTGCTGGCAGATCTTGTGCGACCTGTAGGAATATTTGGGGGACAGAGCACAGAGAGAGCTGGGGGTGCAAGGCCGGAGAGGAGTCGGTAGAAGACAGAAAGACCACCTACCTGCCTGCGGTGAGTGAGTGAAAGGCCCTCAGAGATAGCTTCATCGCGGGAGATTCCAATAATTCTGAAAGCTTTGGTTTCAACAGCGTGAAGCCGAGCTAGGTGTGAGGCAGGAGCACCGGCCCATAGGGGAGAACAGTATTCCATTGAGCTGCGGATGAAAGCCTTGTATGTGGTGAGGAGCTCAGGTGTGCCGAGGAAGGACTTCGCACGACGGAGGATGCCCAGTCGGCGACTGGCTTTGGAGGCCAGCTTGGAAATGTGGTTTTCCCAAGAAAGATCATGGCAGATAGTGAGACCCAAAATCTTGAGCGACAGAACTTCTTGGAGAGGATTGTTGAGAAAGTAGATGGGAGGGTTGTCCAGTCGATCTTTTCGGAGAGACATAGTAAGAGTGTGAGATTTGTCAGGATTGAAAGACATGTTCCACTTGTTTGACCAGTCTGTGATTTTGTCCAGGTCTTCAGAGAGTGAGGAGGCAGCAGACTGCCGATCTGAGGGAAGAGGAATGGAGCGGCAGAGAGTGGAGTCATCAGCAAAGAGATAGAGAGGATTTTCGAGAGAGTCAGAGAGATCATTGATGAAGACCAGAAAAAGCACGGGGCCCAGAACACTGCCTTGGGGAACTCCAGCCTGAACAGGAAGAGGAGATGAGAGAAACCCATTCAGGGCCACACGTTGACGACGACTAGAGAGGAAGTCCGCCAGCCATGCGTGGAGATTTCTATGGATACCAAAGGAGGAGAGTTTGGTGAGCAGAGCGGGGTGCCAGACCGTGTCGAAGGCACGTGATATGTCGAGGGAGACAGCTCTAATTTCCTGTTTGGCATTGAGGACCTCCATCCATTGTTGAGACAGCAGAAGCAGCATGTCCAGAGTAGAGTGACCTGGTCTGAAACCAAATTGATGATCAGAGATCAAGCCATTGGAGAAGAGGAAAGATTTCATATCCGAAGCAATGATGGATTCCATGACTTTGCTGATAATTGGGAGAAGGCTGATTGGTCTGTAGTTGCTAGGATCTGTTTTTGCACCTTTTTTGTGCAAAGCGGTGATGTTGGCTGATTTCCAAGCAGATGACCTTGAGCAAAAGAGAGGGTGAAGAGAACAGAGAGAGGGTGAGACAGAGCAGCAGAGCAGGATTTTAGGACCCGTGGGCTGATGCCGTCGGGTCCAGTTGCAGAATCAGAGTCGAGGGTTGACAGAAACTTTTCCACCTTGTCAGGAGGAAAGGACACGGAGTCCAGGAGCAGCAGGGTACGACTGGGTATGGTGGGTACAGAGAGGGATGGGTTTGGGACACAAGATTTAGAGGCAAACACAGAGTTGAGGCATTCAGCTTTTTCACGTGCGGAGTCAGCTGTGTAGCCGTTTGAGGTAAGGGAGGGGATGGAGGGGGAACAAACACCAGAAACGGATTTGACCAGACGCCACCAGGATTTGGAAGAGGGAGACAGATAAGAGAGTTCGGTCTTGAGAACGGAGAGATATTGTTTCCTGGCTCTCCTGAGGGTGGACACACACTTGTTTCGGGCTTTGTGAAAGGAAATGAGATTTCCTTCCGTTGGATTTGCTTTCCAGGAGACGAAGGCAAGTTGTTTCTGGGCAACAGCCTCACCACAAGATTCCGTGTACCATGGACGGGAGGAAGGGTATGACAACTGAAGACGAGATGGGATAAATCTGTGCATGAGAGAGAGCAATTTACTTTGGAAGAATTCCCAGGATGAGTTGATGTCAGAGGTGGTAGAGATGGGAGACCAGTCCAGATGATTGATGGCTGCTTAAAGACCGTGCCAGTTGGCCTGAGTGAAATGCCAGACTCGTCGACGCTGAGCAGGCTCCCTGAGGATGGTCAGAGAGATGTCCACTTTAACAAGGACATGATCAGATGATCCGATCGGAGCAGAAGAAGAGCAGCAGACATTTTCAGGGAAGTTAGTCATAACCAAGTCCAGAAGAGAAGATGTTCCGTTGACTGAGATCCGGGTCGGGAAATTGACAGATTGTGTCAGTCCCAGTGAGTCGCAGAAGTCCTTTGCTGAGGAGCCATGGCTGGTGAGAGAGGTACCCACACCCAGCCAACTGGCATGATGACAGTTGAAATCACCACATATGAGGAAGAGAGAGTTGGGATGAGTAGATAGAAGTTGGTCCATATCATCAGACAGCGAGATGTAGATTGAGTCATCACTGTTTGGTGGACGGTACAACACACATATGAACAAGAGGTGGGAGCGAAGGGGAAGCCGTAGCCAGAGGTATTCCTGGGGGTGAGGTGGAGAGAGTGCAGTGCAGGGCGAGTGAGGAAGAGAGTTTTTGATAAAGATAGCAACCCCGCCTCCAGGACGAGGCTCAGGTCTATCATACCGGAGGAGGGAGTAGCCCGGGAGAGATACTATGGAATCAGAGACATCATAAAGGAGGAAAGTTTCTGTTAAGCAGATCACGTCTGGTTTGACAGAAGCAACCTGTATGGAGAGATCAGTTAAGTTTGAACGAAGGCCCCGGATGTTTGAGGTCCATACCGTTAATGAAGAGGAAGGGGGAGCATCAGATACAGAACAGGGGGGAGGAGGGGCAGGGTAAGATGTGGAAGAGGTGGAAGAGGTAGGGAGAGCTGTTGAAGGTGTGTCAGAGATTTCAGAATAGCTCGGAGAAAGGGAAGGATGGGGCGGACAAAAGGTTTGATGGTGATTGGGTGAGCCACAATGAGGTGTTATTTGAGGAGGGGGAAGAGCGAGGCAGAAGGTTGGGGGAGATGGAGGTGAGAGTTTGAAGGGGGAAGAAGCGGGGAGGACGCTTTGAGGAGGGGCAGTGAGAGGGGGGAAATTGAGAAGCAATGAGGGTGGGGAGATTTGAAGGGGAGGGGTGAGGGGGGAGTTTGGGAGGGAAGGGGCAAGGGGAGGGATTTGAAAGGGATGGGATATGGGGGAGATTTGGAGGGGAGGGGTGAGGCAGGAGTCTAGGAGGGGAGGGGCGAGGGGGCGTCTTGGCGGGGAGGGGTGAGGGGGTAGTTTAGGAGGGAGGGGGCAAGGGGGGAGATTTGAAAGGGATGGGTGATGGGGAAGATTTGGAGGGGAGGGGTGATGGGGAAGATTTGGAGGGGAGGGGTTATGGGGAAGATTTGGAGGGGAGGGGTGAGATTGGATTTTTGAAAGTGTACGATTTATGGGAAACGAACATTTATTGCAAAATGAGTTTCTTGTGACCTTCGAGTTAAAAATACGTTTAAGGACGCTGGATGGAGGATGGAGTGCAGGAGAGTTTAGGGAATGTAGAAAAAAGGCACTATAGGAGATGGATATTTTTTTTGGGATGAATTGATTTGGTGAGCAAGTCGAAAGCAGCCTTTTAAAGAAGAAGAAGAAAAAGGTGTTATAAAATATGACGGAATACATAACTTGAGGGGAAAGTGTAAACATTGAAGGTTAATGAGTGAAAACTATCTGGGGAAATGGGGGAGAAACACGTGGTCGAAGAACGAACGAACGAATAAGAATGAATAAACGAATGAGAACAGAGAAGGAAAATGTTTTTTTTTTTTTTTTTTTTTTTTTTTTTTTGAGTTGAGATTTACACAAGGAAGTAGGCTATGGGTGAAAAGACTGGGAATACAGAGAACGAAAGTTATTGGATCACAAAAGACGGACCGCTGAGAGAAAAACAAAGCCTCAAGGTTGTACAGTGCACACTGTACAAGGCCTCAAGACACGACACGGCAAACAGACGATCAATTTATGAAAGATAAACACCGAGAAACAACCAAAGTTGCACACAATAACTTCACACACCGAAAGATAAATACAGTTTCGACAAAATACAATTGTGAACAGACTTAACTTCGAAAAACGTGGAGACCGTGTGGAGCTTCGAAAATCCCTGCCGCCGTCTCCAAGATCTCGCGAGATCTCCAACTTTGTTACGAGGAGCGATAACAAATCTTACATTGATAAATTAATCGTGTGTTTTCAGGTTCTTTGAAAAGGTATTAACAGACAATGGACATACCAAAACAATATAAAACATGGTATTTGAAACTGGAGATGCGTGTGTCATATTCATGGATCACATTATTGCTCAGTTGGGAATCCACAAAGAGCTAATTGATGTATCTATACATTAATATGAAAACAAATTCATCAGTTATACAAAATTCCCTCAAATAAAGTGATATTGTTTTAATCAAATAAAGGCCTATATAAAATTCATCAAATAATTTTTTTAATCAAATTTATCAAATTCATCAAATATTTTTTAACATCAAATTTATCAAATAAAGGCCAAAATCAAATTCATCAAATAAAGGCCTATATCAAATTCATCAAATAATTTTTTAAATCAAATTTATCAAATAAAGGCCGAAATCAAATTCATCAAATAATCTTTAAATCAAATTTATCAAATAAAGGCCTATATCAAATTCATCAAATAATCTTTTAAATCAAATTTATCAAATAAAGGCCTATATCAAATTCATCAAATAATTTTTTAAAATCAAATTTATCAAATTCATCAAATATTTTTTAACATCAAATTTATCAAATAAAGGCCAAAATCAAATTCAGCAAATAATTTTTTCATCAAATTTATCAAATAAAGGCCTATATCAAATTCATCAAATAATCTTTAAATCAAATTTATCAAATAAAGGCCGAAATCAAATTCATCAAATAATCTTTAAATCAAATTTATCAAATAAAGGCCTATATCAAATTCATCAAATAATTTTTTTAAATCAAATTTATCAAATTCATCAAATATTTTTTAACATCAAATTTATCAAATAAAGGCCAAAATCAAATTCAGCAAATAATTTTTTCATCAAATTTATCAAATAAAGGCCTATATCAAATTCATCAAATAATTTTTTTAATCAAATTTATCAAATAAAGGCCTATATCAAATTCATCAAATATTTTTTAACATCAAATTTATCAAATAAAGGCCTATATCAAATTCATCAAATAATTTTTTAAATCAAATTTATCAAATAAAGGCCTATATCAAATTCATCAAATAATTTTTTTAATCAAATTTATCAAACTAGGGCATGCCCGTACGTGGGTGCAATGCCCGTACGTGGGTACGTGGGTACGTGGGTGCGAGTACGGTGACAATCCCCCCCCCCCCTCTATTTACATGAAATGGTTTGGTCCATGAAATGTTTTGGTCCATTCGCAACGCCAAAGCGAACGGCTTGCGAGTACAGTGACAATCCCCCCCCCCTCTATTTACATGAAATGGTTTGGTCCATTCGCAACGACCACAGAACCCCCCCCCCCCCCTCTATTTACATGAAATGGTTTGGTCCATTCGCAACGCCAAAGCGAACGGCGAACGGCTAAATCGCCATAGCTCGGTAACTACTTGTCCGATTAATTTAAAACCTTGAAAAGGCACATCCTCGGGTCCCCAGCAATATACCTGGCAAGTTTCAAGTATATCGGACCCGTGGTTGTCGAGAAACAGCGGTCACAGACATACAAACATACAAACATACACACAGAGATTACTGGAATTATAGATAGATAAAGGCCTATATTTAGGTATTTTCCAAAAGGTCTTATACGTGACAAACCAGTGCTCGATTAACTACTCATAGTTTCTGTCTCGATCTTTATCATAATTTCGAATTGAACTACATTCCTGTTACAACAGAGTATAAACTTCCAGGGAAAATAAATAATTATTTCACCTTCACACACTTTATTATATCACAAGGACTTTTTTGCAAAGTCTTTTCTTCTGCAAGTAACAGGATTTATAAATTCATACTTCAATCTCATTCTTCCCTCCAGGTCTTCAAAACACGTCATGACTGATGAACCTATCGGTGTCAATCTTACATGTACATGCTTATATATGCACGCTCTTTCACTTCCTTCTTTCTCTTGCTGTGGTTTACCTTGATTACAGCACAAAAAGATTCGGTTATTCTTATTATGTCGTGTTTGTTTTCTTGTATATTAAAGTTCTGTAGTACCAAACATCTGTTCATTCCAGTTTTTCCTACCGGAGAGTTTTCTTCTGTAATCATTTTGACCACCGCTTGCGTCCTCCCCTACTCCTCTTTCCTTCCCACATCAATTTATTTGTCCAAGTCTCCCTCTATTTTGTCCGTCAACCCTGTTGTTGGTGTTTCCCCTCTCCCCCCTCTCCCTCTGCTCTTCCTTTTGTTCTGTTGTGTCCTGATCCATTCAGTGTTGTAGCTCTTCCATGAGCTTTGACTCTGTATATTTATTATAATGGAACAAATGTATATGGTTATGTAAGTTTGTCATTTTGTATGTATGTTTATATGCGACCAAAACGTCTTCTTCTTCTTCTTCATCAATATAAAATTAACACCCTCTTAATTACGTTTAAACTGCTGAGACCCCTCAGACCTTTGACGACCCTTTAATTCCCCCAAGACCCTTAAGATCACCAAGACTCCTAAAGACCCAAAATACCCTTAAAGACCCAAAATACCCTGGAGACCCCAAAGACCCAAAAGACCCAAAAGACCCAAAACACAAAACACCCTGAAGACACAAAACACCCCGAAGACCCAAAACACCCTGAAGATCCAAAAGACCAGGAAGACCCAAAAGACCCTGAATACCCAAAAGACTCCAAAGACCCAAAACACCCTGAAGACCCAAAACACCCTGAAGACCACAAAGACCCTTAAAGACCCCAAAGACCCAAAATACCCTGAAGACCCAAAACACCCTGAAGACCCAAAACACCCTGAAGACCCAAAACACCCTGAAGACCCCTAAAGACACTTAAAGACCCAGAGGAACCAAAAGACCCTGAAGACCCAAAAGCCCCTGAAGACCCAAAAGACCCCGAAGACCCAAAAGAACCTGAAGACCCAAAAGACACCGAAATGGTCAAAGATGTCTATCGCTCTGAAATGATGTGTGCTGAGGCGTGTGCAGCGCGCCGTGTCACGCTAGTACAAACAAAGGACTACCTATTACCTCTGTAAGTCTTTTCCCATCAGCAGCAATCTGCCGGAGCTGCCTCCGAACCTCCATGAAGATTCGAGCATTGATCACGAACATGATGAGGAGCGGCGTAAGAATGCAACCCAAGAATATAAAATACACTTTAAATTTCAAGTCGATTATCAGAACGTAGACACAGGAGCCATCGTTGGATGGTCCGTTGTTCCAGCCCATGACGGGTATGAGTCCGATGATCAAAGACAATGTCCAAGTGATGAAGATGATGATTAGGGCATTGCGCTGCGTAATCACAACCTGCGTACACAGTAAATAAATATCAATACCATGCAGACATGTATTCAGACTTTTACCTGCAGTGCACCAGAGTAAAACATTCACCAAGTAAAATATACGTGAGAAAGAAAAATCAACGCAATACATTTTTTAAAGGGGAATTCTGGGGTGTTCTGGGTAAAACATCTCGTAATGCATGATCTTAATAGCAAGAAACCTACAACAGTGGAAGGGTTGGTCGATGATCTGAAGGATGAATGATCGTCCTCATCAACTTATCGAAGGGTGTACAGAATGAGACAAAGTAAATCAGTCAGGAATTTATAATAATAACAATAATAATTTGTTTTTTTGGTTTTTGTTTTCTTTTTTGTATACAAGATCGAGGCTCGTGTAAGAGCTAACATTAATCACAAAAAAAAATAGACGGACACACAAAACATACAATAAAGGGAGCGGGAGACAAGATGGGGAGAGAGAGGGAAGTATACAAGTGCAACAGCAGAGAACAGGGACATCGGAATTATCCAGGGGATTGAACACAATGTCCACAATTGAACATGAATTGTCCACAATTGTCCACATGAATTGTCCAACATGAATTTTCCACAATTGAACAGGGACAATTTACAAAAGAACGTTTTATTAAGAAACACCAAAGAAGAAGTCCAATGATAAAGATTATTTTGGTTACGAGGGATGTGAATACAAATACATTAATATGAATCAACACCGAAAATAAATACTATTGTTTCAAAGAACAAAATTGTAATTGTAAAATGTGAATATTGTAAAAAGTACAATAAATGCCCCAAAATTACACGAATTCATAATAAAGCATAAGTTATCGAAATTTAAATCGGAATAAACATTAAGAATATGGAATTGAAAGTGATGGCAATGAATAATTATGCATGGAAAAACGATATCAATCATCAAGGTGGATTACAATTCCCAAACAGAAAGAGCAATCAGGGATTGCAGAACCTCACCAGGATGTGTTTGTTTGGTACTTATTAGCTGCTGTGTTTGTGATTTATTGATGACTTAGATGTACGTTCAATCCAATGTGGCTGCCGAACCACGTGACCGAAGACGTCATCAATTTAATTCTCCCATATATTTTTTTTTATGTAGATCACGCTCAAGAAATTTCAAACTGGTCAGATCAAGCGTTGTACTTGTCTAAGTATTAGGTCATCATGGAGGTTACGTTGCTTTTATATGTTGTTCGCCATGGGGAGTACCGGACAATGAGCCGTGTTTCAATTTTTTCCGTGTAGCTGTTTCGGAGATGTAGAGGTGCAAAGTTTTCGTTTTTTTTTTCCAAGATGGTGCCCTGGAAAAGTCACGTGGTATATTTCCCGATATACCACGTGACTTATGACGTCATAATTCTTATTTTTAAAAAGTCTACAGGTGGAGGCATTCCTATGGTGAAAATTATGTGTTGTTCGGACCAACGGTTGCAGAGAAAAACATACTGATATTCTATGTGGACAAACAAACAGACAGACAAAAAAAAAGGACAAACTGACCCAAATGCAATACCCTCTCCTCTGGCAAGGAAAACAAACGGACTTTGGCGAGGGTAATAATGCCTCATCAAAAAATTAATATGATCGCAAAAAAAAGTACAAAATACCATAAAAGAGACAATATTGTTACGGAAACGGGGGACGGCTCTCCCGTTAGCAAGGGGGGGTTAATCCCCTGTCCTGTTAAGCTGGCCGTCTCCACCGGTCCTGGTACTTGTAACGCTCCTTTGCGAGGTGGGATTGATCAGGGTTATTGGTCAAGGTGTTCTCCCGAATACCTTCACCAATCCCTCCGCAAAACAGGGAGACAAGTACCGCTCGAACCCCGGTTTTAGATGTTCTCGTTGCCGAGCGGTTTTAGCAGCCCGCGGTTCGAGCCATTAACAAAGACTAAACCCGATTCTGAGCATTGGCCGAAATCGCACCACAGGGACTCAATGTGGAAACCTCTAAAACGAACGGATGTGAAGGAAAGAAGGCAAAGGTAGGAAGAACACAGGTATTTATTACTAACTATTGTACAAAACCAAAGAAACCAAGGGAGAAGGAAAGAAACGAAAGCAATTTTTAGAAGAAGAAGAAGACACAGTGCAATTCTTAAAACAAGCTTAACTTATACCCCAGACAACACAGACAGACAGACGACAGTCAGACTTACACGAATGGGGAATGAAGGCAGGAACGAATGGCTGGAAGGGGAGGAAGGTTCAGGTGGGACTGCAGAACGGCCGGGCTGGGAGCGAGCAGCCGTTGGCTCTCCACCCTCGGGTCCACACTGCCGGGATGCTCGCCGCAACGCGTCGGAGCTTGTCGTGGCAAGGCTGGTTGGAACAGCGTCTCCCTTGACCTCGTTCTCCCGCAGGTTGCGCGTCTCTCTTGACAGGACTCTCGGTTCTGGCTCCTTCAACTCTATCGTCCTTCCCACCTCTCCTGAAGCAGTCTCTCTCTACCTCCTTTTATGAGGCGCGTCGCGAACAATCCGCCGGCCTTTTGGAAACGCCCATCGGTGAGCTCGCCTCGGCCTTGATTGGTCGCGAGGGCTCACCAATCCCGCCCCTTGATGAGGCGTTGGCAAAGCCACGCCTTGTTCCTGGCGCTTGGCTGACTCCTCCTCCCGATGACGATGGGCGGGCACGCCCTTCTCCCCCGAGTTAGAGCACATGGCATGGCGGCGGATGCAGTTGGCAATTGCGGTTGGCAATGATGCAGTTGGGGAATTAAAAGGGGGATCTATCTTATTTCATTTGGTGCAATGCAGAGTCAACTAATGGAAAACAGAGCCTTAAACTGACATAGAATAAAGAGCTAACTATTGCGGGAAGCCTATGATTTGATACGTGTATGCGATGGACTAGCTAAAGGGACGACCTTTGACCTTTACCAATTGATGGAGGTATTTACAAAGAATTACTATTTACAGAGGGTGATATTTACAACAATTACCAACGTGCAGGATTCTCAAATCCGCAACAATATATATATGCAGTAGACTAAACTAAAAACGAGAACAGCACTCGGCAGAGCACATACCTGCGCCAGGCTGAAGAGTTTACGATTTCTATCCCACTAATGGGCCGGATCTGGATTCGGACCTGAACCAAAATCTAATCAGCTTCTTCTTGTCACCAAACCAACTCATCCACCAAATGTTGTCTTAATCGGTCCACAACTTTCTGAAATACCCTGCTATATATCGTTTTGGCCGCATCTCTCAAGTGTGAAGAATCACTTAGAAACCCTCAGATCTGGATTCGAATCTTCACCAAAATCTAATCATTTCGTCCTTGTCACACACGAAACATGTCCACCAAGTTTCGTCCGAATCCGTCCACATCTTCCTGAAATATCCTGCTATATATCGTTTTGGCCGCATCTCTCAATTGTGAAGAATCACTTAGAAGTCCTCGGATCTGGATTGGAATCTTCACCAAAATCGAATCATTTCGTCTTTGTCAAACACCCAACGTGTCCACCAAGTTTCGTCCGAATCCGTCCACAACTTTTTGAGATATCCTGTTCACAAACAGACAGACAAGAGATGAAAACAATACCTCCATTCACCTTCGGTGGTGGAGGTAATAACAGACGAAAGGTGAATACATAACCTCCCGTCCACCAATCACAGACATAACTAGCACGCCACTGAGTAGAGCGCATACTCCCGCCGTGGGTTTAGTTGGAATAACACGTTTTGTTTAACATCCCCTCTCCCCAAAACAATAAATGCAAAAGAAAGTAAGCCCTAACTGTCAGAGAATTGATTTTGATATATCTTGGAATTGGAGGAGAAAAACATCATTTAAGAATAAGAATAAAAGCTTTAATGCAGTAAAACAGAAAAAATCTTTCCCCCAAAAAAATTCCTGGATCCGGAATAATATCCTGAGCTTCACCAAAAACTAATCAATCAATACAAGATCGAGGCTCGTGAAAGAGCGAACATTAATCACACAGAAAGACAAACCGACACATAAAACATATAACATCGGGAGCGGTAGACAAGATGGGGAGAGAGGGGGAAGGACACAAACACAACATTTGAGAGCAGGGACCGAGAGACATGGAGACATCGAGAGATCTGTGGGAGGGAGAGGGCTTTGGGGGGGAGGGCATGGGAAGGGGGCGGTGGGAGAGGTATAAAACATATGGACACTGCCAGGACTTCCAGGAAAGAAGTTGGAATTTCAAACAAGGTGGATCTGGGGTGAATTAGTGGGGGTAGAAAAGATCAAGGTTTTGGATGGGGGAAGATAAGAGATGGTGGTGAACAGCTGTTTTAAAGACCTGGAGGGAGGAGTGGGATTGAAGGGAGTGAGGGAGTTTGTTCCAGAGGCGGGAGAAAAGAGGAATGAAAGAGTGAAGGTGAGCAGAGAGCCGAGATTTCGGCAGTTTAACCATCAGAGGGTTGCTGGCAGATCTTGTGCGACCTGTAGGAATATTTGGGGGACAATGATATGAATGATGAATGATCTTGTTCACAAACAAACAGACAGGAGTGAAAAGATAACCTCCATCCACCTTTGATGGCGGAGGTAATTAAAGCATCATCCTGTAAGAGTAATTATCCATTGACACCACCAATGAAAAGTAAGGAAACAGCTGCCATATTAAACCGGGTGTGAGATTTATGACACCTGCACATGTTGCAACAAATGAAAGAAAGAATGTATTAATTGCGAGGTCTTCGTGAAGAAGCCAGGTATATTTATTTGTATGCAGCCAGTGACTGATTGGCTGCAACATTTTCTGGGGGCGCAGCAGCTGTGCCAATAATGCAGTGCCCCCCTTACCCATAAGCTGGTACTCATTTTGCCAACCTCGGAAGGATGACAGACTGAGTCAACCCACCTGGTGTTATTTCAACAGCATGACAGGGGGCTCAAACTCAAGATCCTAACATCTTAAGCCAGCCACCTTAACTGTTAAGCCAGCACCAGGTTAAAATGACAACACCACAACATAATGTTAAGGTAACAAATCGACTACTATTACTTTTGGCAGTCCCAATTATTCCCACCATCTTGTGGGAGTGATGGAGGGACGTTTTTAGCTCAAATCTTTCACGAACCGACAGTAGTCGGACTTGACGTTTGACTGAAGTCAAAGGAATTTATAATTTGTTCAGGGTGTCGGCGACAATTCGCCGACTCTTTGCAATATAGCACATATTGATGCCTCGCCATACATTGGGGAAAACACCAGGATGTCAGTTTATAGCTGGGTCAGGATTCGAACCCGGGCATCTATCTAAGATATCTGTCCAGCCGCACTCGGTCGCGTAACAATTAAATCAACAAAACCTTGAAATACAAAAATATTATTTGTATCCCATTTTTTAAAATTACATTGTTATCATAATATTGTGTCCTTTTACAAAATTAAAATTTTATGTACAAATAATAAAACTGAAATGGCACTCGGTAGAGAGCATACCCCCGCCATGCTGAACAGTTCACGCTGTGTAACCCACTGATAGGCTGGATCTGGATTCGAACCTGAACCAAAATCGAATCTGCTTCCTCTCGTCGCCAAACCGACTCGTCCACCAAGTTTTGTCCGAATCCGTCCACAATTTTTTGAAATATCCTGCCAGATATCCTTTTTCCACCCAATCTCTCAATGGTGAAAAATCACTTTTAAAAAATTCTCGTATTCGGATCTGAATTTGGATCTTCACCAAAACCGAAGCAATTCTTCCTTACCACATATCTGACCTCTGCACCAGGTTTCGTCCGAATCCGTCCACAACTTATTGAGATATCGTGCGATGTATCATTTTTGGTAACATCTCTCAAAATGGTGCAAAAATAACTTTAAAAAATTCGCCGATCCAAATCTGGATCAGGATCTTCATCAAAATTTGATAAGTTTGTCCTTGCCACATATCTAACCTCTGCACCAAATTTCATCCGAATCTGTCCACAAATTATTGAGATATCCTGCTCTGTATCATTTTTGGTAACATCTCTCAAAATGATGCAAAAATCACTTTTAAAAATTCGCCGATCCAAATCTGGATCAGGATCTTCATCAAAATTTGATACGTTTGTGCTTGCTACATATCTAACCTGTGCACCAGGTTTCATCCGAATCCGTTCACAACTTATTGAGATATCGTGCTATGTATCATTTTTCGTAACATCTCTCAAAATGATGCAAAAATCACTTTTAAAAATTCTCCGATCCAGATCTGGATGAGGATCTTCATCAAAATTTGATACGTTTGTGCTTGCTACATATCTAACCTCTGCACCAAGTTTCATCCGTATCCGTCCACAACTTATTGAGATATCGTGCTATGTATCATTTTTCGTAACATCTCTCAAAATGATGCAAAAATCACTTTTAAAAATTCTCCGATCCAGATCTGGATGAGGATCTTCATCAAAATTTGATACGTTTGTGCTTGCCACATATCTAACCTGTGCACCAAGTTTCATCCGAATCCGTCCACAACTTATTGAGATATCGTGCTATGTATCATTTTTCGTAACATCTCTCAAAATGATGCAAAAATCACTTTAATATTCTCCGATCCAGATCTGGATGAGGATCTTCATCAAAATTTGATACGTTTGTGCTTGCCACATATCTAACCTCTGCACCAAGTTTCATCCGAATCCGTTCACAACTTATTGAGATATCGTGCTATGTATCATTTTTCGTAACATCTCTCAAAATGATGCAAAAATCACTTTAATATTCTCCGATCCAGATCTGGATGAGGATCTTCATCAAAATTTGATACGTTTGTGCTTGCTACATATCTAACCTGTGCACCAAGTTTCATCCGAATCCGTTCACAACTTATTGAGATATCGTGCTATGTATCATTTTTCGTAACATCTCTCAAAATGATGCAAAAATCACTTTAATATTCTCCGATCCAGATCTGGATCAGGATCTTCATCAAAATTTGATAATTTTGTCCTTGCCACATATCTAACCTGTGCACCAAGTTTCATCCGAATCCGTCCACAACTTATTGAGATATCGTGCTATGTATCATTTTTCGTAACATCTCTCAAAATGATGCAAAAATCACTTTAATATTCTCCGATCCAGATCTGGATCAGGATCTTCATCAAAATTTGATAATTTTGTCCTTGCCACATATCTAACCTCTGCACCAAGTTTTGTCCGAATCCGTCCACAATGTTTTGAAATATCCTGCCAGATATCCTTTTTCCACCCAATCTCTCAATGGTGAAAAATCACTTTAAAAAATTCTCGTATCCGGATCTGAATTTGGATCTTCACCAAAATCAAATCAATTTTTCCTTTTCACAAAACCAACCTATCCACCAAGTTTCATCCGAATCCGTCCACAAATTATTGAGATATCCTGCTATACATCGTTTTTGGCCCGATCTCTCAATGGTGAGGAATCACTTAAAAAAATTATCGTATCCGGATATGAATTTGGATCTTCACCAAAACCGAATCAATTCTTCCTTTTCACAAAACCAACATACCCACCAAGTTTTGTCCGAATACGTCCATAATTTTTGAAATACCCTGCTATATATCGTTTTTGGCCCGATCTCTCAATGGTGAGGAATCAGTTTAAAAAATTCTCGTATCCGGATCTGAATTTGGATCTTCACCAAAATCAAATCAATTTTTCCTTTTCACAAAACCAACCTATCCACCAAGTTTCGTCCGAATCCGTCCACAAATTTTTGAAATATCCTGCTATATATCGATTTTTGCCCTATCTATCAATGGTGAAAATCACTTTTAAAAAATTCTCGTATCCGGATCTGAATTTGGATATTCATCAAAATCAAATCAATTTTTCCTTGTCACGAAACCAACATATCCACCAAGTTTCGTCCGAATCCGTCCACAAATATTTGAAATATCCTGCTATATATCGATTTTTGCCCTATCTATCAATGGTGAAAATCACTTTAAAAAAATTCTCGTATCCGGATCTGAATTTGGATCTTCATCAAAATCAAATCAATTTTTCCTTGTCACGAAACCAACATATCCACCAAGTTTCGTCCGAATCCGTCCACAAATTTTTGAAATATCCTGCTATATATCGATTTTTGCCCTATCTATCAATGGTGAAAATCACTTTTAAAAAATTATCGTATCCGGATCTGAATTTGGATCTTCACCAAAACCGAATCAATTCTTCCTTTTCACAAAACCAACATACCCACCAAGTTTTGTCCGAATACGTCCATAATTTTTGAAATACCCTGCTATATATCGTTTTTGACCCCATCTCTCAATGGTGAGGAATCAGTTTAAAAAATTCTCGTATCCGGATCTGAATTTGGATCTTCATCAAAATCAAATCAATTTTTCCTTTTCACGAAACCAACATATCCACCAAGTTTCGTCCGAATCCGTCCACAAATTTTTGAAATATCCTGCTATATATCGATTTTTGCCCGATCTATCAATGGTGAAAATCACTTTTAAAAAATTCTCGTATCCGGATCTGAATTTGGATATTCATCAAAATCAAATCAATTTTTCCTTGTCACGAAACCAACATATCCACCAAGTTTCGTCCGAATCCGTCCACAAATTTTTGAAATATCCTGCTATATATCGTTTTGGCCGCATCTCTCAAGTGTGAAGAATCACTTAGAAACCCTCAGATCTGGATTCGAATCTTCACCAAAATCTAATCATTTCGTCCTTGTCACACACGAAACATGTCCACCAAGTTTCGTCCGAATCCGTCCACATCTTCCTGAAATATCCTGCTATATATCGTTTTGGCCGCATCTCTCAATTGTGAAGAATCACTTAGAAGTCCTCGGATCTGGATTGGAATCTTCACCAAAATCGAATCATTTCGTCTTTGTCAAACACCCAACGTGTCCACCAAGTTTCGTCCGAATCCGTCCACAACTTTTTGAGATATCCTGTTCAC
Source organism: Myxine glutinosa (assembly GCF_964187855.1). Lineage (NCBI taxonomy): Eukaryota > Metazoa > Chordata > Myxini > Myxiniformes > Myxinidae > Myxine > Myxine glutinosa. The sequence continues at coordinate 201,773,901 of NC_136265.1, read as the reverse complement.
AAACAGACAGACAAGAGATGAAAACAATACCTCCATTCACCTTCGGTGGTGGAGGTAATAACAGACGAAAGGTGAATACATAACCTCCCGTCCACCAATCACAGACATAACTAGCACGCCACTGAGTAGAGCGCATACTCCCGCCGTGGGTTTAGTTGGAATAACACGTTTTGTTTAACATCCCCTCTCCCCAAAACAATAAATGCAAAAGAAAGTAAGCCCTAACTGTCAGAGAATTGATTTTGATATATCTTGGAATTGGAGGAGAAAAACATCATTTAAGAATAAGAATAAAAGCTTTAATGCAGTAAAACAGAAAAAATCTTTCCCCCAAAAAAATTCCTGGATCCGGAATAATATCCTGAGCTTCACCAAAAACTAATCAATCAATACAAGATCGAGGCTCGTGAAAGAGCGAACATTAATCACACAGAAAGACAAACCGACACATAAAACATATAACATCGGGAGCGGTAGACAAGATGGGGAGAGAGGGGGAAGGACACAAACACAACATTTGAGAGCAGGGACCGAGAGACATGGAGACATCGAGAGATCTGTGGGAGGGAGAGGGCTTTGGGGGGGGGGCATGGGAAGGGGGCGGTGGGAGAGGTATAAAACATATGGACACTGCCAGGACTTCCAGGAAAGAAGTTGGAATTTCAAACAAGGTGGATCTGGGGTGAATTAGTGGGGGTAGAAAAGATCAAGGTTTTGGATGGGGGAAGATAAGAGATGGTGGTGAACAGCTGTTTTAAAGACCTGGAGGGAGGAGTGGGATTGAAGGGAGTGAGGGAGTTTGTTCCAGAGGCGGGAGAAAAGAGGAATGAAAGAGTGAAGGTGAGCAGAGAGCCGAGATTTCGGCAGTTTAACCATCAGAGGGTTGCTGGCAGATCTTGTGCGACCTGTAGGAATATTTGGGGGACAATGATATGAATGATGAATGATCTTGTTCACAAACAAACAGACAGGAGTGAAAAGATAACCTCCATCCACCTTTGATGGCGGAGGTAATTAAAGCATCATCCTGTAAGAGTAATTATCCATTGACACCACCAATGAAAAGTAAGGAAACAGCTGCCATATTAAACCGGGTGTGAGATTTATGACACCTGCACATGTTGCAACAAATGAAAGAAAGAATGTATTAATTGCGAGGTCTTCGTGAAGAAGCCAGGTATATTTATTTGTATGCAGCCAGTGACTGATTGGCTGCAACATTTTCTGGGGGCGCAGCAGCTGTGCCAATAATGCAGTGCCCCCCTTACCCATAAGCTGGTACTCATTTTGCCAACCTCGGAAGGATGACAGACTGAGTCAACCCACCTGGTGTTATTTCAACAGCATGACAGGGGGCTCAAACTCAAGATCCTAACATCTTAAGCCAGCCACCTTAACTGTTAAGCCAGCACCAGGTTAAAATGACAACACCACAACATAATGTTAAGGTAACAAATCGACTACTATTACTTTTGGCAGTCCCAATTATTCCCACCATCTTGTGGGAGTGATGGAGGGACGTTTTTAGCTCAAATCTTTCACGAACCGACAGTAGTCGGACTTGACGTTTGACTGAAGTCAAAGGAATTTATAATTTGTTCAGGGTGTCGGCGACAATTCGCCGACTCTTTGCAATATAGCACATATTGATGCCTCGCCATACATTGGGGAAAACACCAGGATGTCAGTTTATAGCTGGGTCAGGATTCGAACCCGGGCATCTATCTAAGATATCTGTCCAGCCGCACTCGGTCGCGTAACAATTAAATCAACAAAACCTTGAAATACAAAAATATTATTTGTATCCCATTTTTTAAAATTACATTGTTATCATAATATTGTGTCCTTTTACAAAATTAAAATTTTATGTACAAATAATAAAACTGAAATGGCACTCGGTAGAGAGCATACCCCCGCCATGCTGAACAGTTCACGCTGTGTAACCCACTGATAGGCTGGATCTGGATTCGAACCTGAACCAAAATCGAATCTGCTTCCTCTCGTCGCCAAACCGACTCGTCCACCAAGTTTTGTCCGAATCCGTCCACAATTTTTTGAAATATCCTGCCAGATATCCTTTTTCCACCCAATCTCTCAATGGTGAAAAATCACTTTAAAAAAATTCTCGTATTCGGATCTGAATTTGGATCTTCACCAAAACCGAAGCAATTCTTCCTTACCACATATCTGACCTCTGCACCAGGTTTCGTCCGAATCCGTCCACAACTTATTGAGATATCGTGCGATGTATCATTTTTGGTAACTTCTCTCAAAATGGTGCAAAAATAACTTTAAAAAATTCGCCGATTGGATCAGGATCTTCATCAAAATTTGATAAGTTTGTCCTTGCCACATATCTAACCTCTGCACCAAATTTCATCCGAATCTGTCCACAAATTATTGAGATATCCTGCTATGTATCATTTTTGGTAACATCTCTCAAAATGATGCAAAAATCACTTTTAAAAATTCGCCGATCCAAATCTGGATCAGGATCTTCATCAAAATTTGATACGTTTGTGCTTGCTACATATCTAACCTGTGCACCAGGTTTCATCCGAATCCGTTCACAACTTATTGAGATATCGTGCTATGTATCATTTTTCGTAACATCTCTCAAAATGATGCAAAAATCACTTTTAAAAATTCTCCGATCCAGATCTGGATGAGGATCTTCATCAAAATTTGATGCGTTTGTGCTTGCTACATATCTAACCTCTGCACCAAGTTTCATCCGTATCCGTCCACAACTTATTGAGATATCGTGCTATGTATCATTTTTCGTAACATCTCTCAAAATGATGCAAAAATCACTTTTAAAAATTCTCCGATCCAGATCTGGATGAGGATCTTCATCAAAATTTGATACGTTTGTGCTTGCCACATATCTAACCTGTGCACCAAGTTTCATCCGAATCCGTCCACAACGTATTGAGATATCGTGCTATGTATCATTTTTCGTAACATCTCTCAAAATGATGCAAAAATCACTTTAATATTCTCCGATCCAGATCTGGATGAGGATCTTCATCAAAATTTGATACGTTTGTGCTTGCCACATATCTAACCTCTGCACCAAGTTTCATCCGAATCCGTTCACAACTTATTGAGATATCGTGCTATGTATCATTTTTCGTAACATCTCTCAAAATGATGCAAAAATCACTTTAATATTCTCCGATCCAGATCTGGATGAGGATCTTCATCAAAATTTGATACGTTTGTGCTTGCTACATATCTAACCTGTGCACCAAGTTTCATCCGAATCCGTTCACAACTTATTGAGATATCGTGCTATGTATCATTTTTCGTAACATCTCTCAAAATGATGCAAAAATCACTTTAATATTCTCCGATCCAGATCTGGATCAGGATCTTCATCAAAATTTGATAATTTTGTCCTTGCCACATATCTAACCTGTGCACCAAGTTTCATCCGAATCCGTCCACAACTTATTGAGATATCGTGCTATGTATCATTTTTCGTAACATCTCTCAAAATGATGCAAAAATCACTTTAATATTCTCCGATCCAGATCTGGATCAGGATCTTCATCAAAATTTGATAATTTTGTCCTTGCCACATATCTAACCTCTGCACCAAGTTTTGTCCGAATCCGTCCACAATGTTTTGAAATATCCTGCCAGATATCCTTTTTCCACCCAATCTCTCAATGGTGAAAAATCACTTTAAAAAATTCTCGTATCCGGATCTGAATTTGGATCTTCACCAAAATCAAATCAATTTTTCCTTTTCACAAAACCAACCTATCCACCAAGTTTCATCCGAATCCGTCCACAAATTATTGAGATATCCTGCTATACATCGTTTTTGGCCCGATCTCTCAATGGTGAGGAATCACTTAAAAAAATTATCGTATCCGGATATGAATTTGGATCTTCACCAAAACCGAATCAATTCTTCCTTTTCACAAAACCAACATACCCACCAAGTTTTGTCCGAATACGTCCATAATTTTTGAAATACCCTGCTATATATCGTTTTTGGCCCGATCTCTCAATGGTGAGGAATCAGTTTAAAAAATTCTCGTATCCGGATCTGAATTTGGATCTTCACCAAAATCAAATCAATTTTTCCTTTTCACAAAACCAACCTATCCACCAAGTTTCGTCCGAATCCGTCCACAAATTTTTGAAATATCCTGCTATATATCGTTTTTGGCCCCATCTCTCAATGGTGAGGAATCAGTTTAAAAAATTCTCGTATCCGGATCTGAATTTGGATCTTCACCAAAATCAAATCAATTTTTCCTTTTCACAAAACCAACCTATCCACCAAGTTTCGTCCGAATCCGTCCACAAATTTTTGAAATATCCTGCTATATATCGATTTTTGCCCTATCTATCAATGGTGAAAATCACTTTAAAAAAATTCTCGTATCCGGATCTGAATTTGGATCTTCATCAAAATCAAATCAATTTTTCCTTGTCACGAAACCAACATATCCACCAAGTTTCGTCCGAATCCGTCCACAAATTTTTGAAATATCCTGCTATATATCGATTTTTGCCCTATCTATCAATGGTGAAAATCACTTTTAAAAAATTATCGTATCCGGATCTGAATTTGGATCTTCACCAAAACCGAATCAATTCTTCCTTTTCACAAAACCAACATACCCACCAAGTTTTGTCCGAATACGTCCATAATTTTTGAAATACCCTGCTATATATCGTTTTTGACCCCATCTCTCAATGGTGAGGAATCAGTTTAAAAAATTCTCGTATCCGGATCTGAATTTGGATCTTCATCAAAATCAAATCAATTTTTCCTTTTCACGAAACCAACATATCCACCAAGTTTCGTCCGAATCCGTCCACAAATTTTTGAAATATCCTGCTATATATCGATTTTTGCCCGATCTATCAATGGTGAAAATCACTTTTAAAAAATTCTCGTATCCGGATCTGAATTTGGATCTTCATCAAAATCAAATCAATTTTTCCTTGTCACGAAACCAACATATCCACCAAGTTTCGTCCGAATCCGTCCACAAATTTTTGAAATATCCTGCTATATATCGATTTTTGCCCGATCTATCAATGGTGAAAACCACTTTTAAAATTCTTAGTTCCGGATCTGGATCAGGATCTTCATCAATATTTAATCATTTTGTCATTGTTACACACCCAACCCGTCCACCAGGTTTCGTCCAAATCCGTCCATAACTTTTTGAGATATTCAGTTCACAAACAGACAGACAGCCAGGGGTGAAACACATAAGCTCCATCCACCTCCGGTGGCACAGGTAACCAGGTCGCGTGTGTGAAGCTCACCTGGTATCGTAAGGGGTTGAAGATGGCAATGTACCGTTCGATTGAAACGGCCAGGAGACTAATTACGGAGCTTTGGGTGAAAACGAAAATGGAGCTGAGCATCAGCACACAGGGAAGAAAGCTGTGCCTTGGAATCCCAAATTCAGACAGAATGGAGGAGGGAATGACTATTAAACCAACGAATATGTCCGCCACTGCTAGAGACACCAGGAACAAGTTTGTGACCGTCCTGAGCCGCCTGGAATTGAACACGGCCACACACACCAGGCTGTTCCCAGCAATTGCCATCACAGCTACAAACACCTCCGCTATAATGTAACCAACATCTACCTGATAACCAGTGGACTCCTTTTCCTGAGCTATGGTCATTGAACTGTTTCTTTGCTATTGTCGTTCAGTGGTTGAAGGACAAACGAGACGCTGCTCCAAATGTGCTGCGTATGTGTGTACAAGTAGACATCTTTATATCCATCCTTCAGACTGGATGAGCAGCACGACGAATATTTTCCTTAACGAGCTGTGCAATTCCAGAACGTTGTCAAGGGGATGGAGAAACATCTGGCGTTAGAAATTTGAAAATCAAACGGTGAGACAAACATTCCTGTGGGATGTCCCACGAGCGTGTCGATGCGTATTGATGTATTAATATATTTAATATTATGGAAGGGTTAAAAAATGGCCTCCGCCACCCCCGCCCTCTCTTAAAACACATTGCAAGTGTTCCTAACTTTTCCCTAAACCCCAAATATACAGGTATTGGACAAAAAAAGTGGAAACACCAACAGAATATCACTTAGTAGGTCGGGTGTTGGGCTGCTGGTACGTGCCTCAAGGATGGTATGGATATGACGTCACATGGCACCATTCCTTCACAAGGAAGTCCTCCAATTCATTTCGATTTGATGGAGGCAGAAACTGCTGTCTTAGGTGCCTCTGCAGATAGTCCCACAAATGCAGGGTCTAGTGCATTATGAGTACAGCACTTTCAGAAGGTATTCAAACCCCTTGACTTTTTTATATTTTGTTCTTACAGCCTGTTTTTAAAATGGATTAAATTGAGATTTTTTTTGTATCCCGTATATCCCATAATATCCCATAATGTCAAAGTGGAAATTTTTAAAAGAATCTTTTACAAATTCATTCAAAACGAAAAGCTGGAATGTCGTGAGTCAATAAGTATTCAACCCCTTTGCTATGACATTCCATATTGAGCTCAGGTGCATCCAATTTCCTTTGATCATCCTTGAGATGTCTCTACAACTTGATTGGAGTTCACATGTGGCCAATTCAATTGATTGGACATGATTCAGAAAGAAATACACCTTTCTACATAAGGTCCCACAGTTGACGGTGCATGTCAGAGCAGAAACTCGACCATGAAGTCAAAGGAACTGTTTGTAGATCCCTGAGATATAATTGTGAGGAAGCATAGATCTGGGGAAGGGTATAAAACAATTCATAGTGTTGAAAGTTTCCAAGAACACAGTGAGCTCCATCATTAGGAAATTGAAATAATATGGAACTACCCAGACTCTTCCTAGAGGTGGCCATCCATCAAACTGATCAACCGGAGAAGAACCTTGGTCAGGGAGATGACCAAGAACCCAATGACCACTCTGACAGAACTACGGACCTCCTTGGCTGAGATGGGAGAACCTGCCAGAAGGACAACAGTCTCTGCAGAACTTCACAAATCGAGGCTTCATGGGAGAGTGGTCAGACAGCCACAGAAGCCACTCCTGAGAAAAAGGCACATATCAGCACACCTGTAGTTTGCAAAAAGGCACGTGAAAGACCCTGAGAGCATAAGGCTAAAGATTCTGTGGTCTGATGAGACAAAAATTGAACTCTTTGGGCTGAATGCAAAGCGCTACATCTGACGGAAACCGAGCACAGCTCATCACCCATCTACCATCATTCCTATCATGAAGCATGGTAGTGGCAGCATCATGCTATGGGGATGCTTTTCAGCAGCAGGGACTGGGAGACTTGTAAGGATAGAGGGAACAATGAATGGAGTCAAATACAGACAAATCCTTGAGGAGAACCTGCTTCAGAGTGCAAAGGACCTCAGACTGTGGCGAAGATTTACGTTCCAATAGGACAATTTTATTTTTTATTTTTTTTGTATACAAGATCGAGGCTCGTGAAAGAGCGAATGACCCCAATCATACAGCCAAAGCAACACTGGAATGACTTCAGAACATGAACGTGAAAGTGCTCGTTTAGCCCAGCCAAAGCCCAGAATTGAATCCCATTGGGAATCTGTGGAAAGACTTAAAGATTGTGGTTCACCGATACTTCCCATCCAACTTGACAAACCTTGAGCAAATCTGCAAGGAGGAATGGGAGAAAGTCTCTAAATCCAGATGTGCAAAGCTGATACAGACATACCCAAGAAGACTGGAAGCTGTAATCACTACAGTCAGGGCTTCCACAAAGTATTGGCGCAGGAGACTGAATACTTATGTAAATTATATATTTCTGTATTTCATCTCCCTATAATGCAAGCAATCTCTGTGTGTCTGTGTGTCTGTCTGTGTGTATGTCTGTGACCGCTGTTTTTCGACAACCACTGGTCCGATAGAAGTGAAACTTGCCATGTATATTGCTGGGGACCTGAGGATGTGCCTTTTCAAGGTTTGCTATTAATCGGACAAGTGGTTACCAAGTTATGGCCATTTATTTAGCAAACACATACGTTTTGTATGTGAACAAAGGAACAGCGAAGGACGAGAGTGAAGACTGAAGGAACGATGAAAGTTTTAATTTTTCTTTGCACGTATGGTCAAGCTACAGCGAAGGAACCGCGTGTGTTTGTTGTTTCTGCCTCGCGGTTTGAAAAATTGAATAATTGGCCATTAAAACTAATTTGCGATTAATCGTAACTGTGATATGCGAACTTCCGGACAGTGAGGACTTAACTTCCGGACTTAGGGATAGTGACGACTTACTGTCTCGATTGTATCTTACTACTATCTTATATATCGATACTATCTTATCTATCTTATACTTACTGTCTATATACTTAGTCTATATTATAGATTGATTGTAGTTAAACACAATGCCCCAATCCATTCGTCATTTACGACAGCGACGGAACGAAATTGCGCGTCGTGCATGCGCAATGGAATCTGACGAAGCACGAGCTGCTCGCTTGGCAGACAACACTGAACGCGAGGCAAGGCGTCGTGCAGCTGAAACGGATGAAGAACGAGCTGCTCGCTTGGCAGACAACACTGAACGCGAGGCAAGGCGTCGTGCAGAAGAAACAGATGAAGAACGAGCTGCTCGCTTGGCAGACAACACTGAACGCGAAGCAAGGCGTCGTGCAGAAGAAACGGATGAAGAACGAGCTGCTCGCTTGGCAGACAACACTGAACGCGAGGCAAGGCGTCGTGCAGAAGAAACAGATGAAGAACGAGCTGCTCGCTTGGCAGACAACACTGAACGCGAGGCAAGGCGTCGTGCAGAAGAAACAGATGAAGAACGAGCTGCTCGCTTGGCAGACAACACTGGACGAGTGAAAAGGCGTCGTGCAGACGAAACGGATGAAGAACGAGCTGCTCGCTTGGCAGACAACACTGGATGCGTGACAAGGCGTCGTGCAGACGAAACGGATGAAGAACGAGCTGCTCGCTTGGCAGACAACACTGGACGCGTGACAAGGTGTCGTGCAGAAGAAACGGATGAAGAACGAGCTGCTCGCTTGGCAGACAACACTGAACGCGAGGCAAGGCGTCGTGCAGAAGAAACGGATGAAGAACGAGATGCTCGCTTGACACGCGACGCTCCGCGCGTCACAAGGCGTCGTGCAGAACAAACGGATGAACGGATGAGAACAAACGTACGGGCACGCACTAGTCTTCAATTAATTTGTGAAAATTTCTAAAAACATGTTTTCACTTTGACATTATGAGGTATTTTGTGTAAATTCAGGCTGTAACACAACAAAATGTGAAAAAAGTCAAGGGATGTGAATACTTTCTCCCATGTGAATACTGTAGATCACACCTTTTCTTTCTCAGATGTGTCAAACCATTGTATCTCCACTTGCTTGGCGAAGATTGGGTTCATCTTGTCCATCCTTCCATCAACAGGACCAAGCTGCTCCTTGGATTCAGCCAAATCCAAGGATCAGCATCATTCTTCTTGACTGGAAAAGTCCAGAAAACGATGGTATGCTATGAGGGGAGAGGGGGGGGGGGGCATGATATGACCAGCTATGTTGAAAGTGCAAATTTGTACCAAGTCACCTGTGACCTTGACCTTTGCCCTGTTGGCTCCTTGACCTTGTTAAATGCAAATTTTCAATTCAAGTGCAATGGGGTCCTTGTTTCAGCTGAGAGACGATAGATAACAACAGCAAGTTTGTGGAAAAGCACATTTATAACTAAAACGATGTATTTTGGTGGCCATCTTGCTTTTTTACATTTGTTGGGAATGGTTGCCCCTGGTAACGGGAGGAGTTCAAGATGGCGATGTAGTGATCAATGGAAACTTCTGGGAGACCGAATATGGAGCTTTCGGTGAAAACTGAGACCAAACGAACCATAGGCACACGGGACAGAAAACGATCTTTGGAAAGTCTATCTTCTGTCACAATCACAGAATGAATAGCTCTGAGACCGACGCAAATGGCTGCCACCTTAAGGGACACCAAGAAGAGGTTTGTGACTGTCCTAAAGTGCCTGTTCTTGAGCAAGGCCAAACACACCAAGCCATTCCCGCCTCTAACCACTCACTCACAGACTCACAGTAACAGCAACGACCTCTCCAAGGGTGCACTGAATCTTCACTTGTGGCCGAGGGTATTCTTTGGACCCATAAACGATCGTGGCATTTGATTGACTCTCCATCACCCTGTGCATTCTTCATTGATGGATATATTCACTCCCAGAGCACAACATTAAAAGTAACTCTCTTTATTCATGGATGAACAACATTACAAGTTGGTTTATTAATGATCTCCGCAGCTTCTGTAGTTGGGGAAGAGATAAGCGATTTGGACATTTCAAGGTTATATTTAGGAACATCAGACCTATAACCGCGTCAGCAAGATCCCACAGGCTACCTCATCAGTCATGCTAATAATACGCAGGACAATTACCATAACTAATGATCCCCAAGTGGTGTTACTACTGTGGTAGTCATAAGCCATGCAAACAGTCCCTTAATGGTGTTTTTTTCTGAAATAAATGCAGAATATTTTTGTCTCATGAAAGGGAATTATTAAATAAATAAAGCTGTTTCCAGCTCACTCACTCACAAACAATGTTTAGTACTTCCCAGGTGCACTAGAAAGTTGAAATTTGACTGCTGATGCAACTCAAAGCCACGATTCCTAAAAGGTTACAAAACTGTCCCCAACTGTCCGCAAAATTGAAATATCTGGGAGAAAAGGTTGGCCGGTGTAGCCTCTCTCCAGGTCACAGGGCGTCACGTGGCAAAGGCAACCAACGGCCTGCCTATCGTCTGCAATTTGAAAGTTTATCATCCGGTCGGTAATTGAATCTGGACCACACAGCTTAATGGTAGAGTGACTATGTCTCGAGAATCCTGTTACACAATCGTCACTAATCAAAATTAAATCAAGAAAGGAAAGATACTAACTTCCCATGATGGTAACAAATTGGCTCTGACGTAGATACAGCTACATTAATAGTCTTCGACTTTGAATCATAAACTTCGGCATTTAGCATTGCCGAGGAACCCAAAACAATTTAAACAAGAAAGAGCAATCAGAGTTTGCAGACCCTCACCAGGACGTATTTTCAGGGGTTTTTAAAGCTTTTGTGTTAAAACAAATATGGCGGCCGAACCACGTGACCAATGACGTCATCGTTATTTTTTTTTCTCCACCAATTTATCCCTAGATGATGCTCAAGAAATTTCATCTTGATCGGATGACGTTTTCTCCTTGTCGAATTATGACGTCATAATGGAGGCACCTATGACATCATCATTAACAGATGTTATTACACATGCAGAGTTCTTTACAATGAGCCATGTTTCAATTTTTTCTATTCAGCGCTTTCTGAGATATAGAGGTGCAAGGTATTTCGGTTTTTCCAAGATGGCGGCTATACCACGTGACCTATGACGTCAAAACTATAATTTAACAAGTACAAAAAGTTTTAATTAAAACAAAAGCCGCGTCGATGTTACACAATGCCTAGATGCAGCTGTGCCTATAACGTCGATGTTATAGGCACAGGACATTCCTATTGATTCGATTACTTGATGTTATTTTTGTGCAAAGTGAAAATATATCTCGGCAATTTCCCGTGTGTGGCGACGAATTTTTAATATATCTCGGCATTTTCCCGTCTGTTATTTCAGGCGGTGTATGACTGACCATGCCGCGATTTAAACAAAATATATATATCTCGGCATATTCCCGTCTGTTATTTCAGGCGGTGTATGACTGACCATGCCGCGATTTAAAAAAAATATATCTCGGCAATTTCCTGTGTGTGGCGACACGTGAACGAAGCTATGCTCCTCTCTCCACATTTTTGTGACGACGTATAAATTAAATATTTCATCGTGACGATTGTCATCAAATGGACGAATTTTTAATATATCTCGGCATTTTCCCGTCTGTTACTTCAGGCGGTGTATGACTGACCATGCCGCGATTGTAAAAAAATATATCTCAATGGACTTGAAGTTACAGGCCTTTGAGAATTCATTTCGTTCTATAAAGGGCAACTTTCATCGGATTTTCTTCCCGTTTTTTTTCAACCGAGTCTAAAACTATGTTAGCGACTGTGAAAAATGAAATGATATATCGAATTTGATTTGAAATAAAACTGTGTGAGAGAGGAAGACACCACGGGCCTACAAAACAGGCCTCAAAGCTATGCGAGTTAATAAAATGGTGGATATTTGTTTATATGAAGCCTCTCCCACAATGGGTGCAGCTATGGTTCCCAGAATGGGTGGAGCTTTGAGGTTTTGTCTTCTCTGCAAGAACAAGAAGAAGAAGAAGAAGAAGACCAAGAAGAACAACAACAACAGCAGAGGGCACTCTATTAGCAGCGTCTGCGACACGGCTAAAAATTCTACAGGAGGCGGTGCACCTATGGTGAAAATTTCCTGTCAATCGGACCAACGGTTGCAGAGAAAATCATATTTATTCTGTGCGGCAAACAAACAGACAAACAAACAGACAGACAAACAAACAAACAGACAAACAGACAGACAAACAAACAAACAAACAGACAAACAAACCGACAGACAAACAAACAAACAGACAAACAAACAGACAGACAAACAAACAAACAGACAAACAAACAGACAAACAAACAAACAGACAAACAAACAAACAGACAAACAAATGAAAAAGCACTCATAGAGCGACACTTGGCAAAAGAGAACGAAGCAGAATGGCCCTCAGTAGAGCATCCTTTTGATCTCAAAAATAATTGGTGGTTGAATTCAGTTAGCCGATATGTAAATCCCATTCAAATTTCAAGTGAATTGGATTAAAAATTGAGGATTTTAGAAATTTGGGAAAAAGTGGTTGACCTTTGGCCTATGTGGACCTTTCGACCCCAAAAATATATAGGATTTTGTCGAACCACGAACTCTACCGATTTAGTAAAGTTTCGTGAAGATCGGTTTAAAATTGTGACCTGTAGGCAAGTATAAGTGAGCGGACACACACAGACACACACGCACACACACACACAAACACACACACAAACACACACACACACACACAAACACACACACACACACAAACCGGAGTGATCAACATACTTGCAAAAATAAATAAATAAATTTGGGCCAAGTAACAAACGAACAACCTCCTTACCCAATACCCACTGGCATCCGCCATTCCCCCAAAGCACAGTTTTATTTTGTCAGGCATCCATCGCAGTGGAGTTGTTGTTGTTCGCTAGTTCCAGGGACTTCTTTGGCAGCAGAAGTTTTGTCTTTCTTGGCGGAGTTTATGACATCTTGAAGAGATATTGAGCTTGAGGACAAGGGCTCCGATCCTGTATGATCACGTGGCTGATAGAACACAATGTCCTCTCCGAAGTTCTTCGGTCGCAGTTTTAGCCTTTGGCGAGTGAGTAACTTTTTTGCTGCCACTCGCATTGTTTGCAATAACGTTTTGTATCTTATCAGTAACATTGACATGTCAAATGGGCTCCCTGGATGCCTCTGTCGGATTTTTATCAGTGCTAATATTTGATGGTGTTAGTGATGATGCTGCTTTTTCTGGTTGTGCCCATGACGCAGATCCTGGAATGCAATGCACGTCAATACTTGGACAAAGTGTCAGGATCTGGCAGGAAACGTTCATATACTTCATCCTTACGGAGTTCCAGGGCAGCAACAAGCTTTTGTATGGAGGTCTCCATTCCATTTCTCAGCTCGGATTTTAAATAGACAAAGCAAGCAATTCACACCCAGGGCACATTTGATAGGTGGGAAACATTCTGGGTACACCTTTTACAAATCAGGATAAAAATGTCAATAACTTTGTTCCACATTATCGTATTGATAAACTTCATTGGCACAATATGGCACCATACTCAAATGGCCTAACTGGACCACTGTATACTGACTATACGTGTACATACTGTACTATTGTAAGAAACAGATTATATGTATTATTGCTGAAGGATAATTAATAATTCGAAAGAGAAATCTTTTCTACTATCCCCAGAAATAAAAACATAGGGGCAATACCCCTGTCGCTCACCTGGTAGAATAAACAGTATACTGCACTGACTAAAGGTATTCTAAACCAATTTCAATGGTTGCTAGAAGACAGGGCAGCATGTAGAATCATGCTAACATAATCATACGACTTTAAACAAACAAAAAAATACCTATATTGGGGGGCAAGGCCCCCCTTCCCGTATATCACCATAGGGGCAGATATTTTTAATTCCCTGAACAAACACTGGTACATCACGGGTGATGAAGGTTGTGGTGAAGTTTCATCGAAATAGTTTGTGTAGTTTCAGAGAAGAAAGCAAATATCTATTTTGGGGGGGGGGGGGGGGGGGGTCAAACCTGGATCCATCAAACCAATCCCCCTCCCCCCCCCCCCCCCCCCCCACGCCCCCCCCCCCCCCCCCCGTAGACCTCCTTAGACTCTTAGCCTCGACTTTTTAATGCCGACAACGTAGTCACAACGTAAGTCAGTTGTGCCAAGTCTGGTCACAATCCCATCTGTGTAACTGTGATCCGTGTAGTTCCTGCCGCTCTGGGGCTGGTAGGAGAGGGTATTATGAGTAACGCTTCAGCATCCTTAAATGTAGCATGAGTAACAGGTCTACGTGTTATTTTCACACTTGCTTAGCCTATGTCGCTTTAGACTCGACTGCAAAAAATCCGGAGGAATTCAAATGAATTATTGCCATTTTCCGCCTTGGGAAGTGCCATGTTAAGGTGTATACATAGCTTGAGCGTCGTTCCACCTTATCGTGTGTTACAGATTCGGCACTAATTATTATTATTGTTGTTATTATTATTATTGTTGGTTCTAAGTATTATGGCTATTGTTGTTTAAGGGAAATGGTTATTGTGGTTAAAAGGTTAAATGCGCTCATGAAAAAGAGACAGGAAGCCAGAAGACGACGACAGAGGGAGGAGGAAGAAGAGGGCGTGAGGAGAAAGACATGTCTTGAAGCTCCGTTGCGAGCGTGGTCGAGCGAACGGCGTCGAGGGAACGTTGTGTCCGTGAAAAGAATCGTGCGATCGGTGTTATCGCTGGAGTAATGAAAAAGCCTGCGTAGTCAGATACAGGCGTGAGGTTCCGGAGAATCCTCGCCTAGAGGCTGCGGCTCGAGTAAGAGCCGTCGCCATTTTGGAACCTCGCGCGTCGTTCGCGGAAAAAGGTTTTGCCGCGTCCGCTGGTCCCGCCCTCTGGTGGTTTGCTGGGGATGGGTGTGCACTAAAGCGGCGTCTGAAGATTGCACTGCAGTTCGTTGGTTGAATGGTGAATGTGCACGTCTGGATCGCGTATTTGGGATTCCCTTTTCACCGCCAGTTTGTTGTTGGTTTGGAACACGTGGCGGTCCACGCCTTGCCTACACCTCCTTACTCGCCTCATCACCTCTTCGCCGGGATCCCCTCTGAGTTATAGAGACATTGAGGAGTGTGCTGTTTCATTCACTGGGAGCGCAGTGAGTTTGAGTTAGGTTACTAGAGAAGATGGTACCATCTTAAGATATTGATTGTATGGTTGATTTCTATCATTGTTGTATCGTTATTCCTGTGTGCTTTTTAATATATTTTTTGTTTGTGGAAAACTCTTGGTGTGGTTTCCATATTGATTTCGACACGGAATAACATATTTTTCTGCCGTGGCTCCTCCCGGGGTTCGGAGGCTCCTGGAGACCAGGAGGTCGGGGAGGAACACGTAACAGAAATTACTAAAAGCGTTACTAAAATCGGAAGTGTTGGTATTGGCCAGACATTTTAGCTTGGAGGTCCGAACGAATATGAGGAAAGCAGAGATGCAGAGATTGGTGATAGAATCTCTGGTGGGACAAGGAACATGCGAAGAGGGAGCCTTGGATTGGTTACCCGAGGAACAAGAAAATGTGGAGCTCCGGAAACTGGAGATGCAATTGCAGAGCCAGGAAAGGTTAAAAGCAGAGGAAAGGAGAGTTGCAAGAGAACTCGAGGAAAGAAAAGCAGAGGAAAGGAGAGTTGAGAGAGAACTCGAAGAGAGAAGAGAAAAGGAAAAAGGAGAGTTGAAAGAGAACTCGAGGAAAGAAGAGCCGCACAGGAACGAGAACTCGAAGAGAGAAGAGAAAAGGAACAAGCAGAGGAAAGGAGAGCTGCAAGGGAACTCGAAGAGAGAAGAGAAAAGGAACAAGCAGAGGAAAGGAGAGCTGCAAGGGAACTCGAAGCAGAGGAGAGAAAAGCCGAAAGGGAGTTAAAGGACCGTGAAATGGCGCTTCAGCAGGAACTTAAACTCAAGGAGCTGGATTTAATGAAAGAACGGGGAGAGGTACCATCCATGCCGACTGGTTCGACACCTAGTCAGAACACCTGGGATGTTGGCAGACATGTGAGGCTGGTTCCACCCTTCAATGAAAAGGAGGTAGCCAAATTTTTTTCACACTTTGAGAAAGTGGCTCAACTGCTAAAATGGCCTGAGGAGTCCTGGACCATGTTAGTGCAAAGTGTTCTGGTGGGTAAAGCTCAAGATATTTATTCGGCTTTACCGATTGACCAACGTGCAGATTATGAGATAGTGAAGAAAAACATTCTGAAAGCCTATGAATTGGTCCCTGAAGCTTACCGGCAAAAATTCCAGAATGCCAGGAAGAAGGAGAGTGAGACCCATGTGGAGTTTGCCAGAATGAAAGAAACCATGTTTGATCGGTGGTGTGATTCAAAAGGGGTTGGGAAAGACTTCGAACTATTGCGACAATTGATCCTGGTGGAGGAATTCCAACAGTGTGTCCACGAGGACATTAAAGTACATCTGGAGGAAAGGAAAGTACCAAAGCTGTTTGAGGCAGCAACCATGGCAGATGACTATGCCTTAACACACAGGATGGGGTTCCACAAACCTAACTTCTTGCCTAGACCTAGCCAGGGGAACTATGGTACGTCAGGGGTGGAGAACGATAATTCATGGGGGCGGCCTCGAGATGACTATGAGGACCACTAAGATACCACGACTTCTAGAAATCAGAAGACAACAGTTCCAAGGCAGACTTGTCTTCCGGGGGGAGGGGGGAGCTCGAGGCAGACCACAAGGTTCTCCTCCAGGCCTACTTGCGCTTTTTGCCATAAACCTGGACACTTGATGTCCCACTGTTATTCTCTGGAAAAGGGAAATCAGGAGCGGAGTTCGACTAGTACAACTCCGAATGCAATGGCAAATGTGAGAAATCGCCCTCAAAAGGGTTACCAACCATTTATTTCAGAGGGGTTTGTGTCACTGGATGGAGACTCGACTAACCAGAAACCGGTTAGGGTATTGAGGGACACAGGAGTACATCAATCTTTAATGCTTGAAGGCATTTTGCCATTGTCAGAGGAGACGGCAACTGGTGATAGTGTTCGTTTACAGGGGATTGGTGGCTGTGTTAGAGCTCCACTTCATGTCATCCATTTGGAGTCCGATTTGGTGTCAGGACCGGTCACCGTAGGTTTACAAGCCACTCTTCCTGTAGAGGGCGTATCTTTTGTTATCGGGAATGATTTGGCCGGTGGTCAGGTTTCTGGTAACCCGATGGTTGTTAGAAAGCCCAGTAGGGAAAATAACCACACCAGTTAGGGATGGCGGCAAATTTGGCAAGTTATTTGTAGGTGGACTGAACTTCAAAACAAAGGAAGAAGTTCTGACCTCTGTCTTTAGCAAATATGGACCGCTTCTGGAAATGCGGCTGGTAAAAGACAGGGAAACGCAAAAGTCAAGAGGGTTTGGCTTTGTCACGTTTGAAAACACAAAGGACGCCAAAGAGGCAGAGACGGATTGGAATGGTAAGGATTTGGAGGGTCGGACCATAGCCGTAGAGAAGGCAGGCCGTAGGCTTCGAGGGGGCTACAGAAGAGGAAAACGTGGTGGTAGTTTTGGTGGTGGCCACAGTTGATATTGTTGTGGAGGCTCCCAGAGTTACGGCAGCTCCCGAAGGAATGATTATCAGAGTAGTGGCCGAGAAGGAGACCGCTATTTACGTGACTACAGTGACAAGCGGTTCAACCATGATTATTACGAAAGTTCGAAAGAGTGGAAGGACTGAATACTGTGGAGCAGCCGAGCAAAAAAAAAATTCCTACACGGATTAACCGTGAATGCCACGTTCCTAAAGGCGTTCATGTAGTGAACCTTCCTACACGGATTAACCGTGAACTCCACGTTCCTAAAGGCGTCCATGTAGTGAATACTTCCAGGCCTCACCACCCAACCACCATGGAACCTGGATTTCAGCTCGGCCTCCCGGGGAAAAGTGCTGTAGATTTGCTTGACTTTGGACTGTGATCACTACCCCTTAACCTTCATTCAAAAGAAACTAAAAGTAAAAAATCAGAGGGTGATGAGATGGAGTTTGGCTTTGCAGGAGTCTAACTGGGAAATTGAACATGTAAAGAGCAGGGACAATGTCGTTGCTGATGTTTGTCCAGAGTGAATTAAATTTGGAAATCTCTGGAGGTTGTTCGAAGTTTTGTTGCTTTATTTTTGGGGAACATTGAGTATTGTTGCTCATGGGAATTGATGATTTGGGTGGTGAGTTTACTTTTGTTGGTTTCAAGAATTTGCCTGCAAAGAAAGTTTTCGCTGTGTTCAAACTTTCTTTCTTGAGGGGGGGAAGTTTTTTTTTTTTTGGGGGGGATACAGAGTCGAGGCTCGTGAAAGAGCTAACATTTATCAAACAAACATATCAAACAAACAAGCAAACAAAGTATATAAAAAGGAGAGCGGTCGACAAGATGGGGAAAGAAGGGGAGGAAGCACACAAACACAACATTTGAGGGCAGGGACATCGGGAGATGTGTGGGAGGCAGAGAGCCTGGGGGGAGGCAGGATAGGTATAAAACGCGAGGACACCAAGGACTTCCAGGAAAGAAGACAAAAGTCACCTCAAAAAAGTGGATTTGGGGTGAAATTAGCGGGGGTAGAAAAGATCAAGGTTTTGGATTGGGGAAGATAAGAGATGGTGGTGAACAGCCGTTTTAAAGACCTGGAGGGAGGAGTGGGATTGAACAGAGTGAGGGAGTTTGTTCCAGAGGCGGGAGAAAAGAGGAATGAAGGAGTGAAGGTGAGCAGAGAGTCTTGATTTTGGCAGTTTAACCATAAGAGGGTTGCAGGCAGATCTTGTGCGACCTGCAGGAATATTTGGGGGACAGAGCCCAGAGAGAGCTGGGGGAGCAAGGCCGGAGAGAAGTCGGTAGGAGACGGAAAGACCACCAACCTGCCTGCGGTGAGTAAGTGAAAGGCCCTCGGAGATAGCGTCATCGCGGGAGATTCCAATGATTCTGAACGCTTTGGTTTCAACAGCGTGAAGACGAGCTAGGTGTGAGGCAGGAGCACCAGCCCAGAGGAGAGAGCAGTATTCCATTGAGCTGCAGATGAAAGCCTTGTATGTGGTGAGGAGCTCAGGTGTGCCAAGGAAGGACTTCGCACGATGGAGGATGCCCAGTCGGCGACTGGCTTTGGAGGCCAGCTTGGAAATGTGGTTTTCCCAGGAAAGATCATGGCAGATAGTGAGACCCAAAAGCTTGAGTGACAGAACTTCTTGGAGAGGATTATTCAGAAAGTAGATGGGAGGGTTGTCCAGTCGGTCTTTTCGGAGAGACATCGTAAGAGTGTGAGATTTGTCAGGATTGAAAGACATGTTCCACTTGTTTGCCCAGTCTGTGATTTTGTCCAGGTCTGCAGAGAGTGAGGAGGCTGCAGACTGCCGATCTGAGGGATGAAGAATGGAGCGGCAGAGAGTGGAGACATCAGCAAAGAGATAGAGAGGATTTTCAAGAGAGTCAGAGAGATCATTGATGAAGACAAGAAAAAGCACAGGGCCCAGAACACTGCCTTGGGGAACTCCAGCCTGAAGAGGGAGAGGAGATGAGAGAAACGCATTCAGGGCCACACGTTGACTACGACGAGAGAGGAAGTCCGCCAGCCATGCGTGGAGATTTCCATGGATACCAAAGGAGGAGAGTTTGGTGAGCAGAGCAGGGTGCCAGACCGTATCGAAGGCACGTGATATGTCGAGGGGGACAGCTCTAATTTCCTGTTTGGCATTGAGGACCTCCATCCATTGTTGAGACAGCAGAAGCAGCATGTCCAGAGTAGAGTGACCTGGTCTGAAACCAAATTGATGATCAGAGATCAAGCCATTGGAGAAGAGGAAAGATTTAATATCTGAAGCAATGATGGATTCCATGACTTTGCTGATAATTGGGAGAATGCTGATTGGTCTGTAGTTGCTAGGATCTGTTTTTGCACCTTTTTGTGCAAAGCGGTGATGTTGGCTGATTTCCAAGCAGATGGCAGTTGACCTTGAGCAAAAGAGAGGGTGAAGAGAACAGAGAGAGGGAGTGAAAGAGCGGAAGAACAGGATTTTAGAACCCGTGGGCTGATGCCGTCAGGTCAGTTGCAGAATCAGAGTCGAGGGTTGACAGAAACTTTTCCACCTTGTCAGGAAGAAAGGACACGGAGTCCAGGAGCAGCTGGGTACGACTGGGTACGGTGGGTACAGAGAGGGATGGGTTTGGGACACAAGATTTAGAGGCAAACACAGAGTTGAGGCATTCAGCTTTTTCACGTGCGGAGTCAGCTGTGTAGCCGTTTGAGGTAAGGGAGGGGATGGAGGGGGAACAAACACCAGAAACAGATTTGACCAGACGCCACCAGGATTTGGAAGAGGGAGACAGATAAGAGAGTTCGGTCTTGAGAACGGAGAGATATTGTTTCCTGGCTCTCCTGAGGGTGGACACACACTTGCTTCGGGCTTTGTGAAAGGAAATGAGATTTCCTTCCGTTGGATTTGCTTTCCAGGAGACGAAGGCAAGTTGTTTCTGGGCAACAGCCTCCCCACAAGATTCCGTGTACCATGGACGGGAGGAAGGGTATGACAACTGAAGACAAGATGGGATAAATCTGTGCATGAGAGAGAGCAATTTACTTTGGAAGAATTCCAAGGATGAGTTGATGTCAGAGGTGGTAGAGATGGGAGACCAGTCCAGATGATTGATGGCTGCTTGAAGACCGTGCCAGTTGGCCTGAGTGAAATGCCAGACTCGTCGACGCTGAGGAGGCTCCCTGAGAATGGTCAGAGAGATGTCCACTTTAACAAGCACATGATCAGATGAGCCGATTGGAGCAGAAGAAGAGCAGCAGACATTTTCAGGGAAGTTGGTCATAACCATGTCCAGTAGAGAAGATGCTCCGTTGACTGAGATCCGGGTCGGGAAATTGACAGATTGTGTCAGTCCCAGTGAGTCTCAGAAGTCCTTTGCTGAGGAGCCATGGCTGGTGAGAGAGGTACCCACACCCAGCCAACTGGCATGGTGACAATTGAAATCACCACATATGAGGAAGAGAGAGTTAGGATGAGAAGACAGAAGTTGGTCCATATTATCAGAGAGCGAGATGTAGATGGAGTCATCGCTGTTTGGTGGACGGTACAACACACATATGAACAAGAGGTGGGAGCGAAGGGGAAGCCGTAGCCAGAGGTATTCCTTGGGGTGAGGTGGAGAGAGTGCAGTGCAGGGTGAGTGAGGAAGAGAGTTTTTGATAAAGATAGCAACCCCACCTCCAGGACAAGGCTCAGGTCTATCATACCGGAGGAGGGAGTAACCCAGGAGAGATACTAAGGAATCAGAGACATCATGAAGGAGGAAAGTTTCTGTTAAACAGATCACGTCTGGTTTGACAGAAGCAACCTGTATGGAGAGATCAGTTGAGTTTGAACGAAGGCCCCAGATGTTTGAGGTCCATACCGTTAATGAAGAGGAAGGGGGCGCATCGGATACAGAACAGGGGGGAGGAGGGTAGGGTAAGAGGTGGAAGAGGTAGGGAGAGCTGTTGAAGGTGTGTCAGAGATTTCAGAATAGCTCGGAGAAAGGGAAGGATGGGGCGGACAAAAGGTTTGATGGTGATTGGGTGAGGCACAATGAGGTGTTATTTGAGGAGTGGGAAGAGCGAGGCAGAAGGTTGGGGGAGATGAAGGTGAGAGTTGGAAGGAGGAAGAAGCGGGGAGGATGCTTTGAGGAGGGGGAGTGAGAGGGGGGAAATTGAGAAGAAATGAGGGTGGGGAGATTTGAAGGGGAGGGGCGAGGGGGGAGTTTAGGAGGGAAGGGACAAGGGTAGGAATTTGAAAAGGATGGGATATGGGGGAGATTTGGAGGGGAGGGGAGAGGGGGGAGTCTGGGAGGGGAGGGGCGAGGGGGAGTCTTGGAGGGGAGTGGTGTGGGGGGAGTTTAGGAGAGAAGGGGCAAGGGGGGAGATTTGAAAGGGATGGGTGATGGGGAGGATTAGGGGGGGAGTGGCAAGGGGGAAGATTTGGAGGGGAGGGGTGATGGGGAAGATTTGGATGGGAGGGGTTATGGGGAAGATTTGGAGGGGAGGGGTGAGATTGGATTTTAGAAAGTGTACGATTAATGGGAAACGAACATTTATTGCAAAATGAGTTTCTTGTGACCTTCGAGTCAAAAATACGTTTAAGGACGCTGGAGGGAGGATGGAGTGCAGGAGAGTTTAGGGAATGTAGAAAAGAGGCACTGAGAGAGATGGAATTTTTTTGGGGGATGAATCGATTTGGTGAGCAAGTCCAAAGCAGCCTTTTAAAGAAGAAGAAGAAAAAGGTGTTATAATATACGACGGAATACAGAACTTGAGGGGAAAGTGTTAACATTTTAAGGTTAATAACAGTGAACGTTAACAGTGAACAGTAATAACAGTAATAACTGTTATTACAGCAACAGTAATAACAGTGAACGTCGTCCGAAGAATGAACGAACGAATAAGAATGAATAAACGAATGAGAACAAAGAATAAGAACAGAGAAGGAAATGTTGTTTTTTTTTGGTGATTTTAAACAAGGAAGTAGGCTATGGGGTGAAAAGACTGGGAAAAGCAGAGAACGAAAGTTATTGGAGCACAAACGACAGACCGCTGAGAGGAAAAGGAAGCCTCAAGGTTGGACACTGTACAAGGCCTCAAAAGACACGACACGATTTAACACGATTTTCTATACAGGTATGAAAGATTTGCACCGAAAATCTTCCTCAGGACACACGATACGTACAACACCATTACATAAAGTGTTACGGATTCGGCACTAATTATTATTGTTGTTATTATTATTATTGTTGGTTCTAACTATTATGGTTATTGTTGTTTAAGGGAAATGGTTATTGTGGTTAAAAGGTTAAAAGCGCTCATGAAAAAGAGACAGGAAGCCGGAAGACAACGACAGAGAGAGGAGGAAGAAGAGGGCGTGAGGAGAAAGACGTGTCTTGAAGCTCCGTTGCGAGCGTGGTCAAGCGAACGGCGTCGAGGGAACATTGAGTCCGTGAAAATAATCGTGCGATCGGTGTTATCGCTGGAGTAATGAAAAAGCCTGCGTAGTCAGATACAGGCGTGAGGTTCCGGAGAATCCTCGCCTAGAGGCTGCGGCTCGAGTAAGAGCCGTCCGCCATTTTGGAACCTCGCGCGTCGATCGCGGAAAAAGGTTTTGCCGCGTCCGCTGGTCTCGCCCTCCGGTGGTTTGCCGGGGATGGGTGTGCACTAAAGCGGCGTCTGAAGATTGCACTGCGGTTCGTTGGTTGAACGGTGATTGTGCACGTCTGGATCACGTATTTGGGATTCCCTTTTCACCGCCAGTTTGTGTTGGTTTGGAACACGTGACGGTCCACGCCTTGCCTACACCTCCTTACTCGCCTCATCGCCTCTTCGCCGGGATCCCCTCTGAGTTATAGAGACATTGAGGAGTGTGCTGTTTCATTCACTGGGAGCGCAGTGAGTTTGAGTTGGGTTACTAGAGAAGATGGCACCATCTTAAGATATTGATTGTATGGTTGATTGCTATCATTGTTGTATCGTTATTCCTGTGTGCTTTTTAATATATTCTTTGTTTGTGGATAACTCTTGGTGTGGTTTTCATATTGATTTCGACACGGAATAACATATTTTTCTGCCGTGGCTCCTCCTGGGGTTCAGAGGTATACCGAGACCAGGAGGTCGGGGAGGAACACGTAACACGTGGTATTTTTTCCAAGGTTGCTTCCAATAAAAAAGTGATAACAACAACAATAATGATAATATAATATTAACAACAATAATAGTCATTGGCAATAATAAATGACTCCACCTGGCTGTTCACATAGGAAGCAGGGCCGTGTTCCGTTAGCAAGCGGCTTACTTGTTTCTAACCACTCAAGCAAGCACACCAACGGAACGGAGTGCTCGGCACAGGTTAACAACATGGCCGTCTTCATGGAAACAATGCTGTTTGGGGAGAAATTCTGTCTGGACCGTCATTTTCAGTTTGACTTCCTCTTGTGACAACTTCCCCAAACCAATTACCTCCACCACCAAAGGTGGATGGAGGTTATGTTTTCACCACTGTCTGTTTTCTTTGTTTGTTTGTGAACAAAATATCTGTAAAAGTTGTGGACGGATTCGGACGAAATTTGGCAGGGATGTAGCGTATGTCACAAGGACGAAATAATTAGATTTTGGTGAATATCCGGATTCGGATCCGGCTACTAGAATTTTAAAGTGATTCTTCACCATTGGGAGATTGGGCCAAAAACGACACATAGTGGGATATCTCAAAAAGTTATGGACAGATTTGGACGAAATTTGTTCGACCGGTTGAGTGTGTGACAAGGACAAATAGATTAGATTTTGGTGAAGATCTGAATATGGATTCGGATATGAGAATAATTTAATTTTGTAAGTGGTTCTTCACCGTTGAGTGATATATTCCAAAAACGATACATAGCAAGATATCTCAAAAAGTTATGGATGGATTTGGACGAAATCTGTTGGAGAGGTTGTGTGTGTGACGTGGGAGAACCGATTCAATTTTGGTGAAGATCCGGATCCGGATCCAGCCAGTTGAATATATTAAGTGATTCTTCACCATTGGGAGATAGGACCAAAAACGATACATAGCAGGATATCTCAAAAAGTTATGGATGGATTTGGACGAAATCTGTTGGACGGGTTGTGTGTGTGACGTGGAAGAACCGATTCAATTTTGGTGAAGATCCGGATCCGGATCCAGCCAGTTGAATATATTAAGTGATTCTTCACCATTGGGAGATAGGACCAAAAACGATACATAGCAGGATATCTCAAAAAGTTATGGATGGATTTGGACGAAATCTGTTGGACGGGTTGTGTGTGTGACATGGAAGAACCGATTCAATTTTGGTGAAGATCCGGATCCGGATCCAGCCAGTTGAATATATTAAGTGATTCTTCACCATTGGGAGATAGGACCAAAAACGATACATAGCAGGATATCTCAAAAAGTTATGGATGGATTTGGACGAAACCTGTTGGACGGGTTGTGTGTGTGACGTGGGAGAATGATTCTATTTTGGTGAAGATCTGGATCCGGATCCAGCTCGTATAATTTTTTAAGTGATTCTCCCCCATTGGAAGATTGGGCCAAAAAAGATAAATAGCAGGATATCTCAAAAAGTTATGGATGGATTTGCACGAAACCTGTTGGACGGGTTGTGTGTGTGACGAGGGAGAATGATTCAATTTTGGTGAAGATTCGGCTCTGGATCCAGCTCGTATAATTTTTCTTAGTGATTCTTCACCATTGAGTGATATGGCCAACCAGGTGGAGGTATGCTCTCTACTGAGTGCCGTTCTAATTGAATTTGTGTCCGTTGAGGTCGGGCCTTGTCCTCGACTCGACGGCGTGAAAATTCTGTCGTTGCTCTGACGCTGCGTGCCTCATCCACCTCATTTCTCCCAGGTCTTGTCCTTTCAGCCTCGTCACCTTCATCCTATTCACCCTCCTCACTTCAAAAAAAAACTTTTCCCTCCTCAATCTACCTGTACTTCCTTGTGCCTGTGCTTCCAGTATCTCATTCCTTATCCCTTCTCTTTCTCCATATCTCCAAACTGAATTTCCATTGAATGAAACGCTTTAAAAGGTTTTAAATACTGTTACGTGGTCCTCCCGGTAACTACCTGGTCTTGGTGACCCCCGGACCGTGGGAGGACCCCACCAGAAAGATATCTGATTTATACGCTTTCGTAGCGCAATCAATATGAAAGACACAATAATTCAAGTCAATAAGAAACCCCACACCAAGGATCCGGATTACTTAATAATATATTCTCCATCCATCATCAGCAATCAACAATCCATCAACAATCTTACTAAGATGGCCATCTCATAAATTTCCCCCCTTTCCCCACTCACGACCCCTCAATGGTCACTGTCCCTCACAATGTCTCTGGGCCCCTCCAGACCAAGGTGAAGGTCGACTTCTCCGCACACGGGCGGTTGAACGAACCCCTGGCTGACGTGTTCCAAACGTGCACGTCGCGTACCGGGAACAGCTGCTGCAGCGCACACCTCCTTGCAAAGCAAAGCGGGCAAAGCAAAGCGCGGCTTGCAAAGCGCGCGAGGCCCAAGGTGCGACCCGTACGCGTCCTTGTAGACGTTGAGGCGAACTGTGCCGGACGCTTGGTTCCGTGCACGAACCCACGGCAACTTGACGTGTAATCGGTAATTACCCCGCGCAGGTAACTCCTCTCGCCAGACGGGCTTTCAAACGCAGCGTTCCCCACGCTGCTCAATATCGACACCGCTCGCGTCGGAGCTGGGCGAGGAAGAAGAAGATCGCCGCTTCTCCCGGACCTTGTGTCTTTTTCTTCTTCCGGTTCACTATCCCGTTTCCGGTCTCCTGTTATCCGGAGCCTCTCTAACCCTTTAACCACAACAACCTTTAATAGAATAAACATTAATAAGCAATGACATGAATAGTAACTCCTCTAAATCCGGGATCCGTAACAATACATTTGAAAATGCTTCAATTCCCCAATTTCTCCATCAGGAACACTCAGTGTTGTTCTTCTTCATCATGATCTAATCATCTTCTTCTGCCTCTACTTATTCTTCTTCACAAGGATAATTTTCCAAACATGTCTCATTCCTAAATTCCCTCCAGTACTTGCTACAGCACCACATTCCTCTGTGTGTTCAACAAACATTCTTTCCACCCCTCCCATTATATGTCTCCATATATCCAGATTATGAATCTTGACAAATCCACGTAGCGGAGAATCTCTGCTCACAACAGTCAATTCGCCATCATATCCTTGAACAGTGTCAACCCTGTCCTGGTCAGTACCCTCTCCAACATCTCTTACACCCCCTCTCATCCCAACCTCTAACAAACACAAGCGAACACACAAACACCCAAATTATCTGCCTGTTGGCCTGATAATCATTACAGTATAGTAAGATGTACATCCAAACTCAACACAGTGCACACATGTCAGAGTAATTCATGAAAAAAGTCAAATTGAAGCATATTATATTGTTTAATATATTTATTTATATGATGATCTTGTCACATGGCATTGCATCTTTTAACGCAGTGCTTTCCTTTAAAATAGAGTGTGCATACATACTTACTCGGACGGGGTATGCCACATCAGACGGAGACTCTGGTGTGTTTTGAGATTAGTGAATTTGGACATTTCTTTAAGAAAAAAAATCTTGTCCTAAAAAGATCCCAGGCCCAACTGTTAACCACGACTCTTTACAACAGCACCCCCTTGTGGCCGCAAGCGTTATTAATGTTCAAACGTATGTTCCTCTTTGAGCGCATGTTGTTCTTGGTGAAAAAAAAATGCACCTTTCATTTCCTGGTCCCCCAAGATGGTAAAATTGCATTTTGAAGAATTCTGTCTTTGTATTTTAGAATCAGAATGACCCCGCACACCTGGGCCTATGGTAACCTGATGTAAAATCACAAATGTGTGTCTTTTCGCCAGCAATGTAGGAAACGTTTCTCGAATTATAGACAGGCTATGGTATATACATTTTAAAGAAGGAGATCCTTCATTTACAAAGCAATATTGATGAGGCTGAGCGATGCCAATTGTTGTATGAGAAACGTGCGTTATTATACAGCTCGGGTATGGCTGTGAGTTGAGGTCCCGCTTCTTCGGAAACTTGTTGCAAAGATGCTTTTTTGTTTGTTTTAGGAAAACTACAAAGCCCATAGGTCATTGTTAAGCTTGTGCTCTACAAGTGATTCTATTATTGAAGATAATGCTCAAATAAAGTGTTTTATCAGCGATTTATTTACCCCGTGCATGCAAAGCAAAAACGGGGTTAAGCAGTTGGTTCATTTCCATCTGTCTGTCCGTCCGTCCAAGCCTGGTGTTGGCCTAGCGGTTCGGGTGCCGGCTTGGGATCCTAGGATCCTGGGTTCGAATCCCGGGCAATGGCTGAATTAACACCAGGAGGGTTGACTCAGCCTGTCATCCTTCCGAGGTCGGCAAATGGAGTAACAGTTCACTGGTAATTCCCTGTGTGTCGCAAGAGGCGACCAACAGGGTTTTTTTTGTTTTGTTTTTTGTATACTGAATCGAGGCTCGTGAAAGATTGGCAGCAGGAAGGGCATCCAGCCATAAAAGATTGCTTCAAAAAGGGGACCAAGGTGCCCAAAAAAGGCCAACCCCTGCTCCACGGGGAAAAATGGCCTCTAAAGGTGGTTCCTTTTTTCTTTTCTTTTTTTCCTTTTGTCCGTCCGTCCGTCCATCTACAAACATCAGTTTATGATGGAGGAACAACTTAATTTCAATTGAATGTTATATTTTGAACATGAATCGGAAAACAAACCTGCTATTTAAGAGTACTTTGGTTCTGAATTAGTCCTGATCGCACATGCGCAAAGAGGAGTATGGTAATTATTTAATTCTGTCTGCCAATCTCACAGCCAAACAAAATTGAAATTCATTTGAAACAGTAAATTTCATTTGATTATTTCTAAGGATGTCATAAATGACACAAACAACAGGCATGAAGAAGAAGAATTAATGTAACGTGTTAAATAAGGTGGTTTTATACGACCTTTAAAATCTTTCTTTTGTTTCAATTGAACTCTATTTTAACGGTTCTGAGTCCGGGGAGGACAGTTGTCAACCCCCTGAGAGGTTCAAGCGCATTCATGTAAGATTAAAGCTCGTTATGCCGTAGTATTCTGTTTTGCAATTAAGTTATATCATGGTTATGGGGCGAATGTGATGTGTGTTGTGAACGTGAGTTAGACCAAGTTCATGTTCTTTCCTTCTTTGACACTCTCATCTTGAACCATTTCCCGCAAAATGCACACAAACTCGCATCACAACGTCCCCACGTCCTTCCTTTAGTGGAGAATCCAGCACAACCGGCTCGAGTAAGGGTGGGGATCCAAAGACTATGCGCCAGTTCCCCCCAAATGTTAGCCATCCATCAATTCTGATGGGTGAGCACTAATCTCCGAGCACCCTGCCGGAAAAGATTGCCTGCAGAGGCCGACCCACCAATCAGGCACAGTTTCTGGGTCAAAAGACAGGACTCGACCAATGACCATAACACAGGGTTTTGACTGCCCCCACAAGTCTTGCACCAATGAGGAACAGCGAAGCCGACAGGTATGGGAGAGGGGAAGGAATAAAGGAGGAAGCTCATACAAACCATTCCCTGATGCTTCCTCTTCTTCATCATCTTTCGATTTTTCCGACTTACATTTCTTAACGTTCTTCCCAACTTTCTGACTTTTCTTCTTTTTTTTCCATACGGACGCACACCTACAGGCCTGGTGTGCCTTCACATAACCCGGTTGTTGCGGCGGAACCACCGCCTCACCTCGTATCACAGCATGAGATTCCCGCCAGCCATGCAGTCCATCGCGTTGGGTCAGAGAACATCCCGTAACCCCCGTATGACTGGGGCGCTGACGAAGCGGAGGAAGGAGACCAAGAGGTAGTGTGTGGGAACTGAGCCCGAATCGCCAAGCAGTGAGTGACCGTAGCTTCAAATGGGGTTGCGAAAGGTGTGTTAGGGCGCGTAAAAGAACCCACACCAGTTATTTCTCACCACCATTGCTCACCCCTTTCCCCACATTCTCCTTCTTTTATTCTGGTGTCTGTATCCATTTAATGTAAAGGTGCTGAATAATTGTTGTAAGGTATCTGAGGGCGGGTAATATCGCATAGTGGATAAGAGGGAATGTATATGTGTCTGTAAATTTATGAATATCGCTTGCTTTGTCTTTCCTGAATTATCCCACCATTTCCCCATTTGAATTCCCCAGCCTCCACTTCTACCGCCAATTTCCTGCTTGTGTAATAAATTAATGAAAGAGTTGATACCATGTCTTGACCTATCCTGCTCGAGTTTGTTCTGCCATAGCGCTCCTGGGGCAATTGGCCCAAGTGAATAATTGGTCTAATGGACGATAGAGCGCGGCGCATAACACTGGGTGAATAGCCATTTCGCAATTGTAGGCATCGTTCCCCATCTGCTTCATTCATCTCACAGATACGGTAAACTGACCCTGGGCATGAAGATCTGACCAGAGGTGAGTGATGTAGATGACACCGTCCGTGGTCTTTTGATGACACCGTTCAAGGACGGAGTTATCCGACCATCCGTAACAACATACTTGAACACTGTAGAAGAAATCACCTTGTTGACACTTTCAAAAACATTTAGGTTAGCAGTATTTGGACATAATATTATGCCCTTTTATGCCATCTCGACCAATCAAATTTGCCGCTCTCAGTATTGGGGAATGTCGAGATTCAGCCAAAACCACAGCTCAAAGGAAATACAGATCGTGCTCAGAAACGAAAATAAAGAGTTAAAAAGAGGCAACTTCCTTGTGGGCAGTAAAAGCAACTAATCAAAAGGCAGTCCACCTGAATTTAAGTCCATTCCACCAAAAGCACCCAAAAGTCCACCTCAATTTTCATGACAAACTTATTTTCCTTTTGTATGATGTTTCTGTTTCATCATTACGACTGCAGTGGGTTATATTCCAGTTTGTTTATTATTTCAGCTCTCAAAGAAAACCAGAGTAAACTACAATGGCACTCGGTAGAGAACATACCTCCACCAGGTGAACAGTTTACGTTTTGTATCCCACTAACAGGCCAGATCTGGATTCGGACATGAATCAAAATCGAATCAGCTTGTTCCTGTCACCTAACCAACTCAACCACCAAGTTTTGTCCAGGACTTTTTGAAATGTCGTTATTAATTTTTTTGGCCCTATCAATCAATGTGGAAGAATCACTTTAAAAATGTAAACTCTAGTAACCGGATCCAGATTCAAATCTTCACCAAAATTGGATCAATTCATCCTTGTCACACACCCAACCTGTCCACCAAGTTTTGTCCAAATCCATCCATAAGTTTTGGAAATATCATGTTATTATAGTTTTTGGTTCTATCTCTCAATGGTGAAGAATTACTGGATCATTCTCAGATCCATATATGGATTCGGATCTTCACCAAAATCTAATCACTTCGTCCTTGTCACATACCCAACCTGTCCACCAAAGTTTTTCGAATTCATCTACAACTTTTTCAGATATCCTGTTCATAGATAAACAAACAGACAGTGGTGAAAACCTAACCTCCAACCACCTTCGGTGGCAGATGTAATAAATCGAGTACAATAGCTGTGTTGTTGATTTTGTGCGGGATTGATTGGGTTGCAAAATAACTTAAGTACTTTTGATTTTATGAATTTCTGGGATTATATTGTTGCGGATACGCCGCCGGCCTTCTCCCCTTACCAAGAGGGGATTAGACCCCTTGTCTTTGACTGACCTGGCGCGACCCGGGACCTATTACGTCCCTTCCGGACAGCGCGAAATAGGGTTTCAGGACCAAATTCGCTGTTACCTAAGTACTCGCGCTGCCCTGGAAGTGAGGAAATAAGCCCCGCACAAACCACGTGTGTTGGTGATATGCTGAGCGGTTGCGTACACGTGGTTCGCGCTATTATCACTTACTAGACCCGATTGGAGCGATCGGATTCGTACCATGCTTAGTCAATGGAGAAATCACAGGTACGATCGAATCAGGAAAGACAGGAAGAACAAATGGTTTAATTACTATTGCACATATTTACAGTACAGGATGCAGAGACACAGAGCAGCTTATACAGTCTTATTCTTAATCCCAAGGACACGGGCCCGTCTCACACACACACTCACACGGGGATTGCTGATGAGCAGGATGATGTTCACCAGCTCGCCCAAGGATGGCTCTCGTGCAGTTCTCTCCGGTCCCCGGCACGTCCTTTGGAGATGGAAGTTGGTGAAAGCAGGAGCTCGCCGCGTGTCGTCTGAACGGAGCGGGTTATCACGGGGTGCAATGGTAGGGAGCGGACTTTGGTGCGGCTGGCGGTTATTCACTTGCGGCTATGGCCGCGCTTACTCGTGTGGCTAGAAATGCGCTATATGCGTTTACCGGCGCGTCTGGCTGCGCCCGCGTACTTGTACGGTTCAACGCCTCTTCTTCTCTCTCTCTGCGCAAGTCCTCAAACAACGCGCGTATCCTCTGCAAGTCCTTCTCAATCAAGTGTTCCCGTGCTAGTCCACGCATCAAGTCCTCTCCAAACAAGTCCTTCTCAACAAGTCCTTCTCAACAAGTCCTTCTCCCGACAAGTCCTTCTCCCGACAAGTGCTTTAGTGCTCTCCACTCACGAGTCCTTCAACCAAGCCTTCAAGTCCTGTCGAGGGCTTTGCGCAGCGGCTTATATAGGCACGCCCCGCAAACCTTCTCGAACTCACCAGACGCGCCTTACCATGCCCTCTCACGCCATGCCGCTAGAGCTCTGATTGGCTGGTGGCTCTTACCGTCTCCCCCACGCCACTCACCCCAACCCCGCGTCCCTCCTTTTCAGGCCTACCTCGTGTTACTCGACTAGTGGTCAGCCGAATGGGGCGCGGGATCAATTACGCCCATAGAGGTAGAATTGGAGGGTGGAGGCAAAATGAATGTATTGGCCTATTCTCTGGTCTTTACACAACGCAGGTACTAAGAGGGGAAATGGCCTATTCTTACACATACTAAGACATAACTATACTACAAATGGGCCTATATGTTGCTCGTGTGACTAACTATGGGGGGCAACCCTTTAACCTTTAATGACTTCAATGTGCCAATCTCAAAACTGCAGCAATATTCTGGGAAGGTTGTTATGAATTTCAATGGAAGGCAAACCGCCCAGCATAATCCTTGCTAAGATATATTGGGAGTTTTGCCACAGCAGAGGTTATTCCATGCCAGTGAGTTTCTGCTTTTCTTTTCTGGAGTCCCAGGAAGTTTGGAGAGACTCAAGAAAAAGGTCAGCCTGACATACATAAGGACTCTGTTTACCAAATTCCTGCTCTAACCGACAGGGGTCATGTGATCCCTATTAAAGAAAACGATGCAAAACTTGCAGTTGCACATGCTGTATACGAAAGGAGAGTTATCTTCATATATTACCAAAGACAACAACCCTTAAGTCTAAGGCTGCAAGCCTGTGATTTTAGCATCATGCAGCTTGGACATCTGCTTCGCTGTCAAGAAACCATTTTTTGTGGGTGGAAGTTATTATTTTAAAAAACATGACAAAGCTAAACTCTGACTTTAGCCAAAGTACAAAGTACATGGTAAAGCTTCTCCAAACAATGCATGTTATGCATCCTGGGCCGAAACCCGAAATGTATACTTTTTGCTCGAGCCCTAATGCCACAAATGAATCGTTTTACATGTTACATTTGCTGTTTCTCTTTTGAGAAACACCTTTTTAAACAAAATAAACTTAAGGAATCCAACACAAATACCCAAAGTCTTGACGAGGCAGCAGGGCACATATCGAGTCCCAATCACAGCTATTGCTGCACACCGAAATCTAGATCGACATATCTGCTTTCATCTATTCATGACCAGAGAGCTTTGAATCTCAGTCTGAAAAGGCTTGAGTGCTACACTGATACTTCTTAGTTTGGAGGTGATAAACTTAAGTATAATTTAGTTATTGTTAGTATAATTTATATACATGACGTCAGTATCATGTCATGGGGCAGTGTGCTTTTCTGGTTTAATTCAATATTCCTTTTTACATATAATATACATATTGTTGCGGATCTCGGGTCTGTCGACGTATTAAGGGTGGGTTTATGACCCCGTTTCCCCTCAGACCCCGAGTTCACAGGGTCGTCGGCCGCGACTAGGTTCACGCCCGACGAGTTGTGAAGCAACTTCAATCGCCAATCTCCCAGCCACGCGCCGAAGGGTTGCTGGCCACTAAACCCAAATACCTTCAAAGACACGCGGCCAGAGAGATTGGGTATTGAACCCTTGCGTTCCCACACCTTATGGTGTGCTGAGCAGATCACACGGTGTGGGTCGCGGCGTTATCTTGCGTGATTTATGGGCCTGATTAAAGTCAACTCAGTTCGGACGATGCTAGGCCAATAAAGAAAAGACGATATGAACAGGTTGAGAACAACAAAATGTACACGCCTTTTATTGACAAGGCACAGAAAAAGAGACGAGAGGCAGGCTTAACTTAGCAATTCTTACCTAAACGAATCCCAACAGGCACCTTCACACACAGACGGGAATGAATCACACCGGTTAGACTCATACCGATGGACGTGCCGACGCTGACTTGGGTCCGCCAGCCCCCGTGCGCAGCGCACGGATCGATCTGGACACGCAGCTTGAAGGAGGACCGCAGGACGAACCGCCGCTTCGAAGTCCGCACCAACGATGATCCAGGACGGATGAATTTCAGCACAGGAAGGACGAACCAGCACGTCGGACAGCCAGCTTCCAGCCAAACGACGAGAGAGAGCTCGAATGACGATGGGCATGGACCTTTATTGGGTGGAATGTCCTTCTAGAAGGTCCCACAGCCTCCCATTGGCCGAGGTTGGTCACGTGCGGTCATTCAGCCCTGCCTCCCTCTCGGAAGAGGGGAGGTTTTACAACCCGCCATTGGTCGCCTGCCAGTGACGTGTCCACGACCCCTCATTGGTCAGTTGCTGGTGACATAGGCTCGACCTGATTGGTCGCCTGCTGGTGATGTGGGCTTTTCTGTTAGCCACGCCCACCACAGCCGCAGTTGATCACGTGGACTGTATTTTTCGCCACGCCTCCCTGCACACGAACCAACGTCTTTGTTCACCAGTACGAGGGGGTTGGAATCCTGCCTAACTCAATGCATATTGGTGTGAATTACTAAACATTGGGAGGGGAGCTAATCTTTACATTTGCTAAGAAATAACCAACGACTGCACGCTACATGTTGTCATGCAATTAACTATAGGGGGTTTCCCTTTATCGCAAAACCACAACTATATACAACACCAACAACAACAACAACAGTCATTTTAAGGCCATTTTACCTGCAAGAGTGGGGGTTAGCCTTGCGGTCCCCATGACAATCTTCTCCATTTTGCCCTATTTTCTGCATCTCCCCTTGTTAACCCCCTTGCCCGCATTTCTTCTTCGACCATCTTTAGCCAAGTCTTTCTCAGTCTTTCTCGGTCTTCCCCGTCCTCTACTTCCTTCTACATTCATTTCCATCACTCTTCTCAACCAGTCACTTTCATCCTTCCTCAACACATGACCAAACCATCTCAAACTGTTTCTCTTCACAGCATCCATCACAGGCTCTATTCCCATCATCTTTCGCAATTCATCATTTGTCTTCCTCTCTCTCAACGATACTCCACACGTCCACCAAACCATTCGCATTTCCACCCTTTCCAGCCTTCGTTGCTGCTCTACGTTCATTACCCATGTCTCGCTCCCATAAATCACAACGCTTCTCACACATGCAGCAAACACCTTTCCCTTCAGCTTCAACGACACTCCCCTCCTCATCAGCACGCCACTCAGTTCCCGAAACTGTTCCATGCACATCTCACTCTCGCAAATGTTGCCGAGTCTGATCCACCTTCTCCATTCAGCATGTCTCCTAGGTAACAAAATGTTTTCACACCATCGTGCTTCACGCCGTCTCCAAGATCCAACTCAACATTTCCTCCATCTGCAGCTCCCTCTGTGCACACCTTACACTTGAATGTAGCCGCCACACTGGTTAATGACCCTCTCAAACCACTACATTTTTGATGAACCCACTCAGCGCACATTTTACATTGAATGGAATTCACTCCGGCACCCTTCCTGCACACAGCACACGGCCACTTCCCAGTTCTTTCCACCTCACCACATGCTTTACCACTTGCCATCACCTTCGTTTTTCCGATATTCACCTTCAGACCTTTTGTCTCCATACATTCCTTCCACTTGTTCATCTTCTCCTTCAGTCCATCCATACTTTCTGCAATCAACACCAGATCATCTGCATACAACAACTCCCACGGTAAACCCTCCTTTACGTTCCGAGCCAGCACCTCCATCACAGCTACAAATAGTAGTGGACTTCGTACCGACCCCTGATGCACTCCCACCTTCACCTCAAACTCTCCACTGTTCCCGTCCTTCGTCCTTACAGCTGTGCGTGCTCTTTTGTACATTGCCATCACTACTCTGATCAACCATTCCTCCACTCTTAACTTCCTCAATGCCCATGTCACTACTTCACGTGGAACCCTATCGAATGCTTTCTCCAGATCAACAAACCCAAGAAACAACTTCTTCCTCTTCTCCATGTACTTCTCCTGCAACTGCCTCACAATAAAAAGCGCATCTGTCGTTCCTCTTCCTCTGTCGGACTTACTTTTTCCACATGCGAAATTTGCATTCATGTTTATTTAAATTATACAATGGACTACAAAATGTAAATGTTTCATGATATTTGTTACATTATATCACCTTTATCTATCAATATTGTTGAAATGAAGATCAAATAGCTGTATGTTGAAATATGTTGAAAAAGTCAAAACTTTACATGGGGTGCACTTACTTTTTCACGTGACGGTATATGTTTTCTCTGGAGCCCAGTTTCTCCATCCGTAATGCTTTATTCAAAAGTTTATACTGTCGTACAATAATACAAATGGTACCATTGGAAAGGTATTAATCCCTTTACTTGGTTGCAAAGCGAACTAAAAAACATCTAAAATGCAAAGCCTATCCATATCTGCTTTGTACTCAAACTAAACTTGATGAAAACGACAGTTAAACATTTTTTTTACACTTTATTAATTTGTGTTCAACAAACCTTTATCTATCTATAATTCCAGTAATCTCTGTGTGTATGTATGTATGTATGTATGTATGTATGTCTGTGACCGCTGTTTCTCGACAACCACGGGTCCGATATACTTTAAACTTGCCAGGTATATTGCTGGGGACCCGAGGATGTGCCTTTTCAAGGTTTCATATTAATCGGACAAGTAGTTAGCGAGCTATGTCCAAAAAACGATTCAACCAATCAGAGAGCAGCGAGCTATCACGTGTGCCGAACGTGGCGAACAGACTCTGCCTCGGACGGCACATTTGAGAGCGTATTCATTTATTTCACGTTGGCAAACTATGTTGGCGTTAAACTATGTTTTAAAACTACTTTGCGATTCTTTCGCTTTCCTGCGCGTTTGTGCACGCTATGGCGATTTCTTTACCAAACTCCGCAAGCCGTTCACTTTGGACCAAACCATTTCATGTAAATAGAGGGGGGGATTGTCACCGTACTCGCAAGCCGTTCGCTTTGGACCAAACCATTTCATGTAAATAGAGGGGGGGGATTGTCACCGTACTCGCAAGCCGTTCGCTTTGGACCAAACCATTTCATGTAAATAGAGGGGGGGGATATAATTTTAGATATATATATAGTACGGGCATGCCCTAGTTATGATATAATATGGAGAAGATTTGATGACAAAAACGCAATTTGTAAAAATGTTATTGCCTGGACAGACACACTGA
The DNA here is from genome assembly GCF_964187855.1 of Myxine glutinosa. Taxonomy (NCBI): domain Eukaryota; kingdom Metazoa; phylum Chordata; class Myxini; order Myxiniformes; family Myxinidae; genus Myxine; species Myxine glutinosa. The sequence continues at coordinate 201,736,234 of NC_136265.1, read as the reverse complement.
AGCCCAAAGGTAAATAAATTAAGAAACACATCATCGATTTTTAAAAACACGGCGTCTCAAGCTTGACCCCATAAGGTGGGGATAATACAGGCTTAATATAGTTACTATTACTATCCTTTCACAAATTTTGATCCAATTCGTAATTATTTTCTCCATATTCTCATAATAAAGGTTTTTTGAAAAGGCCTGAACCCGACACACACACACACACACACACACACACACACACACACACACACACACACACACACACACGTGTGGAGATATCAGCCAACAAAACAGCAACTTCCACTTGAAGAAGAAGAAGGACCTCATCCTTTAATGTATTGGTTCCAACGGCAAAATTTATTATTCTTGGACAGCAGTAATGCTTTACAAGGACACGGCAGGAGCACACAAAAGGAAATATAGTAATACTTCTCGAAGAAATAGAAAAAATATATACGTATACGTATAAGCAGACAGTAGGAGCACACAAACAACAACAATCACAGGCATGACAACAACAATTACCTGTTATAAAAGATCCTTTTTAGTGTGTTTTTTAAACTTAATTTCACATCCTCATTGATACTCACAGATACACATGCAAATGATGCAATATGTTTGTGAAGTACAACATGTGGTCTTTTCATTAATCCCATCACCGACCGTAGCGACGGGAGACATGCCGAGAAGGATGGAAAGTGAAGCGGAATACCAGTTTGTACTTCTCAACATGTCATAATGACAAATAATAAAACTATTTGCTTTTTGCACAGATGGAATGTTTTTTTGAATTTTTTACAAGAATGTTAAGATGGCTGAAGAAAAGGCAGCATGGAAGAGAATTGTCTTGATGGCTTTGCAGACATTGGGAGTTCCAAAGCTGAGACAGGAAGAAACTGGTAAGAAAGCGAGGTTGAAAGAATTAAGAAAAGATACGAGGGGTGTTGAAAATTTTTTGCAACTCAGGTATATAGAATCAAGAAAAGTTTTCAACTGCATTTCACAATGTAATCAGTAATAACATCATCTCAAAACACTTGGCCCATTTTGTTCTTCGAACCAGAAATGCCCTGATAAGAGGCATCTTCTGACTTCCTGTAAACAAAGGTCAATTGTGCACTTGAAGGATTCACTGTTTTGAAATTATTTAGCGCGCAACTGTCTTCAAATGTCTGAACAAATTATAGTTACTTGGGGCCAAATCTGAGCTGTTGGGTGGTTGATTCAATTGTTTGGACCTACACTGCCAATTGACGGCCTGTGCGACCCTGGCCTTGTGAACTGGCATATTGTTGTGCAACAGCAGAACAACACGCGTCAACATCCCCCGGCATTTTTCGTGGATGGCTTCATGCAGCCGGACCTGCAAGTCGGCGTTATATTGACCAGCGATGGTAGCTTTGTGTGGCTTGTAATTGATTAACTGCGCTCCCTTTGGAATCCCGGAAAATGCAGACCTTAATCTTGCCAACTGACGATTGGGTGCGAAAGTCTTTAAAATGGAGATGCCCATTGCTTACACTGGATTTATTCAATCTTGATCTCCAAAAGGTCCCATTGATATAAACCCATGTCGCATTACTAGTTACCAGATGTGACAACTCCGATGGATCCGTGTTGAAGAACAACAACTCTTTACTGGACTAAACTCTCTGGTAGCGAAGTTGGATGCTGAACTTCTCGAGGCACCCATCTTTCAGAAACTTTTGATCTGCCAATATGTTCATGGATAATGTTTTCGATGCTTCCAATAGAAAAACCAAAACTTTTCCATGTCCCGCAACATTGATTTGGTAATCAAACATTAGCATCTTTTTGTAACAGAGATCTTTTCTGCATTGGTTGTATTCAAGGATCTTCCAGACCCGGGGTCATCTTCAATCGATTTTCTGATGCTTTGAAACTTTTTCCCCCATCTTGTCACTGGTAAAATGAAGGCCAACCTCTCCGAACAAAGCATCCATGCATTTGCTTTGTCATGCATAGTTCCTTATACAAAAATGTAATGATCATGCATTGCTCAAGCTTTGAGAATTCCATCATTCAAAGACTCTGAAATGAGAAAACAGCACAAGTCATCTGCAGATGCTAATACAGAGAAGAAATTAGACATAAATTATATGAATATTATGCGGCTTTCGATAACGCATATAAACCATCCGATATGCAGTATGCGAATCGCAAAATTATTTGAACCGCAGCTAACTCTTGTATAAACAGGAAATGGTTGCCAAGAATATGAAACAGATGGTAAAAAAAATTGAAGACTACAAGCAGGAAAGAGAGGACAGTCAGTGGCATAGGTGCATAGGAGAGAAAAAGCAGATAGACTCAGGAACCAGATAGACTCAGTAACCAGATAGACTCAGGAACCAGATAGACTCAGGAACTAGATAGACTCAGGAACCAGATAGACTCAGGAAGACCTGGAAGACTCAGGAACCAGATAGACTCAGGAAGCAGATAGACTCAGGAACCAGATAGACTCAGGAACCAGATAGACTCAGGAAGCAGATAGACTCAGGAACCAGATAGACTCAGGAACCAGATAGACTCAGGAACCAGATAGACTCAGGAAGACCTGGAAGACTCAGGAACCTACCAGGAAGAACCGAGAACACAGAACAGATCAGAACGCAACATTACAAAAGGAAAAGCAGCAGGAGAAGGGGGAAATACCAACAGCGGGGCAGAGGGAGAATATAGAATATAGAGACGGACAAACAAGGGATGCAGGTAACCCTTATTAGTCCCCTACCTGGAGGGGACTGTAGGTTTGCTCTCCGTGTGTCCCTCCGTCAGTCTGTCTGTCCCACATGTGGTTATCCAGGCTTTTTTTCCCCCATACCCTTTAACATATTCAACTGAAACTTGGTGCATGCCTTTGTTATGATGAGTTACATAACAAGTTTGAGTTTTTGGGCGTTTCACCAATTCTTCACGGAGTTATGCCCTTTTTGCTTAGAGCAAGAACATTCATTGGGACCGGTCGGGGACATGCATTGCAAAGCAATTCTCCCTCTTGTTAGAGATGGCATCGATTTATAAAGTGTGGGATCTCAACTAATTCGGAATGTTTTTTGTTTTTTTAGCATTGGTATGATATATTTGTATTTTCAGGAGCCATTTAATAAGGTCCACAGGAAGCAGTTAATAGTCGAGGTTGTCAAATGTCAAAAACAGTAACAAGTGTATATCATGCTGAATAATTGATAATACATTTACCTTCTAATCCGATTCTAAAGAATTGCGGTAAGTGGTACATCTGTGGATTGGCAAGAGGCGACGAGTAGTATACTAGAGCGAGCGGTGCGCGGACCGACCATTGCTCTTCGTAATCAGGATAGCTATTGCAAGTGATTTAAGTTGGGAAACTAAAGCAGTATATCTAGTGCCAAGCACAAATGAAAAAGCAAGTAGATGTTTTGACTTCATAAGCAGGGAGATGGTGTACAGGTTGAAAGGTACAACATTGTGTTTGCATTAACAATTTAGTTTGGCCTCACTTCTAATATTGCATTAATTTTGGTCACTGTCCTGTAAGAGAGATAATGCAGTAGGATGTTCGGCATGTGGAAACAAGGGTGACCCCAGAGTTTAGGGCACTTAGCTATGAAGGGAGATTAGATTGGTCAGGAATGTTCACATTAGTAAACATTGCGTGGGTATTTTATCAAAATGTTAAAGACAAGGGTTCAATGAGGAGTGATAGCCAGGGGTCACAGTTTAAAGGTCTAAAAGGGAAGAGCTGAACAAGAATGAAGTCGGGCTTGTTGTTGTTGTTGCTATTGCTTCTCCCAGCCATGTTGCTGGCTCTGCTGTGCACCACTGGTCCATAGTGGGTGAGGAAGTGCTGGTGTAACATATAGAGGTGAGTGTGGGTACCTCCATGCTATAGCCTACTGCCAGCCCTGGCTACATTCACATACCCTTTATGAAAGACACCAAGGAATCCCAAAGGTGACTCGACCTCCAGCCATTCCAAAGATGTCAGTCACAAGACAGATTGAGGGAGGATGGAGGTTTGGGGTGGGGAGTAAGGTAAGATAGCTCTTCAACGAGTCTCGACTTTGTATACAAAAACATAGGGGCAATACCCCTGGCGCTCACTTGGTAGTATAAACAGTGTACTGCACTGACTAAAGGTATTTTAAGCCAATTTCAATGCTTGCTAGAAGGCAGGGCAGCGTGTAGAATCATACTAACATGATCATAAGACTTTAAACAAACAAACAAAAAAACTACTTGGGGGGGGGGGGCAAACCCCCCTCCCCCCTCCCACCACGTGTACCTCCTTAGACTCTGATTTTTTTAATGCCGTGAACAAACGTTGCTACACCATAGGTGATGAAGGTTGTGGTGAAGTTTCATCGGAATTGCATGTGTAGTTTCTGAGAAGAAAGCAAGCACCGATTTTGGGGGGCAAGCCTCCCCATAGACCACCTTATACCCCGATTTTTTAAATGCTAGGAACAAACTTTGGTACAACACGGGTGATTAAGGTTGTGGTCAAGTTTCATCAGAATTGCATGTGTAGTTTGAGAAGAAAGCAAATACCTATTTTCGGGAGGCACCCCCCCCCCCCCGTAGATCCCCCAAAGGGGCAGATTCTTTTAATGCCGTGAACAAACTTTGGTACATCACGGGTGGTGAAGGTTGTGGTCAAGTTTCATTGAAATAGTGTGTGTAGTTTCAGAGAAGAAAGCAAATATCTATTTTGGGGGGTCAAACCTGGACCCACTTTGACCCTCCGTAGACCCCCAAAGGGGCAGATTTTTCTTAATGCCGTGAACAAACATTTGTACATCATGGGTGATGAAGGTTGTGGTCAAGTTTCATCGAAATAGTGTGTGTAGTTTCAGAGGAAAAAGCAAATTCCCATTTTGGGGGGTCAAACCTAGATCCACTTTGACCCCCAGTAGACCCCCTTAGACCCAGATTTTTTTAATGCCGTGAACAAACTTTAGTCACAACACAACAAATATAATTTGTGCCACATTTGGTCGCAATCCCATCAGCGGTTTCGAAGAAGAAGTTTCAAGTGTTTACGGACTGACAGACAGACAACCCCCCCTCCTCCCTCTCCTCTCCTCCCCTGCCCTCCTCCCCCCTTCCCCACCTTCCCCCTCCCCTTTCCCTAATCCCCCCTCCCCCACCCAGCAACGCCGGGTACTTCTGCTCGTATAGAATATAGAGACCGACAAACAAGGGATGCAGGTAACGATGAGGGTTAGGAGAAAATGCAAATGGTGGACAAGATGGATGCAGAAGCAGAATTTGGAGAGAGGGGAGGTGGTTTAATGGGTGCAAAAAATATCATGGTTTTGGATGGAGGATGATTACAGATGGTGGTGAACAGCTCTCTTCAAGACTTGGAGAGAAGGGTGAGATTGAAGAGAATGTGGAAGTTGGTTCCACAGGTGAGGAAAAAGGAACAAATGAGTGGAGGTGAGCAATGGTTTTGGATTTTGAGAGTTTCAAGTGAAGGGGGTTGCTGGTGGACTATGTGCATGCTGCAGATACCTGAGGGGGAAGAAGGGCGGGGGGGGGGGGAGAGACAAAGAATGGAGAGGGTAGAGGGTGCAAGACCAGAAAGGAGGCGGAAGAAGACAGAGAGACCATTGACCTATTGGTGACGGCAAAGTGATAGGCCAATAGACTCTGCTTAATCGCGAGTGATTTCAATTATCTTGAAGGCCTTCGTTTCCACGGCAACAAGCTGAGCAAGGTGTGAGATAGGAGCACTATCCTTGAGGGCAGAGCAGTACTCCATCAAGCTGCAGATGAAATCCGTGTTGGTGGATATGAGTTCAGGTGTGCCAAGGAAGGACTTTGCACGAAGGAGGATGCCCAGTCGGCAACTCGCTTTGGAGGCCAACTTTGAAATGTGGTTTGCCTGCACATCTGCTTGAGCGAAACGACATACTCACCGGCGTTGAGGCATCTCTCTGAGAATGGCCAGAGAGATGTTGACTTTCATAAGCACATTATCTGATGAAACAATTGGAGCAGAGGAAGAGTATGAGACATTTGCGGGAAAGTTAGTCATCACCAAGTCCAGAAGGGAGGATTTGCTATTGGGAGAAATCCAAGTTGGAAAGTTTTACAATTTGAGTCACTCTCATAGTCAAGGAAGTCCTTTGTTGAAGTGCCATGGCGAGTGAGAGAGGTACCAATATCCAGCCAATTGGCATGGTGACAATTGAAATCACCACATATGAGGAAAAGAGAGTTGGGATGAGTGGTTAAAAGTTGGTCCATGTCTTCTGAGAGAGAGAGAGAGAGAGAGAGAGAGAGAGAGAGATGTAGATGGAGTTGTCACTGTTGGGAGGCTGGTACAACACACAGACGAACAAAAGGTGGGAGCGGAGGGGAGGTTGCATCCAGAGGTTCTCCTGGAATATGGGAGGTGTACGAGCAGTACACGGTGAGTGAGAAATTGAATTATTGATGTACATTGCAACTCACCCGCCAGGACGGGGCTTACATCGATCAAACCTGAGGAGACAACACTTAAGGAGAAACACCAAGGAGTCAAATAAGTCCTGCATGAGGAAGGATTCTGTTAAACCATGATGTCCGGTTTATCGCAGTGGCCTGGATTGAGAGATGTCAGTCTGGAATGGAGGTCTTGGATGTTTAATGTCCACAAAGTGAGAGATAGCGGGGAGGAGCTGCTGATGGAGCAAAGGCATGTGGAAAGGAGCAAGGAGAGGGTGTGGGGCAGGAGGAACCCGTGAGGGTGTGGGAAGGGGGCAAAACCGGGAAGGTGAGGTGTGGGAGGGGAGCAGAAAAGTGGTGGGACAAGGGGAGAGCAAATGGGGGAAGGGTACTGACATGAAGGGGTTTGACATCTGCTACTGGACTGAACGGAATCGTACACGTGTCCTAAAAACCTATTCTGCTGCTCTTGCACATCCTCTCAACCCTTTTCACCCTGTCATCTGCACGAGGTCATCTTCCTTTTGCTTAGAAATCCACCAAAATCACTGCACTACATAACTAGAACGGCACTCGGGTGAACGCATACCTCCGCGAGGCTGAACAGTCTACTTTTTGTATTATTATTTTTTTGTATACAAGATCGAGGCTCGTGAAAGAGCTAACATTAATCACACAAAAAGTCAAACCGACACATAAAACACAAAATAAGGGGGGCGGTAGACAAGATGGGGGGAGAGGGGGAAGGACACAAACACAACATTTGAGAGCAGGGACATCGAGAGAACTGTGGGAGCTAGAGGGCTTGGGGGGAGGTGAGAGGTACAAAACATATGGACACTGCAAGGACTTCCAGGAAAGAAGTTGGAATTTCAAAAAAGTTGATCTGGGGTGAATTAGTGGGGGTAGAAAAGATCAAGGTTTTCGATGGGGGAAGATAAGAGATGGTGGTGAACAGCTGTTTTAAAGACCTGGAGGGAGGAGTGGGATTGAAGGGAGTGGGGGAGTTTGTTCCAGAGGCGGGAGAAAAGGGGAATGAAAGAGTGAAGGTGAGCAGAGAGCCTAGATTTTGGCAGTTCAACCATAAGAGGGTTGCTGGCAGATCTTGTGCGACCTGAAGGAATATTTTGAGGACAGAGCTCAGAGAGAGCTGGGGGAGAAAGGCCAGAGAGGAGTCAGTAGAAGACAGAAAGACCACCAACCTGCCTGCGGTGAGTGAGAGAAAGGCCCTCGGAGTTAGCTTCATCGCAGGAGATTCCAATGATTCTGAAAGCTTTTGTTTCAACAGCGTGAAGCCGAGTGAGGTGTGAGGCAGGAGCACCGGCCCAGAGGGGGGAACAGTATTCCATTGAGCTGTGGATGAAAGCCTTGTATGTGTTGAGGAGCTCAGGTGTGCCAAGGAAGGACTTCGCACGACGGAGGATGCCCAGTCGGCGACTGGGCTTGGAAGCCAGCTTGGAAATGTGGTTTTCCCAAGAAAGATCATGGCAGATAGTGAGACCCAAAAGCTTGAGCAAAATAACTTCTTGGAGAGGATTGTTGAGAAAGTAGGTGGGAGGGTTTTCCAGTCGGTCTTTTCGGAGAGACATAGTAAGAGTGTGAGATTTGTCAGGATTGAAAGACATGTTCCACTTGTTTGACCAGTCTGTGATTTTGTCCAGGTCTGCAGAGAGTGAGGAGGCTGCAGACTGCCGATCTGAGGGATGAGGAATGGAGCGGCAGAGAGTGGAGTCATCAGCAAAGAGATAGAGAGGATTTTCCAGAGAGTCGGAGAGATCATTAATGAAGACCAGAAAAAGCACTGGGCCCAGAACACTACCTTGGCGAACTCCAGCCAGAACTGGCGGAGATGAGAGAAATCCATTCAGGGCCACACGTTGACTACGACCAGAGAGGAAGTCCGCAAGCCATGCGTGGATATTTCCATGGATACCATAGGAGAAGAGTTTGGTGAGCAGAGCTGGGTGCCAGACCGTATCGAAGGCACGTGATATGTCAAGGGAGACAGCTCTGATTTCCTGTTTGGCATTGAGGACCTCCATCCATTGTTGAGACAGCAGAAGCAACATGTCCAGAGTATAATGACCGGGTCTGAATCCAAATTGATGATCGGAGATCAAGCCATTGGAGAAGAGGAAAGATTTCATATCAGAAGCAATGATGGATTCCATGACTTTGCTGATAATTGGGAGCAGGCTGATTGGTCTGTAGTTGCAAGGATCTGTTTTTGCACATTTGTTGTGTAAAGCGGTAATGTTTGCTGATATCCAAGATGTTGGCAGACGACCTTGAGCAAAAGAGAGGGTGAAAAGAACAGAGAGAGGTTGAGATAGAGCGGAAGAGCAGGCTTTTAGGACCCGTGGGCTGATACCGTCTGGTCCAGTTGCAGAATTAGGGTCGAGGTTTGACAAAAAATTCTCCACCTTGTGAGGAGAGAAGGACACAGAGTCCAGGAGCAGTTGGGTTCGACTGGGTGAGGTGAGAACAGAAATAGATGGGTTTGGGACACAAGATTTTGAGGCAAACACAGAGTTGAGGCATTCAGCTTTGTCACGTGTGGTGTCAACTGTGTAGCCATTTGAGGTAAGGGAGGGTATGGAGGGGGAACAAACACCAGAAACGGATTTGGCCAGACGCCACCAGGATTTGGAGGAAGGAGACAGGTTTGAGAATTCAATCTTGAGTGTGGAGAGATAGTGCTTCCTGGCACTCCTGGGGGTAGACACACACTTGTTCCAAGCTTGGTGGAAGGAATTTGTGAGATTGCCTTCAGTTGGATTTGCCTTCCAAGAGGCAAAGGCAAGTTGTTTCAGGGCAACTGCCTCACCACAAGATTCAGTGTACCATGGGCGGGAGGAAGGGTAAGACAACTGAAGACGAGATGGGATAAATCTGTGCATGAGAGAGAGCAGTTTGCTTTGGAAGAATTCCCATGAAGAGTTGATGTCAGACACAGTGGAGATGGGAGACCAGTCCAGATGATTGATGGCTGCTTGCACACCGTGCCAGTCAGCCTGAGTGAAATGCCAGACTAATCAACGCTGAGGAGGCTCTCCGAGAATGGCCAGAGAGATGTCCACTCTAACAAGCACATGATCAGAAGAACCGATTGGAGCAGAAGAAGAGCAGCAGACATTTGCAGGGAAGTTAGTCATAACCAAGTCCAGAAGAGAAGATACCCCATTGACTGAGATCCGGGTCGGGAAATTGACAGATTGTGTCAGTCCCAATGAGTCGCAGAAGTCCTTTGCTGAGGTGCCATGGCTGGTGAGAGAGGAACCCACACCCAGCCAGCTGGCATGATGACAGTTGAAGTCGCCACATATGAGGAAGAGAGAGTTGGGATGACTTGATAGAAGTTGGTCCATGTTGTCAGACAGCGAAATGTAAATGGAGTCATCACTGTTTGGAGGACGGTACAGAACACATATGAACAAAAGGTGGGAGCAGAGAGGAAGCCAGAGGTACTCCTGGGGGTGGGGTGGAGGGAGGGCAGTACAAGGAGAGTGAGGAAGAGAGTTTTTGATAAAGATAGCCACCCCACCACCAGGACGAGGCTCAGGTATATCATACCGGAGGAGGGAGTAACCAGGAAGAGATATTAAGGAATCAGAGACATCTTGAAGGAGTAAAGTTTCTGTTAAGCAGATCAAGTCTGGATTGTCAGAAGCAACCTGTATGGAGAGATCAGTCAGGTTTGAGCGAAGGCCCCGGATGTTTGAGGTGCATACCGTTAATGAAGAGAGAGGGGGAGCATCGGGTACAGGACAGGGGAGGGGAGGAGTAGGGTAAGATGAAGGATGAGAGGGGGAGGTAGGGAGAGCAGTTGATAGTGTGTCAGAGATTACAGAAGAGTTACAAGAAAGGGAAGGATGAGGAGGACGAAAGGTTTGATGCTGATGGGATGAGGCACAGTGAGGGGTTATTTGAGGAGGGGAAATCCACGAATAGGCTGGATCTGGATCCGGACATGAAGTAAAATCTAATCGACTTGTTCTTGTCATCCAACTGTCAGGGAATAAATATTCATATTGACAATATTGCTAGAATATATATATATATCAATGTAATCTTGTTTAAAGTGGATATGTTTTACTTTACGAATGAGTAAAGTGCATAGAACTAACAGGTGGACAAGAGAGTTAATTTAAGGAAACAGAATGTGTAATGCACTGGGACTGCCATCTGTGTCTATCAATTTAGCCTGTGTTCCATAGATGGAACACAGGCTGCAAATTCTTCCTCAGCAGGTCAGAGCATTTGACCTCTTGAACAGAAATAAGTACAAGCTGGCCAAGAGAGAGCCAAATAAGGTTTTGGATAAGGTACACCCTGCATGCTCTGTAACATCAAAGGGTTTTGGGGCTTTAAAACCAGGAGAAAGTTGCGAGCAGAGGGCAGAGTGGACGGGGAACAACTGAAGACTGGTCAGCAACTGAACGAGCTTCAAAAGACCTACAGACCGAGCTTCAACCAAGACCTACCAAACGAGCTTCAACAAAGACGAACAAAGACTCATTAAAGATCTCGGCTTAGTATACAACAATTCTCAAGTATACAACAAATTCTGAAAAGTGAATAAAACATTGATTTTGCTAAACAGAGTCTCTTGAAGTTTTAGTAACATAACACCAGAAATTGTTAATAATTCTCCAAGAAGTGGTGGCCCGTAGGGACTCAACTGCCCAGGTAAACAAGGTAAGCTTTTGTTTGTTATCTGTGTAGTCTGATGTTAATCTGCGCAAATAGTTCAGTGTTTGAGTTTTGTGTGTTTGTTGATGTGTGGAAGGAAAAACACGAGGCCTTTAACAGGTTTCAGAAATCATGACAATTTTTTGTCTCTTTTTCTTCCAAAATTTATGTATACGCATTTTTCAGGAAGGGTGCCATGGACCGTCACAAATATCCTCTAAAGCCTTTTGTCTTTGGAAAAGGTGCTGTGCTTTCATGAAGAACCACTGATATCGTATATACTGTATAATTATTGTATGATTTTTTAAATTTCAGAAGTCATGACGAAAAAAATTTTTAAAAAATAAATAATAATAATTTTTTTCTCTGTAATTTGAATTTTTTTTTTCGGTACATTCTACGAGTGCAAAGAGCCACTAACGTATCCCGGGACGTTAGCGAAAAAGGGTGCTGCATTCGTCCAGTCATGAAAATATTTTGTGTATTCATTTGATTTTATGCGTTATTTCAGTTCAATGGTCTGTGTTACATATCTCCCCATTCCTTTTGTATGATGATTCAAATTTGCTGGGTTCCTACGGTTGAGACTTATATAATATTTTTCCTGTGGTGAGCCTCGTTTTTGATGTGGTCACGAGGGACGAGTCGATATGCTCTCGCACGAGTTGGACAGCGTTTTTCAAGCGATTTTTTAATGCGATTAAAAGCGATTTTTTAAAGCGATTTTACAGTAAAAAGCGATTTTATACAGCATCTGTACAGTAAGCCAAATAATGGTAAAATCGACTGGCTCGATTTTAAGTCATAAAAAATTCCATTGTGGCACAAATATGGGTTTTTGTACCTTCATAAGAGTTAATTCAAAGCGGTTTGGACGCACGTCTGCATTTTATGCACATTTATGTGTGTGATTGGCCAAATGTGCTCTTATGAACACAAGAAATTGTAATCTTATTAATTATGATGTTCTGACAGGGATGACTTGATGAAGTGCACCATCAATTCATTTTTCCCATGTAGGACAGTAATGTAATTTTTAATTTCTAATGTAATGTTTGTAATGCAACGTAATTTAAAAAAAAATAAAATAAAGTTTTCCATGTCATCTCCAAGTAAGACTTGCACACACTGATGCCAGTAATTGTATCCTGCCAGTGGAATGCGTGCAGGCAGGTTGCCCATGGCAACCGTTTGGTGTTGTGTTCTGGGCCATAGCCCACACTTCTACATATGGGATCAGAAGCGATTTTTAGATGTAAAACCTCTTTCACCTTTTCTTGCCCTACACCCCCCAACCTTCCCTTGCCCTTTCCCCCTCCCTCCTTCCGTCCCCCCCCCTATCCAAACCCCCCATTTTTTCTTCCCTTCTGTATCCCTTCCCCCCTTCCTTTTTTCTCTCCAAACTTACTTTTTACCTGTATATTTACATCCTGATTAGAGAAAAATATATATATTTTTAGGATTTTTTATGGCGGCGGCCATCTTGGACCACAGCTAAAAATCCTTCAATCAAGATGAAATTTAATGAGAGCCAATCCCATGCTACTGTGATCCGGAATCTCTAAAAAAAAAAAAATAGAACCATCGAATGTACCTTTGATCATTTTATATTTCATCTGTCTTTTAAGATTTTAAAAAGGGAATTTATTGATATAAGATACTATGACATTTGACAAGGCAATTAAATGGAGGGAAACCAATGATGAAATATATTGTGATCTGTTTATACATGAATGAATTTACATGTACATGAATTTGTTGACCCCAACCCAATCCTAACCCTAACTTCATTCTACCATTATCCACCCCCTCCAAATCATGTTCTATTACTGATTGTATGAGGCATGTATAGGATCGTTGATTGTATGGGATTGAATGGGATTGCATATCCCATATGGATCCCATATTGATTTAGCATATCACCTCATTATGTGGTCTTGCTGTGTTTTTGTGTGTATGGGTGTGGGTATGCATGTGTTTTTGCACCCCTCTCCCCCCCCTCCTCCAACCATGGCCCCAATACTGCTACAATAATTTGTGAAATGGTACGACACAGTTTACATCGTTAAAATAATACACAGATGAGTGTATGATTTGCACCGAAGGTCGAGAGGGACAATAGTATCCATCATATAACCTTTCACAGCCTTGTAAGGGAGAATAAGTGCAGCCAATCATACACAGTTATTTTTAGAAAAATACAATGAGTGTCGTATTTCGCATAGTATTCTGCCACTTCTCCTCCTCCCTTCCCCACCCTTTTCCTCCCCTCTTTCCTCCCCTCTTTCCTCCTCTTTTCCTCCCCTCTTTCCTCCCCTCTTTCCTCCTCCTTTCCTCCTCTTTTGTTTCACTTTTACCTGTTTCCCTTTTCATAGTTCTCATTGTTTTCTCTCATTGTTGATGAGATTCATGTTGGTCATATTTTGATTATTGATGTTCATTCTCAAATTTTGTTAATGATAACTGTTTCGTTGTTGATTATACCACGTGGATGTATTGATACAGGTAATGCTTGTCTTCTGCAATGGATGATTATGGTATGATTATGAATTGTCATTCATTGGTACACATTTCAGGTATCTTACACCATTTTAATTGTCAAGAACTTTGAGTGTCTTTCAAAGTGAGACATGGTGGGTGACACATGACATGACATGTGACATCACATGACGTGTGACATGTGACACGTGTGACATGTGACACGTGTGACATGTGCGACATTGCCCAATGAACTGGTTCATATCTGTCTGATCAATTTGGTTGATTGTCTCACAAATGAAGGGTTGAGTTGCCTTCAGTGGTTGTTAAACTTTAATTTGTGATATGATGACCACACAGGATTGAAAAAATATGTCAGATATGATCCAGAGGCAGAACGGTGATTTGTCAACTGACGGCAGATATGGGTCAAACGGTGACCATGGACCGACGATCATATTTCCCCGTCAGTAGACGGAACTGGTTTGGCAACATTGGGAAAAGGTTTAGGTATAGAGTAATGTTGATCCCATATCATAGTTCAGTATCAGACATGGGTTTCAATTCGGTATCAGACTGATAAATTTGAATTTGATATTATCATTTATGATATTTTATTATATATTATTATTAGAATTTTATTGATGAATATTGATAAATTGATTGAAATTGCATAATTGAATTGATTCTGATTCTGATCCGATTGATCTGATTGATTTTGATCTGATTAATTTAATCTGATCTGATTTTATTTAAATTTAATTTAAACAAGTAAATTGATGGATGAATAAAAAGTGCGGTCTCAAGAAAGACGCTTTGAGACATTTGCAAAACATCAATGTGCAGACAACCTGGGACGATGAGCGAGGTGGTGAGTCTAGTGGTTATTTGTTATATTATGTGGTTATTTTTGTTTGACCCCCCTTAACAGGACTTACTGATCCAGACTCATCTGCAACACTGATCAGTGAGATTGGGGTGTGGGAAAAGCCACAGGGCAGGGGGACTCTCTGGAAATCACCTGCAGTCATCAAGTGGACAGGTGGAGAGATACTTCCTGGAAGACCACAGAGTGGAGCTTATCGGAATAAGCTAGACAACAACGCATTCAACGCTACTTTGTATAAGGTGGAACAAACTTCTGAGATTTTTGCAGTACACACAGTTGATAGTGGGTACAGGTGTAGTCCGATGTGTAGTCCTAGTAGTTATTTGGTACATTGAGTAAGTATAGAGTGTTACTCACACACAGGCAAAATGGGAAGTGGATTCTGCAAGATTAAACAAGGTCAATTGGATTTGAGTCAAAGAGGTGCTTGTATCAGCTCCGTGTATCAGAAATATGGGGCAGAATCACTTAAAGATGTGGAATCCTGGCATGAATGGAGAAAAGGACGAATAAGGGAATTCCCACAGGATGGCACTTTTGATAGAAACGTATTGGCAACACTCAGAAAAGAATTGGAAGCAAGAGGGCGACAGAAGTTCAAAGTGGATTGGCAACCATTCTATTACTGGGACGCTGAATCTAGGGACAGGGAGATCACACAGGGAGATCATACGAGACAAATGAACTGGAAGACGAAACTCCTCCACCTTATCGGAGACATATTGTATATCAGCCACAGGTAGTGCCTGTACCTGTACCTGCCGAAAGACCAGAACAGAGTGCAGCGATTGGTTCTAGTCAACATAGGACAGGTGAAAGACGTGACCCATTTGAGGTAACTACCCAAGAGGGTGCAATTGGGGCACAGGAACCGACTCAAAGTGGGCAAACGATGCAACCAGCTGCTATACCTTTATCATGCTCTCCATTTCACCATACAAGGAGTAAGGGTCGGGTGATAAATGCCAATCAATCTAACGATCAATGTGATTGGCTAATGAATGATCAAAAGTTGACTCTCTCACAAGGAGGGTTTGAGCAATGTGGTGTTATGAATTTTCCTCAGCGGCAATTTCCAGGGGCAAATCAGCAACAACCAGATCTGATGTATAGACCATGGCAGGTACATCAATTGAAGGCATTGCAGAGTAGTATGCCATCTATCAAAACAGATCCACTTCAATTTGCGGAGGAACTGCGGTTAATTGTGGAAACTCAGTTGCCCACTGCAAGAGACATGGAAATACTTTTAAAATGGTTAATTCCTCATACCACCACTTTGAGGAACTTAATGCGTGAGGCCAACTGGGTAAATACGGAAGATGGACAGGTAGACATGCCCACGGAGGCTAGAACGGCACAGATCAATAAATTGATAGAGGCCATAAAAAATTGCCACCAGTGACGGATTGGAACAAAGTGGTGACATGCAAGCAGAAAACAGGCGAAGATGCTAGCGATTATTTGGACAGATTGCGAGATGTTTTCCGACTTTATTCAGGCATAGACCGGGCACAAATTGACAATGCTTTAAAACCCCTTTTATTAATGGTCTATTGCCCAAATTGAAGAGTGAAGTGGAAAGACAATGTATTGCTTGGGAAGGCAAGCCAATGCAAGAAATATTGAATTACGCCTTGCATCATCAGCGGATTCAAGCCAGAAATAGTGCTGTAAATGCCGAGAAATTGATGCAATTACAGACTCAAGCCCTGATGACTACGAATCAACGCAATAGGTTTTCTGGGCAACAACGCAACAATGCAGTAGGAGATAGCCAGGGAGTGGGGTGGCAACTCAGGGATCTGGAAAGGCAGCCCAGCGATACAAGTGAACAGGTGGACAAACCAGCCAATGACAGACATCGATGTTTTAATTGTGGAAATATTGGACACGGGAAACGACGTTGTCCATATTCAAATAGGAAGACTAGTTCATAGGACGAACCAAGATCAAGGGTACCAGTGCTTACTGGTACCTCAGATAACGATTAGGCCTTCATTGCTGCAGATCCCAAATGCCAACAGACCAACATGAATAATTGTTCCTGCTTCTTGTCTCAAAATTTTTTCGGAGCAAGAAATGCATTTTACTTTTGCTTATTAGTGAATTAATAATTAGTTGATTAAATGCCAAAATTGGATTTTTTGGAACATGAATTAAAAGATCCAGAATTAGAGTTCATTCTGGAAGCCTCATATTTGCCAATTATAAATGTCGTTTTAGGGAGTATTATGGGCGAAACAATTTTTTACAACAAAACAATTACCAAAGTGTGGAACATTGCTTTGCAAAATTTTTTGGGAACCAAGTGATGAGCATCACATGATCAGCAGGTGGGCATTTTGGACTATTTTTTTGCATGCTGATAGGTCAGTGGTCGACTGACATGTAAATAGATGTATTGTCAAATTGGGATAAATTATTGTGGGACAAAAAAAAAGGGTAATTTCAATGTGACATTATAGGGGTTTTCTAAAAAAAAATAAACTTTTTGTCTATTTGTGTATTAGCGTGTCTAAAATTAAAGGATAAATTTTACGAAATTGAAATGAAAATTGACACCCATCTTGATCTGTTAATGATGGTTCAAATGCAAACAAATATACATAATGCTTGGGTTTGTGTATGTTTGTGTGTCAATGTTTTTGTTTTGTGTGTTAATCTTACAAGAATATCCAGAAAATTCGTAAAATAAAATAGGAATATAATTTGATTATGTACATTATCTCTTTTGTCAAGGGCGATGGAATATACGGATTTGATGTGCTAGGTTATGAGCAGCCATTAATTAATAGTAAAATTGTGAGTAATTTTGGGATTCCATTTTTGATAGAATTTATATGACAATAACAGCTATTTATGAATAGGAGCTTCATAAACAAAATGAGTACAAAATTAGCCAAATTTGGAAGTGGTCTTACACTGACTTTCCAGAGTACTCTGCTCATGGATTTTCACATATATATAAACTTGACCTTTATCAGCATATAAATTGTGCTGTATGTATGGATGTATCTTAGGCATAGATGATATGGGCAGATAGTAAAGACAATTTTGTTGAATTGAACTATTGTGAGTTTTAAAATGAAATGCATTGTGAATCTTAAAACCAAGGGGCAGACGTGAACGCGCTGTTATGTTTTTTACACTCAGAACACGATGTTACGTGTACCTGCAACATATTTTGTTACTCTGCCACACCTATATTGGCATACTGGTGTCAGTAGTATTCACTAAGTTGCATAGAAAATGGAGGAACAACTTTTAAGGGAGTATACAACCACGTATTTGGATATTTTCTACAAAAGTAGGGGTTTCAATGAGTGGTAGCTGTACACATGGGATTTATCAAATTAAGTTATGGAGTTTAAACAAAGTTACTGGTAAACAGAAGGGAAATGGATAGTAAATAAATTCTTCAATGCTGGGTAAATTTAATGAGATATTACAAAGACTTATAAGAGCTACTGTTCTTCCTTATAGCAGTGGGAAAAGAGTGAATTAGAACCTAATGAATCTATAAATGAATGTGATAGGGATAATATCCTCAATTTGTGTTACTTATTTGATTGTGGGTAAAGAAATTATTTTATCGTAATGGATTGATAACAGCAGCCTGCAATGTCCTGAGAGTGTGCATCCATGTAATTAGAAATCCCAGATTTGTTTTTACAAACAACATTTGGTAGACGTCTTATGTCGATGAGCACTTACTTGGTAGATAAAAATGGTACTGCATGTTGGCAGCCACTTTTGCGGCCATTTAGGCCAAACACATTGAGAGAAAATTGTCGTTCAATACGTAATTTACACATGGCTATTTGTAAAAGGGAAGTTGTTGCGATGAGAAACATTTCTGAAGGTTTATTAAAATGTTATAATATGACATGTGTCAAGGCACACTAGTGGATGGGAAAATTAGATCTGGTTATAGAATGAATTTGCTGACCCTTTGAAGTTAATTCTTTGAAATTGATTGTTTTACTAGTATTTTGAGTTCACATTGGAAATAGTTTGGTAGAGCTTTGTTAAAACCTATGGTTGTGGTATTTTGGAACGAATTCACAGATCATAGGAAGTTGATAACAATAGAAATAAATATGGACCCCGGGAGATAGGGGCATCAGAATAAGAGAAATAATCAGATTTATGTTATATATTAAGGGATTTTCTTTAGTCACATTTTAAGAAGTTGTTAGTTTGGTATATAATGTTGAATGTCATTGACATAAATGAGGGCATAACAACTTGTTGTGAACTATGTCTGTTTTACACGATCGATGAACTCATATCACCACGAGTTACGCTGTTAAAGAAAAAAAAAAAAAAAAAGCGGGGAGGACTATGCTAATAACACATTAGGCATAGTTTGCTTGTTTGCAAGAATTGTTGGGAATTAGATATTCCTGTTTGTGATTTAAATCATATATAATCATTATTAATGCATTTATTTTCTTTGAGTTGAGTTACAACACCTGCATGTGTTTAATTTTTTGAATTATATGAACCTGAAAGCAATTGTGGATGCTATTCTTAGTTTTAGTAGTGTAAAACACATGTCTGATTTGAATATTATTCGTGTGAAGTTGTTATAAAATATAGTGATTTCATGTTACAATGTACCCCATCTGATTCAATCTGTGTGGAGAGCAGATATAAATGTGGCTAAGTAAAGGAAAGACAAGACCACATCCCAAATGGAGTGATAACGACATCTGGGAAGAAGTTTGAAAAAGGAAAATTTGTGAAAATGAAGTTAATCTTGGCATACACCCTCTTTCTCAAAGAATGATGAAGAAATACTCCTTTGGAAGATGGATGTTTACCTTCACCAAGGGAAAATTATGTGACCATTTGTCTGGGTCACACTGCAACATATGGAAAAGGGCGATCACTTACTTGTGTTCAAATACCTCGAACATTCATCACATCAGCAATTGCAGGACGACGATATTTTACCTGCAACGTTTACGGGATACGGTGACGCGTGTCATTACTTCACCAACTTCCGGGGAGCCAGCATGGAGCTGCAAGCGAACGACTGCTTTTTCCTTCACAACAGCTGTGCACGATTCTGCTGTGTGCTCCTGGTATGGACCATGGACAACTGAGTACCATGGTCCCAACATCATCATTGCGGATGCATCCGGCATCCCTGCTCCACATCTTGTTGACAAATCAACATCACATCAATACTTGCTCCATGCTCACGGTTAGTGAGGAGGCAAGTCGACTACAACTGGATGGAGGCCTTGTTCAAATCTACTATGGCTCACAGCAAGAGTGGCAAGGATGCTGCATGGAGAGCAGGGTCAGTCTTTGACTCTGCCCAGCTATCACAACAGCGGAAAATCCTATGCAAATAGTGAAGGTGGGATGAAGACAACAGGAGAAAAAAATGTTTTATGCTGAAATTCCAAACACAAGTGATCCGCCCCTTTTTTCAAACAAAGAAAGTCAATATTTGATTAAAGGCAAATACTTTGCAAAATGTTGCAGATGCTTTATTATTTTGATGAACTGAAATTATTGCGTTTTGGTGAAGGTGAAATGTTTTGTGATCTTTATGCAAATGAGTTGAATTGAATTATCAACATAGAAAGAGTCAATGAACAAGGAAATGTATTGTGATCAAAATTCTTCCAGAATGACGGTGTATGCCTTAGGAAATTGAATTACCAGATTAGTGTTATGAATATTTAAATGTGGTAATGTTTAGATTAATGGTTAATATAAACATAAAAGAAAAACTGGGGATTGTCAGGGAATAAATATTCATATTGACAATATTGCTAGAATATATATATATATCAATGTAATCTTGTTTAAAGTGGATATGTTTTACTTTACGAATGAGTAAAGTGCATAGAACTAACAGGTGGACAAGAGAGTTAATTTAAGGAAACAGAATGTGTAATGCACTGGGACTGCCATCTGTGTCTATCAATTTAGCCTGTGTTCCATAGATGGAACACAGGCTGCAAATTCTTCCTCAGCAGGTCAGAGCATTTGACCTCTTGAACAGAAATAAGTACAAGCTGGCCAAGAGAGAGCCAAATAAGGTTTTGGATAAGGTACACCCTGCATGCTCTGTAACATCAAAGGGTTTTGGGGCTTTAAAACCAGGAGAAAGTTGTGAGCAGCAGGAGAGTGGACGGGGAACAACTGAAGACTGGTCAGCAACTGAACGAGCTTCAAAAGACCTACAGACCGAGCTTCAACCAAGACCTACCAAACGAGCTTCAACAAAGACGAACAAAGACTCATTAAAGATCTCGGCTTAGTATACAACAATTCTCAAGTATACAACAAATTCTGAAAAGTGAATAAAACATTGATTTTGCTAAACCGAGTCTCTTGAAGTTTTAGTAACATAACACCAGAAATTGTTAATAATTCTCCAAGACAACCAACTCAACAACCTCATTTTATCATAACCCATCCATAATTTTTTGAAATATTATGCTATATATGGTTTTTGGCCCAATCTTTAAATATATCGTTTTTGGCCCCATCTCTCAATGGTGAAGAATCACTTAAAATTATAGTTTCAGGATCCAGATATTCACCAACATCTAATCATTTCATGCTTGTCACACACCTAACATCTCCACCAAATTTCATCTGAATCCGGACAACTTTTGGAGATATCTTGTTCACAAACAAACATACAGACAGGGGTGAAACATAACCTCCATCCACCTCTGGTGGCAGAAGTAAAAAAGATGCAAAAACTGATCCCCTCAACTCTAGACTTACCAGCCTACTTCCAATCACCAGCAGGGCCATGCAATCCATCATCACAGCTGTTATGAAATCCTTTCTTTTCTCCAGCAACCTCATCTCAGATCCCCAATTTGGATTCAGACCAGGTTACTCCACCTTGGACATGCTGCTTCTATGCACCCAACAATGGATGGAGGCCCTCAATGTCAGTAATGATCGGGGACGTCTCTCTGGACATACTGTATCTTGTGCTTTTGATATAGTCTGACATCCTGCCTTACTCTCCAAGCTATCTGCCTATGGCATCCAAGGCCAACTCCACACATGACTTTCTGACTTACTTTACTCTCGTAGCCAACGCATGACTCTAAACTGAATCCTCTCATCTCCTCTCCCTATCAAAGGTGGAGTGTCCCAAGGCAGCGTCCCGGGCCCAGTCCTATTCTTGATATTCATCAATGATCTCTCCGACTGTCCAGAAAAGCCTCTTTATCTATTTACTGATGACTCCACCCTCTGCCATGACATCCCTCCTCCTTCAGACAACCTTCATCCTTCAGAGGTATGCACTCACTCCTCATTGCAGCCTCTTCCCTCCCTTTAGAACAAGCTAGTCAAACACTTGGAATATTTATTTCAATCCTGACAAATTTCATACTCTCAGAATCAGCCATGATCTTTGTTTGGGAAAAATATTTCAAATTTGGCCTCCAAAGCCAGCCGCCGACAGCGCATCCTCTGTCATGCTAAGTCCTTCCTTCACACATCTGAACTCCTATCCACCTACAAGGCCGTCATTCACAGCTTGATGGAGTACTGTACTCTGCTGGCTCCCCTGCCTCGCATCTTTCTCAGCTTGTTACCATGGCAATTAGATTATTGGAATCTCTCATGATGTATCTGAGTCTATGGGTCTATCACTTTGCCATCGCAGACAGGTCGGTGGTTACTGTCTTCCACCACCTCCTTTCTGGTCTTGTACCCTCTGCTCTTTCTGCAATTTGTGCCCTCCCCTCCTCCATGTTTCTTCAGGGATCACATGGTCCACCATTAATCCCCTTCTGGTTAAACTACCTAAATCCAGGATCACTGCTCATCTTCAGTCATTTATACCTCTTTTTCCCACCTGTGGAATCGACTTCCACATCCTCTTCAATCTCGCTCTTCCCTCCAGGTCTTCAATACAACTGTTCACCACCATCTCAGTTCATTCCCAATACAAAACCATGATCTTTTCTACACACGTTAACCCCACCCAAATCCCTCCGCCATTTTGTTCACTAACTCTTCTACGAGCCTCAACTATGTATCCAAAAAACAATCGTGTTTGGGGACATTGAAAAGAAGAAATTACTGTATAGGGAAATGATTGACGAAGCACAGAGTACAGGAGATGAGAGTTTTTCTGATGTTTTTGATTGTTGTTGGGGGTTTTTTTCGGAGTGAAGAGTGTTATGGGATAAAAGAAGCGAAAACGAAGATACGATGAATGAAAACTACGATGAAAGGAGTGAAATCTAGAAAGTGGATGTTTTGATCTAGGAATTTGATGTTTTGGTCTCGGAAGTGGATGTTTTGATATAGGAAGTAGATGTTTTAATCTTGGAAGTGGATGTTTTAATCTTGGAAGTGGATGTTTTAATCTTGGAAGTGGATGTTTTAATCTTGGAAGTGGATGCTTTGATCTTGGAATTTGCTGTTTTGATCAAGGAAGTGGATGTTTTGATCTTGGAATTTGCTGTTTTGATCAAGGAAGTGGATGTTTTGATCTTGGAATTTGCTGTTTTGATTAAGGAAGTGGATGTTTTGATGTAGGAATTTGATGTTTGATCTAGGAATTTGATGTTTTGATGTAGGATGTGGATATTTTTTTATCTAGGAAGTTGATGTTGTGATCTAGGAATTTGCTGTTTTGATGTAGGAAGTAGATGTTTTTATCTAGGAAGTGGATGTTTTGATGTAGGAAGTGGATGTTTTGATATAGGAAGTAGATGTTTTAATCTTGGAAGTGGATGTTTTAATCTTGGAAGTGGATGTTTTAATCTTGGAAGTGGATGTTTTAATCTTGGAAGTGGATGTTTTAATCTTGGAAATGGATGTTTTAATCTTGGAAGTGGATGCTTTGATCTAGGAATTTGCTGTTTTGATCTAGGAAGTGGATGTTTTGATGTAGGAATTTCATGTTTGATCTTGGAATTTGATGTTTTGATCTACGAAGTAGATATTTTGATCTAGGAAGTTCATGTTGTGATCTAGGAATTTCCTGTTTTGATGTAAGAAGTAGATGTTTTTATCTAGGAAGTGGATGTTTTGATGTAGGAAGTGGATATTTTGATCTAGGAAGTTGATGTTGTGAGCCAGGAATTTGCTGTTTTGATGTAGGAAGTAGATGTTTTTATCTCGGAAGTGGATGTTTTGATGTAGGAAGTACATGTTTTGATGTAGGAAGTGGATGTTTTGCTTGAGGAAGTGAATGTTTTGATTGAGGAAGTGGATGTTTTAATCTTGGAAGTGGATGTTTTAATTTTGGAAGTGGATGCTTTGATCTAGGAATTTGCTGTTTTGATCTAGGAAGTGGATGTTTTGATGTAGGAATTTCATGTTTGATCTTGGAATTTGATGTTTTGATCTAGGAAGTGGATATTTTGATCTAGGAAGTTCATGTTGTGATCTAGGAATTTGCTGTTTTGATGGAGGAAGTAGATGTTTTTATCTAGGAAGTGGATGTTTTGATGTAGGAAGTGGATATTTTGATCTGGGAAGTTGATGTTGTGATCTAGGAATTTGCTGTTTTGATGTAGGAAGTACATGTTTTGATGTAGGAATTGGATGTTTTATTGAGGAAGTGGATGTTTTGATTGAGGAAGTGGATGTTTTAATCTTGGAAGTGGATGTTTTAATCTTGGAAGTGGATGTTTTAATCTTGGAAGTGGATGCTTTGATGTAGGAATTTCATGTTTGATCTTGGAATTTGATGTTTTGATCTAGGAAGTGGATATTTTGATCTAGGAAGTTCATGTTGTGATCTAGGAATTTGCTGTTTTGATGTAGGAAGTGGATGTTTTCATCTAGGAAGTGGATGTTTTGATGTAGGAAGTGGATATTTTGATCTAGGAAGTTGATGTTGTGATCTAGGAATTTGCTGTTTTGATGGAGGAAGTAGATGTTTTTATCTTGGAAGTGGATGTTTTGATATAGGAAGTACATGTTTTGATGTAGGAAGTGGATGTTTCAATGTAGGAATTTGATGTTTTGATCGAGGAAGTATATGTTTTAATCTTGGAAGTGGATGTTTTGATCGAGGAAGTGGATGTTTTAATCTTGGAAGTGGATGTTTTAATCTTGGAAGTGGATGCTTTGATCTTGGAATTTGCTGTTTTGATCAAGGGAGTGGATGTTTTGATGTAGGAATTTGATGTTTGATCTAGGAATTTGATGTTTTGATCTAGGATGTGGATATTTTTTTATCTAGGAAGTTGATGTTGTGATCTAGGAATTTGCTGTTTTGATGTAGGAAGTAGATGTTTTTATCTAGGAAGTGGATGTTTTGATGTAGGAAGTGGATGCTTTGATGTAGGAATTTGATGTTTGATCTTGGAATTTGATGTTTTGATCCAGGAAGTAGATGTTTTGATCTAGGAAGTGGATATTTTGATCTAGGAAGTGGATGTTGTGATCAAGGAAGTGGATGCTGTGATCTAGGAAGTGGATGTTGTGATCGAGGAAGTGGATGCTTTGATGTAGGAATTTGATGTTTTGATCTAGGACGTGGATGTTTTGATGTAGGAAGTGGATGTTTTGATGTAGGAAGTGGATGTTTTAATGTAGGACGTGGATGTTTTGATTGAGGAAGTGGATGTTTTAATCTTGGAAGTGGATGCTTTGATGTAGGAATTTGATGTTTTGATGTAGGAAGTAGATGGTCGTCTTTCCGTCTTCTACCGACTCCTCTCTGGCCTTGCCCCCCCCCCCCCCCAGCTCTCTCTGGGCTCTGTCCCGCAAATATTCCTACAGGTTGCACAAGATCTACCTGCAACCCTCTTATGGTTAAACTGCCAAAATCAAGACTCTCTGCTCACCTTGACTCCTTCATTCCTCTTTTCTGCCGCCTCTGGAACAAACTCCCTCACTCTCTTCAATCCCACACCACCCTCCAGGTCTTTAAAACAGCTGTTCACCACCATCTCTTATCTTCCCCCATCCAAAACCTTGATCTTTTCTACCCCCGCTAATTTCACCCCAATTCCACTTTTTTGAAATACCAACTTCTGTCCTGGAAGTCCTTGGTGTCCTTGTGTTTTATACTTCTCCCACCCCCCCCCCCCCCCTTCCCACGCCTCCTCCCCCCAAACCCTCTCCGTCCCACACATCTCCCTGCTCTCAAATGTTGTGTTTGTGTGCTTCCCCTTCTCTCCCCATCTTGTCTTCCGCTCCCTCTTTTTATATATTTTGTTTGTCTGGTTGGTTTGTTTGTGAAGTAAATGTTAGCTCTTTCACGAGCCTCGATTCAGTATACAAAAAAAAAAGAAAACAAAAAAGATGTTTTTTAAAATCTCGGATTAAAGTGGATGTTTGTGGAAGTGGATGTGGATGTTTTGTGGAAGTGGAAGTGGATGTTTTGATGTAGGAAGTGGATGTTTTAATCTTGGAAGTGGATATTTTGATCTAGGAAGTGGATGTTGTGATCTAGAATTTGATGTTTTGATCTAGGAAGTGGATGTTGTGATCTAGGAAGTGGATGTTGTGATCAAGGAAGTGGATGTTGTGACTAGGAATTTGATGTTTTGATGTAGGAATTGGATGTTTTGATCTAGGAAGTGAATGTTTTGATCTAGGAAGTGGATGTTGTGATCAAGGAAGTGGATGTTGTGACTAGGAATTTGATGTTTTGATGTAGGAAGTGGATGTTTTGATCTAGGAAGTGAATGTTTTGATCTAGGAAGTGGATGTTGTGATCTAGGAATTGGATGTTTTGATGTAGGAAGTGGATGTTTTGATCTAGGAAGTGAATGTTTTGATCTAGGAAGTGGATGTTGTGATCAAGGAAGTGGATGTTGTGACTAGGAATTTGATGTTTTGATGTAGGAAGTGGATGTTTTGATCTAGGAAGTGAATGTTTTGATCTAGGAAGTGGTTGTTGTGATCTAGGAATTGGATGTTTTGATGTAGGAAGTGGATGTTTTGATCTAGGAAGTGGATGTTGTGATCAAGGAAGTGGATGTTGTGACTAGGAATTTGATGTTTTGATGTAGGAATTGGATGTTTTGATCTAGGAAGTGAATGTTTTGATCTAGGAAGTGGATGTTGTGATCAAGGAAGTGGATGTTGTGACTAGGAATTTGATGTTTTGATGTAGGAAGTGGATGTTTTGATCTAGGAAGTGAATGTTTTGATCTAGGAAGTGGATGTTGTGAGTAGGAATTTGATGTTTTGATGTAGGAAGTGGATGTTTTGATCTAGGAAGTGAATGTTTTGATCTAGGAAGTGGTTGTTGTGATCTAGGAATTGGATGTTTTGATGTAGGAAGTGGATGTTTTGATCTAGGAAGTGAATGTTTTGATCTAGGAAGTGGATGTTGTGATCAAGGAAGTGGATGTTGTGACTAGGAATTTGATGTTTTGATGTAGGAAGTGGATGTTTTGATCTAGGAAGTGGTTGTTGTGACTAGGAATTTGATGTTTTGATGTAGGAAGTGGATGTTTTGATCTAGGAAGTGAATGTTTTGATCTAGGAAGTGGTTGTTGTGATCTAGGAATTGGATGTTTTGATGTAGGAAGTGGATGTTTTGATCTAGGAAGTGGATGTTGTGATCAAGGAAGTGGATGTTGTGACTAGGAATTTGATGTTTTGATGTAGGAATTGGATGTTTTGATCTAGGAAGTGAATGTTTTGATCTAGGAAGTGGATGTTGTGATCAAGGAAGTGGATGTTGTGACTAGGAATTTGATGTTTTGATGTAGGAAGTGGATGTTTTGATCTAGGAAGTGAATGTTGTGACTAGGAATTTGATGTTTTGATGTAGGAAGTGGATGTTTTGATCTAGGAAGTGAATGTTTTGATCTAGGAAGTGGTTGTTGTGATCTAGGAATTGGATGTTTTGATGTAGGAAGTGGATGTTTTGATCTAGGAAGTGGATGTTGTGATCAAGGAAGTGGATGTTGTGACTAGGAATTTGATGTTTTGATGTAGGAATTGGATGTTTTGATCTAGGAAGTGAATGTTTTGATCTAGGAAGTGGATGTTGTGATCAAGGAAGTGGATGTTGTGACTAGGAATTTGATGTTTTGATGTAGGAAGTGGATGTTTTGATCTAGGAAGTGAATGTTTTGATCTAGGAAGTGGATGTTGTGACTAGGAATTTGATGTTTTGATGTAGGAAGTGGATGTTTTGATCTAGGAAGTGAATGTTTTGATCTAGGAAGTGGTTGTTGTGATCTAGGAATTTGATGTTTTGATGTAGGAAGTGGATGTTTTGATCTAGGAAGTGAATGTTTTGATCTAGGAAGTGGTTGTTGTGATCTAGGAATTGGATGTTTTGATGTAGGAATTTGATGTTTTGATGTAGGAAGTGGATGTTGTGATCAAGGAAGTGGATGTTGTGACTAGGAATTTGATGTTTTGATCTAGGAAGTGGATGTTGTGATCAAGGAAGTGGATGTTGTGACTAGGAATTTGATGTTTTGATGTAGGAAGTGGATGTTTTGATCTAGGAAGTGAATGTTTTGATCTAGGAAGTGGATGTTGTGACTAGGAATTTGATGTTTTGATGTAGGAAGTGGATGTTTTGATCTAGGAAGTGAATGTTTTGATCTAGGAAGTGGTTGTTGTGATCTAGGAATTGGATGTTTTGATGTAGGAAGTGGATGTTTTGATCTAGGAAGTGGATGTTGTGATCAAGGAAGTGGATGTTGTGACTAGGAATTTGATGTTTTGATCTAGGACGTGGATGTTTTGATGTAGGAAGTGGATGTTTTAATGTAGGAAGTGGATATTTTGATCACAGTAATGGATTTTTTCATATAGAAATTTGATGTTTAAAAAAAGGAATAAAGGATTACAATTGTGGTGTCTGGTTATTATGATATAGTTACACTTTATAATTATTCTTTCAATACCTTCTTATTCTTCCTTACTACTTTCTGTTTTGTTTTGAAGCCGTATATAGAAGCAAAGTAAGCAATTTTTGTATTCATCTCTCTTCTAAAAGTAGCACAGTACAGGAACCTTTGTAAAGATGGAGCTTTTATAGCCATGAGAAACTTGTCACGTTTTGTCTTTGGTTTGCATTGAACTTTCCCTGTGGAATGATAATGTTCCAGAGAGTTTTACTTTTAAGAAGCATTTAGTTGATAAGCACATGACCATTCCAGCCAAGGCTTCTGTCATTATTTACGCATTCATAGTGTGAGGAATCTCGCCCAGCAGTCACTGAATGAGACACGAATCAGCTGTCGTTTCAAGATTCGCTTTTGGAGTTCGATCCGGTAGCAAACGTATCCCAAAACTGAGAATGTTGCTGCGGGTTTCGACTCTCGTCATAATAGCGTTTGCCTCAGCAAGACTTGGGTTTATGCTTCAGTGAAACCGCAAACAATTTCCTCCGGGTCCCACCTCATGAGAAGTCGTCGACGATCGATTCGACGAGCAAATTCCGTCGCTGCCGGTGAGCGGCGCTGAAGCATCACCGGCGGTCAACGATTCAGGCTTTGGGATTGGGATGGCATCGCACGGCCTCGTGGTGGAAAACCGTGCCTGGAAAATGAATGAATCTCCCACCTGTTGAGGGTTACTACATGTAGGTGTGTTTCCAACAGAATGCTGATAACAAATCGGCAAAGGTAATCCATTAGGGAAAAACTGTTTTTTTTAGCCTTCTGACCTAATTCTCAGGGTTATTTCATGTTGGTGTTATTTTTTAACATTATTTGCAATGCACTGTGTGTAACTACTTGAAAGTACTGTACATAGGAAACTATTTTAAGACGCCATTTTTAATGTTGAACCTAATGGGGTCAATTGGAGTTGGGTTAAACAGACTTCCGAAAAGTATAAAACAAACAGGTCATCTTGTTATAACAAGATGTGGTTATTGTTATAACAAGATGTTATTACGATGTGGTTTGTGAAATGATGACAGTTTATAATCTTCGCACGTTGATGAGCAGTGATTGCTAACGCCGAACAACGCATGAAATATTTTGTGGAAGTATATTTAGATGTATTTTTTCGACATGGTGCCTAAAGGCGTATTCAGAGTATTCGTCTTTCCCTCGTGGTCCCCTGTGCTGTCTTTGTCTTTCCCTCGTGGTCCCCATGTGCTGTCTTTGTCTTTCCCTCGTGGTCCCCTGTGCTGTCTTTCCCTCGTGGTCCCCTGTGCTGTCTTTCCCTCGTGGTCCCCCTGTGCTGTCTTTCCCTCGTGGTCCCCCTGTGCTGTCTTTGTCTTTCCCTCGTGGTCCCCATGTGCTGTCTTTGTCTTTCCCTCGTGGTCCCCCTGTGCTGTCTTTGTCTTTCCCTCGTGGTCCCATGTGCTGTCTTTCCCTCGTGGCCCCCCTGTGCTGTCTTTGTCTTTCCCTCGTGGTCCCCATGTGCTGTCTTTGTCTTTCACTCGTGGTCCCCCTGTGCTGTCTTTGTCTTTCCCTCGTGGTCCCCATGTGCTGTCTTTGTCTTTCCCTCGTGGTCCCCATGTGCTGTCTTTGTCTTTCCCTCGTGGTCCCCCTGTGCTGTCTTTGTCTTTCCCTCGTGGTCCCCATGTGCTGTCTTTGTCTTTCCCTCGTGGTCCCCATGTGCTGTCTTTGTCTTTCCCTCGTGGTCCCCATGTGCTGTCTTTGTCTTTCCCTCGTGGTCCCCCTGTGCTGTCTTTGTCTTTCCCTTGTGGTCCCCATGTGCTGTCTTTGTCTTTCCCTCGTGGTCCCCCTGTGCTGTCTTTGTCTTTCCCTCGTGGTCCCCATGTGCTGTCTTTGTCTTTCCCTCGCGGTCCCCCTGTGCTGTCTTTGTCTTTCCCTCGTGGTCCCCCTGTGCTGTCTTTCCCTCGCGGTCCCCCTGTGCTGTCTTTGTCTTTCCCTCGTGGTCCCCCTGTGCTGTCTTTCCCTCGTGGTCCCCCAGTACTGTCTTTCCCTCGCGGTCCCCATGTGCTGTCTTTGTCTTTCCCTCGTGGTCCCCATGTGCTGTCTTTGTCTTTCCCTCGTGATCCCCCTGTGCTGTCTTTCCCTCGCGATTGTCAGCTCTTTCACGAGCCTCGATTTCAGTATAGAAAAAAAAAAAAAAAAAAGGCATTCCAACAACAGAGCAAATAAGTTGGACGGTGTTATTATTCAGCACAAATGTAGAATGATATATGGCCTGATAATAGAAGAAGAAGAACCACCTTTAGAGGCCATTTCCCCCCCGCAGAGCAGGGTTTGGCCTTTTTCGGCCACCCTGGTCCCCTTTTTGAAGCAAAGTTTTGTGGCTCTTCCTGCCACCAACACTGTTAGTCGCCTCTTGCGACACACAGGGAATTACCAGTGAACTGGTACTCAATTTGCCGACCCCGGAAGGATGACAGGTTGAGTCAACCCCCCTGGCATTAATTCAGCGATCGACCGGGATTCCAACCCAGGATCCGAGGAATCCCAAGCCCGCACCCTAACCGCGAAGCCAACACCAGGCTATGCCCTGATAATAGCCCCGAATCAAATCCTCGTCATTATTTCCTATGGGATTGTTTGAGGATTCAAGTGTCTATATACACAAAGGGCACACACCTTTGTGGAGCTGTCGGTGGAGTTTAAGGAATTGTGCAACTCAATTTATGGGGACTTGTGTTGCAGAGGAGTGAACAAGTTAATGTGTTGGAGGAATGACATTGTCGTCACACAGAACTTCTTGTGCATGGAAATTAATTCTTCAAACAGCACTTTTGATATGGACTACATTGCTCTATCTGGATTAAAACTCGTCAGTCTCGTTACCTCCGCCACCAAAGGTGGATGGAGATTGTGTTTTCACCACCGTGTGTTTGTCTGTCCTGATATTTGTCCAGGTCCCGATCCAGATCCGGCCTATTAGTGGGTTACAAACCATAAACTGTTCAGCCTGGCGGAGGTATGCTCTCTACCAAATTCCGTTCTAGTTTCCGAATGTGTCATTTTGTGGACCACCCTGTAACATACTGTGAGACTGAAGCATCGGTCCTGGATTTATTTTTGCTACTGAATACGCCATGGTTTGCCATCACCTTTCCTGGTGTAGTCAGAATAGCAATTTGGCAAGGGTATCCGCACACACAATAGCTTACTATTTGGGGAAAGCCCCGTGATGTCTTTGTTATCCTCAAGCCAAGTGGCACGTTTTAGTAGAGTATGGATATTAGAGACCCTCGAGAATGGCTCATCATAGAGCAACTACAACTTTCAGAGCTGGTGGTATTTAACTCATTGGATATGATGGGATGACGTGGACATGTGATGATCTTATATCAATAAGACAGGTCGCACAGGATCTGCCTGCAACCCTCTCCTGGTGAAATTGCCAAAATCAAGACTCTCTGCCCACCTTCACTCCTTCATTCCTCTTTAATCCCGCCTCTGGAACAAACTCCCTCACTCTCTTCAATCCCAGTCCTCCCTCCAGGTCTTTAAAACAGCTGTTCACCACCATCTCTTATCTTCCCCCATCCAAAACCTTGATCTCTTTTACCCCCGCTAATTCACCCCAGATCCACTTTTTTGAAATACCGACTTCTATCCGGAAAGTTCTAGCAGTGTCCATGTGTTTTATACCTCCCCCCCCCCTCTCCCTCCCACAGATCTCCCGATGTCCCTGTTCTCTGCTGTTGTACTTGTGTGCTTCCCTCTCTCTCCCCATCTTGTCTCCCGCTCCCTTTATTATATGTTTTATGTGTCCGTTTTTTTTTTTTTGTGATTAATGTTAGCTCTTACACGAGCCTCGATCTTGTATACAAAAACAAACAAACAACAAAAAAAAACCTTGTGGACGGATTCCAACGAAACTTTGTGGAGAGATTGGGTATCTGATAAGGACGGAATTATTCAATTTTGGTGAAGATCTGAATCTGGATCCGAGAATTTTTTAAAATTTTCCAAGTGATTTTTCACCATTGAAAGATGGGGCCAAAAGGAAATGTAGGATGATAGTTCAAAAATTTGCGGATGGATTATGACAAAACTTGCTGGATGAGTTGGGTAGTTGACACGAACAAGCCAATTCGATGTTGGATCTGGTCCGAATCCAGATCCGGCCTGTCGGTGGGATACAAAACTAAAGTGTTCAGCATGGCGGAGTTTTGCGCTCTACCGAGCGCCGTTCCAGTTTGGGTTAAATTCCCGACCAGACTACAAACTGTAGGATTGGTGCTCCGCAGATCGCAGGCATGCTGTTGCATCACAAAGTGTTCTGGTTTGTGTTGAAAATGGAACTTCGGTTTTGGTGTGTTTTGAGAATTTGCCAGGGAATGAGGGATTTGCAACTTAGGAGGGTGGTTCATCGATAAGCGCCTCACCATTCATAAATTATTTACACGGTGTTTGTCATGTCTGTGAATGCTGTTTTATTTGTCAAGTTGGGCAGTCTCCAGTCACTGGAATTTCGAAAGGTAAGCAATTGCCATGATAATTTAGGTGTCGCTGTAACAAAGGTCACTGGAATCGACTCTGCAGTCGCAACCACAGAACCAAGAGGCCTGCTGTAAATTGTTCTGGACATATGTGAACACCGTTTGCACAACTGCAGGGTACCTTTAAATGAACATGAGACAAAGTGGACACCAGAACATGTGTTGAAATAGTCTGTGAAGAGCTAAAGCTTCTGTCCAATTTGAGGCCGGTAGAGTTTGTTGTGGACAGAAACATTGCAGAAGACAGTGTGATGAACACAAAGTTGATTATGGGCTGCTCCAGGTGTAACGAGCATTGAAATACTTTGAATATAATACTTGGATGAAAAATACATTTCCTCTTCCTCATTTGGCCAAAACATCATTTTTGACAACAACATCCTTTTTGGTACATTATCCATTGATGTCAGGGGACCAAACAAAAGGGGACCAAAAAAACAACAACAACCATGGTTCCCGAAAAAGGCCAACCCCCGCTTTGCGGGGAAAAATGGCCTCTAAAGGTGGTTATTTTTTATTTTTTTTATCCATTGATGTCAGGTGTTAGACACCGTTGTTTGGACTGCTAAATGTGTTTTCTTCACATCTCAAGTTTATTTATGAATAAAGATTAAACTTAAGGAACTTTATTCGAATTGATACTGGCATGAACATTGAACACCTAATGATGCCAACCTACATATACAGTCGTAGCCAAAAATATTGGCACCCTTGCACTTTTTTCAAAGAATGCACCATTTCTTCCAGGAAATTGTTGAAATTAAAAAATCTTTCGGTATCCACATATGTATTTCTTTAGTTTGCGGTGGAACAAAACAAAAAAAGCTAAAAACAAAACAAAACACTAAATCTTAGCTCATTCAACCAGTTTGAATCGATCAAAGGAGTCATTCTGCGGTTTTGTGTCACTGTGTGCACCGCAATGAGCATTGAGAAAATAAATAAAACCAGAGAATTGTCTTAGGAGGTCAGATACAAGATTGTAGCCAAGCATGGACAATCTCAAGGCTACAAGTCCATCTCCAGAGACCTTCATGTTCCTGTGTCCACCATACGCAATGTTATCAGGACGTTTAAGGCCCATGGCACTGTAGCTAACCTCACTGGACGTGGCCACAAGAGAAAATTTGATCGAAGATTGCAGCAAAGGATTGTTTGATTGCTGGAGAAAGCACCTCGACCAACTGCCAAACAGATTGAAGATGACCTTCAGACACAAGGTACAGCAGTTTCAACTCGCACCATCCGGTGCCAACTCAATGAAAGGGGGTTCTATGGTAGGAGACCCAGGAGGACCCCACTTCTGAGAGAGAGACATAAGAAAGAAAGCCCGACTGGAGTTTGCCAAAACACACCTGAGAAAGCCAAAATCCTTCTGGGAGAATGTCCTGTGGAAAAATGAGCCCAAATTAGAGCTTTTTGGTAAAGCACATCATCTCTATATTTACAGCAAACAAAATGAAGCTTTCAGAGAAAAGAACACCTTCCCTACAGTCAAAGAAACATGGAGGAGGTTCAGTGATGTTTTAGGGTTGCTGTGCTGCCCCTGGCACTGGGTCCCTCGAAGGTGTGCATGACAACATTAAATAAGGAGATTACCAAGATATTTTGGAGCGGAATATTCAACCCAGTGTCAGAAAGCTGGGTCTCCGTCAAAGGTCATGGGTCTTGCAGCAGGACAATGACCCCAATCAAACTTCAAAAAGCACCCAGGAATGGTTCAAGACAAAACGCTGGACTGTTCTGAAGTGGCAGCAATGAGTCCAGATCTAAATCCCATTGAACACATGTGGGGGGGTCTGAAAACAGCAGTTGGGAGAAGGTACCCTTCAAATCTGGGAGAACTGGAGCAGTTTGCACAAGAAGAGTAGGCCAGACTACCAGTAGAGAGGTGTAGGAAGCTCTTTCATGCCTATAGGAAGCGCTTGACTGCAGTTATTTTGTCCAAAAGCCGTGCTACCAAATATTAAGTCTCGGGTGTTAATTTTGTCAATGCCATTTATTTTTATTTTCAGATTTAAAACGATATATTAAGTTCTGAATCAAAAACAAAGGTTCTGTTATATTAAGAGTGAAATAAAGAATTGGGGACACCAAATACTTTTGTCTTTGAGTAATTTGAAATAATTTGAAAATTGTGAGTTTTTGAAAAAAGTGCAAGGGTGCCAATATTTTTGGCCACGACTGTATGTATGTATGTATGTATGTATGTACTATGTGTATATATATATATATATAGTTGGGGGGGGGGGGGGTTTCGTTCGTCGTTGAGCACTGGATAAGTTGTATGACATAGTTGCATTTTTATTACTATTTTACACATGAGCAAAATACTACTTCCTTTATGTTTTTGTATACATAGTCGAGGCTTGTTGAAGAGCTGGTACTAGTACACTGAATGGATGAAGTTGCCATAGGACAAAAGAAACAGCAGAACCTAAGGCCAAGACAGGGAGATGCAGATAAACAATGGGTGTGGGGAGTAATGGGGGGCAGGAGAGGATGAATGGGGTGGACAAGATGGATAGAGAAGAGAAATCTCAGGCGGGACCAATTTTATTGATGCCAATTTAAAAAAATAAGTTAATGCTTTTTTAATTCAGGCTGTGTCACAACACAATGTGAAAAAGTCAAGGGGTGTGAATACTTTCTGAGGGCACTGTAATGCAAGACATGTTTAACCAGAGGAGCTAAGTTAGCGTATGCTGTCAAATCGTCTCATCTCGGCTGATAAACGTAACCCATTGTATGGAAGTAGGAGTTGAAAATACCTTCTTGCTCTGAGCTACTGTAAAGAAAACCTCATTGTCGGTGAGGGTGCTAAAGCATCACCAGCGGTCTGTGATTCAGGCTTCGGGATAGCATCGTTGGGCCATGCGGTGGGAAATCGTGCCTGGAAAATGAATTAAACTTCCACCTGGTGAGGGTTACTATTTGTAGGTGTATTTCCAGCAGTGTGCTGATAACAAATCGGTAAAGATAATCTAATGTACAAAATGCTTGCTGCCTTCTGACTCAATTCAAAATAAACGTTTTATCAACATGAGTTATACAAGAAGGTTAATGAACTCGTTGTCGATCTAGAAGGTGCATTTTTAACGGACATTTTTCTGTAGTGGGAGCGATTCTAACGACTTTGCTTACTTTATACAAGAAACGGAAGTTTTGAGATTTGAGACATTGCCGTTAATTTAATATTTCGTGAGAAAACTTTCAAACGCTTTACCATAATCAGCAATTTCAAAGCTGCAAGAAGGAAGTTCCTTGTAAAATTTTCAAATAAGGGTTTTTTTCTTTTCTACCAAGTTGGAATAAAATATGAACAACTGAAGTTCAACTGAAGCGAGTTGACTTTAGGACAGGAGATTAATTAATTTGTGGTGTTGCTGTAAGTCTGTCTCAGTACATTGTACGGGGTGTAGTCATGAAGGTGAGTGTGGTATTTGGGTGAAAAATCTTCATCATATGATTCACTTACTGGGATGTAATTGATCTTCTTCCTGTGTCAAGGAGGTTGGCAGTGGGACGAGAGACAATGCCTCATTGTTGGAAGTCTTCCATGAAAAGTACTATGAATACATTTAGTACAATGGAAAATGGTAAAGATGATCACATCAGAGGTCATAAATTTAAAGGTCAAACTGAAAACTGAACCTCATTAACGTTGTGACAAAATTATCAAGGATAACATCGCAGCTATTTTCCTCACAAATAAGGGACAAACCGGAAGTGATGTAACAATGAGTCATTTGGTGCCTTTAGCAGCAGAGGTCATTTTTTACAGGCAAGGCAGCTTGCCCGGTACTTTGTTCTGTTTAACTTTGCAGTGTTGTAGGACCCGGTCCGGTGTTTCAATCTAACCATGCGTTTGAAACTTTTCCAATGTAGACATCCGACACTTGTCTATCTATTGAGGGTGCAGGTGCTTATTCACTGAATGACTCATTCACAATGGCAGGTTCATCAAATAGTATGCTTTCCTCAAATAGTCACGTTTAGAAAAGAAAAAAAAAAGACAATACAAGTCAGGTGACGACGATGGTTCACGATCGAGCGGTATTCAATGACAAAGGACGGACTATAACCGAAACAGGCCCGGACAGGCCAGGCCCGGAAATGTCAAAACGAGGGTTATTGACCTTGAAATGAGATCGAAAATAATGTATAATCAGTTATGAGGTCAGTTAGCTACACAATACCGAAAATTTGATGAAAAATGAAATAAAAATAAATAAATTTAAAAAGAAGAAAAAAAAGAAAAGAAAAAAAATCGAGCTCCATGGGGCTAGACACATGACATTGGCCTAACCAAATAATGAAACCCCTGTCAGATTCCACCAAACCCCTCGGAGAAGATGTAGCTTGAACTCGATTACCCCCTAAAAAGACATCTTTTTCGGGCGTGGCTCCGCCCACAATGGGCGCAATACGCCCACTCTAGGCAGGACACAACTAGATCAACTAGATCATGATATCAACCTCCCACCCAAGTTTCATCAAGATCGGATGATATCATCGGGTAGTTATGCTGCGGACAGACAGACACACACACAGACAGACGCACACACATGACGAATATAGTGGTCACTTGATAACTCGTGAACCAACTATTCGTTGCCCTCCAAAGTTCACGCTCTCAGAAAAATTAAGATAGTGACCTCAACTCAACAATTATGGCCTCCCTTAAAAATCCTTATTGGTGATTTTCCCCAAGTATTCTTTTCCAGAGTTGAGGGTTGTACAATACAAGTCAACAATTGCACCAACACTTGAAATAATTTTTGAACAGACATCAATTTATCACCATGCAATCATGATTCTCATTATGTATTGTTGCAGTTTTGTGTTTTTTACAATAAAAGGTTAATTTCCCCGCATAGTTTAGTTACACTACAACAGGTAGCCTCGTTTAAGCTCAGTTATTTCATAGTAAATGTAAGCGTAGACCTTTCCTATGTTTAGTTTGCGTTGAGTAGAATAATGAGAATTAGGTCTCCTTCCAATGCTTATGATGCCTTGATTGTTTGTGGATTTGGCGCCAAATCCCACGAGGCCGGCCTGAACAAGTCGATCAAGGCCAAAGGAAGGCGGGACAGGAAGAGTGGGAGTGACCGGTAAGCACGAGCCGCCAATCAGGGCTCGAGGGGAGTGGCTTACCACTGCGGCAAAAGGCGTGGTTTGGAACATTCGATGCGGTCTAGGGCGGGGCCAATATAATAACCCTGTGCCCGGAGCCCCCACCTGAGTTATGAGGAGAGAGGCGCTCGTTGAGTTATGAGGAGGGACGCGCTGTGACAAGTTATGAGAGTCGGTTCGGAGCGCCAAGTTATGAGAAGGGAGGCAGACGTGTTACAAGTTATGAGCTCGGGTGAAACGCGCATGAGTTACAAGTGGAGTTCTCGGTTGAGCTTGAGTCAGATCCTCCGTTGAGTTCCGAGAGTGAAAGCGCACAGTTGTATTAATCGCGCTGTGAAAGACAGCCGTGCCGGGCTACAGAGACGCGCGTATATTTTCCCGCCTGCCTGCCTTTGCCAAGACACGCGCTGCGAGGATTCTCCCGCCTGCCTGCCTGCCCTCGTCGGGATACGTGCGTCGACCGCCAGATGGCCACGCCGGGTGAGCTGTTCCTGGACGACCAAAGCCTGCGCGTTCAAGTGCATGAACAATTCTTCCTTCATCTCGCTGTGAGTGTGCGTGGGCCCATTGTCTGGGTAGATAAGTAAGACTGTTTAAGACTGCCCTGTGTCTCTGCTTCTTCTACCAATCATTGTAAATAATAATTAAACCTGTTATTCCTTTGATTCGACCGTCTCGTGTTTTCCCTCATTGACTTAGCATGGTATGAATTATACCGCTCTAATCGGGTTCCAATAGCAAGGTAACAGCACGGACCACGTGGTACGCCATCCGCTCGGGTGTACTCAAATTACGCGTGGTTCGTGCGAGACTTGATCCCCACTTACGCGGCGGCGTGGGTACTTAGGTATGTGCGAAAATTGTCCCGAAACCCTGTCCCGCGTCTGACCGGAAGTGGTGACTCAGTCTCGCGGTTGCGAATACCCAAGGAGAACAAGGGGCTTCATCTCCCCTTGGTAAGGGAACGGGGTCACGCAAAACCGTAACAGTATGTTTGTTTTAACCGTTTTATATGAGGCTGCAACCCATCATCCTATAACATAGTGTGCAATCTATACTATAGAAGTGAATTTGTATTGCAAGTAAAATACATCTTATTATAATAGAGCAAACGTATATGGTTATGTATGTTTATATGCGACTAAAACCTCTTCTTCTTCTCCAAATAAAATTACCACCCTCTTATTTAACCTTCTTAATTGCGTTAAGACTGCTGAGACCCCTCATAGTACGTTGGATAGGCTCTCATATTAACAATTGTGCATTTTATGAGAAAAGCATGAAATTTCTAACATCGTTAGTGCATACCATAAGGTTTATTTTCAGATGTGGAGGGAAGTCAGATTACCTCTGAGGACCGTGAGAGGTCAAATCCAAAATGGCCGCCAGTCCACCGGGTCTAATGTTCAAACACGCTTAATTTTGGAACCAAACAGTATAGAAAAACATTATAGGTGTCATTTCCAACTAAATTGGGGATGCCCATTCATTTGGTGATACTTTTGAGATCGCCAGATCGGAATATAAACCTGAGATGTAAAATGTGGTGGTTGGTGCTAACATTGTGTTTTGTGTGTTTCAGAATCCCCTCTACTGCCGTGGTGATTTTGTCGCAACCATGCTGAAGCGTCACATCCTGATGGACCCAACCCAGCCCTCTACATCCAAGGTATCCAAGCCACCCCCAAGCACTAACTGGGACATTTGTGTCCTCTGCCAAGTAGCAACAGATGAATCTTTACAGTGTCCACTCAGATAAACGAAACAGCTCATCGTGGCTATGCATCCTTGGCAGAAGACCTTCTCCGGTTCCAGACCCTTGAGCACATGCCAATGGACCTCAACCTGGAGCGATTGGATGACGGAGATGGCATAGAATCCACTCTGAAGGCACACAGGGCTGAGTGGCACAAGAAATGTCGGCTAAAATTCAACAAAAAGGCGTTTGACGAGTGAAGTCAGGGAGAATTAACTACAGGACAACAACCAAGTGCCTCTACTGTGCACACACGATCTGCTCACAGCCATCAACAGTCCACAGAGCCTACGTGTTTCTTCTGCAATGAGCCTGCTGGTTCTGCAGACTTACATAAAGCATCAACCTACAACATTGTCACAAATGTGCTGAGGTGTGCCCTTGAAGTTGAGGACACTGCTCTGTTGGCCAAGCTTGCAGCAGGAGACATGATTGCCATTGAGGCCAAGTACCATCACAACTGTCTGCGTCCACTGTACAACAGAGCCAGGCAGGCTGCACCCAAAGGCATTGATGGAGATGATTCTTGCCTGCATGGCATAGCCTTTGCTGAGTTAGTAGCATTCATGGAAGACATGAATATTGATGAGGAAAGTGCTCCTGTCTTCAAACTGATAGACATCGCTCAGTTGTACAAGGTCAGACTGGAGCAGCTTGGTCTGACTGTAGAGAAACGGATTCACACCACCAGACTGAAAAACAGACTGCTTTCTGCGCTTCCTGATCTGAGGGCACATTCACAGGGAAGAGACACACTTCTGAGTTTTGAGAAGGACATTGGACCAGCCCTCATGATGGCCTGTTATCATGACAGTGATGCCATGCACTTAATGCGAGCAGCACAGGTGGTGCGCAAAGAGATCTTTGACCCAAGTTTCTCCTTTGATGGGTCGTTCCAGGCAAACTGCCACCATCCCTCTTGTCTCTAGTCAACATGATACTCGATGGGGCAGTATCATAAAAATAGATATTTAACGTAATTTGACCTTGACCTTGACCTAAATGCATGTCCTTGAGTTCTGGCGATCTCAAAAGTATCACCAAATGAATGTATACCAAAGTATCACCATCCCCAATTTAGTTGGAAATGACACCTATAATGTTTTTCTATACTGTTTGGTTCCAAAATTAAGCGCGTTTGAACATTAGACTCGGTGGACTGGCGGCCATTTTGGATTTGACCTCTCACGGTCCTCAGAGGTCAAATCTGACTTCCCTCCACATCTGAAAATAAACCTTATGGTATGCACTAACTATGTTAGAAATTTCATGCTTTTCTCATAAAATGCACAATTGTTGTTGTTACCCGCTGTACTGTCAGACCTTTGACGACCCTTTAATTCCCCCAAGACCCTTCAGACCACCAAGACCCCTGAAGACCCAAAATACCCTGAAGACCTAAAACACCCCGAATACCCAAAACACCCCAAAGACCCAAAACACCCCAAAGACCCAAAACACCCCAAAGACCCAAAACACCCCAAAGACCCAAAACACCCCAAAGACACAAAACACCCCAAAGACCCAAAACACCCCAAAGACCCAAAACACCCCGAAGACCCCCGCAGACCCAAAACACCCGAAGACCCAAAACACCCCAAAGACCCAAAACACCCTGAAGACCCAAAACACCCCGAAGACCCAAAACACCCCGAATACCCAAAACACCCCGAATACCCAAAACACCCCGAAGACCCAAAACACCCCGAAGACCCAAAACACCCCGAAGACCCAAAACACCCTGAAGACCCAAAACACCCCGAAGACCCAAAACACCCCGAATACCCAAAACACCCCGAATACCCAAAACACCCCGAAGACCCAAAACACCCCGAAGACCCAAAACACCCCGAAGACCCAAAACACCCCAAAGACCCAAAACACCCCAAAGACCCAAAACACCCCAAAGACCCAAAACACCCCAAAGACCCAAAACACCCCAAAGACCCAAAACACCCCAAAGACCCAAAACACCCCGAAGACCCCCGCAGACCCAAAACACCCGAAGACCCAAAACACCCCGAAGACCCAAAACACCCCGAAGACCCAAAACACCCCGAATACCCAAAACACCCCGAATACCCAAAACACCCCGAAGACCCAAAACACCCCGAAGACCCAAAACACCCCGAAGACCCAAAACACCCCGAAGACCCAAAACACCCCGAAGACCCAAAACACCCCGAAGACCCAAAACACCCCGAAGACCCAAAACACCCCGAAGACCCAAAACACCCCGAAGACCCAAAACACCCCGAAGACCCAAAACACCCGAAGACCCAAAACACCCCGAAGACCCAAAACACCCCGAAGACCCAAAACACCCCGAAGACCCAAAACACCCCGAAGACCCAAAACACCCCGAAGACCCAAAACACCCCGAAGACCCAAAACACCCCGAAGACCCAAAACACCCCGAAGACCCAAAACACCCCGAAGACCCAAAACACCCCGAAGACCCAAAACACCCCAAAGACCCAAAACACCCCGAAGACCCAAAACACCCGAAGACCCAAAACACCCCGAAGACCCAAAACACCCCGAAGACCCTGAAGACCAAAAAGACCCTGAAAACCCCAAAGACCAAAAATACCCCAAAGACTCAAAAAAAAAAAAAAGACCCTTAAAGACCAAAAATAACCAAAAGACCCTTCAGACCCAAAAGCCCCTGAAGACCCAAAGACCCTTTAGACCCAAAAGACCCTGAAGACCCAAAACACCTCAAAGACCCAAAATACCATTAAAGGCCCAGAGGATCCAAAAGACCCTGAAGACCCAAATGGCCCTGGAGACTCAAAAGACACCGAAATGGTCAAATATGCCTACACCTCTGAAACGACGGGTGGTGAGGCGCGAGGAGCCCGCAGAGTCAAGCTAGTTGTCACATATGAGGAAGAAAGAGTTGGGATGAGTGGTTAACAGGTTGTTCATGTTGCCTGAGAGAAAAAGAGAGCGATGTAAATGAAGTCAACACTGTGAGGAGGATGGTACAACGCACAGATGAACAAGAGGTGGGAGCAGAGGAGCAGTCAGCTACTAGAGCTACTCCTGGGGGTTGGGAGGTGTAAGATCAGTACATGGGCAGTGAGAAATTGAGTTATTGATGTAAAGTGCAACTCTGCCACCTGGGCGTGATTCAGGCCTATCAAATCGGAGGAGACAATGACTGGGGAGACACTAAGGAGTCAGGGACCTCCTGTGGGAGGAAAGATTCTGATAAACAGATGATGTCTGGTTTATCGGCAGCGGCTTGCATTGAGAGATCTGCCAGGTTGGAGCAGACACCTTGTATGTTTGAGGTCTACCCAGTTAGAGATTGGGAAAGGAGGCATTGGGATGGTGCAGAATGAGGGGGGAGACTTTGCTTGGACAAGGTGAGGCTTTGGGGAGGGGCAGTGTGGTTGAGGAGAAAGGTTTGAGTGTGTGGGGTGTGGGGGAAGGTTTGTATGTGTAGGATGTGGGGGAAGGTTTGAGTGTGTGGGGTGTGGGTGAAGGTTTGAGGGTGTGGGGTGCTGGGGAAGGTTTGATTGTGTGTGGTGTGGGGGGAAGGTTTGAGTGTGTGTGGTGTGGGGGGAAGGTTTGAGTGTGTGGGGTAGTCGGAAAGGTTTAAGTGTGTGTGGTGCTGGGGAAGGTTTAAGTGTGTGGGGTAGTGGGGAAGGTTTGTGTGTGTGTGGGATGCGGGGGGACATTTGAGTGTGTGTGTGTGTGTGTGTGTGTGTGTGTGTGTGTGTGTGTGTGTGTGTGTGTGTGTGTGTTGCAGGGGAATATTTGTGTGTAGGGTGCTGTTGAAGGATTGGGTGTGTGGGATGCGTGGAGAAAAGTTTGAGAGGGTGGGTGATGGGGAACCCTTGAGAGGGTGATGTGGATGAATGCAAAAAGGGGGGACATGAAGCTTGGAGCGGGTGGGTGAGGGTTGGATGCTTTTTCTGATTTCATATTCCCAACTCTGATAAAAGGAAATAAAGATCTTGGAATAGGAGATAAGATCCCTTGATGAACTCATGGAGATACACTGTACTGTAATAAGACGATGTTGAGTTGCAGTTTAGGAGATGGGAGCTTTATTGGTCACCATATAACATAGCATCAAACGTCATCATACATAGCCATATCGGCGGCCTCTTCCTCACCCCGACCCTTTCACAAGCCACGCCCTCTCATGCTATATGTTGATGTATGTGATGATTCTTGGAAGTATTATGAAGGCGATTTGTGTTCTACAGTGTTCAAGCCTGCAATGAAATTTAAATAAAGGTTTAAAAAGGTTTAAAGGTGTATAAATAAATAAATTCTGGGTTTTACCGCCATTTTACAGTCTATTACACCACCCTATATCTAACACGTCACATTAGTTATTTGTGCCTGTTGTTTGTGTCCTTTATAACATCCTTAAAAACAGAGTAGATTTCCTGTTTGGAATGATTTCCAATTTTGTTTCACTGCCAAGCATTCCCCCTGTGCTGTCTTTCCCTCGTGGTCCCCCTGTGCTGTCTTTCCCTCGCGGTCCCCCTGTGCTGTCTTTCCCTCGGGGTCCCCCTGTGCTGTCTTTCCCTCACGGTCCCCCTGTGCTGTCTTTCCCTCGCAGTCCCCCTGTGCTGTCTTTCCCTCGTGGTCCCCCTGTGCTGCCTTTCCCTCGCGGTCCCCCTGTGCTGTCTTTCCCTCGCGGTCCCCCTGTGCTGTCTTTCCCTCGCGGTCCCCCTGTGCTGTCTTTCCCTCGGGG
The DNA here is from genome assembly GCF_964187855.1 of Myxine glutinosa. NCBI lineage: Eukaryota > Metazoa > Chordata > Myxini > Myxiniformes > Myxinidae > Myxine > Myxine glutinosa. Next base: position 201,691,791 of record NC_136265.1, on the reverse strand, counting down.
TCCACCTGTGCTGTCTTTCCCTCGCGGTCCCCCTGTGCTGTCTTTCCCTCGGGGTCCACCTGTGCTGTCTTTCCCTCAGGGTCCCTCTGTGCTGTCTTTCCCTCGCGGTCCCCCTGTGCTGTCTTTCCCTCGGGGTCCACCTGTGCTGTCTTTCCCTCGGGGTCCCTCTGTGCTGTCTTTCCCTCGCGGTCCCCCTGTGCTGTCTTTCCCTCACGGTCCCCCTGTGCTGTCTTTCCCTCGCGGTCCCCCTGTGCTGTCTTTCCCTCATGGTCCCCCTGTGCTGTCTTTCCCTCGTGGTCCCCCTGTGCTGTCTTTCCCTCGTGGTCCCCCTGTGCTGTCTTTCCCTCGCGGTCCCCCTGTACTGTCTTTCCCTCGCGGTCCCCCTGTGCTGTCTTTCCCTCGCGGTCCCCCTGTACTGTCTTTCCCTCACGGTCCCCCTGTGCTGTCTTTCCCTCGCGGTCCCCCTGTGCTGTCTTTCCCTCATGGTCCCCCTGTGCTGTCTTTCCCTCACGGTCCCCCTGTGCTGTCTTTCCCTCGCGGTCCCCCTGTGCTGTCTTTCCCTCGCGGTCCCCCTGTGCTGTCTTTCCCTCATGGTCCCCCTGTGCTGTCTTTCCCTCGTGGTCCCCCTGTGCTGTCTTTCCCTCGTGGTCCCCTTGTGCTGCCTTTCCCTCGCGGTCCCCCTGTACTGTGTTTCCCTCGCGGTTGTCAGCTCTTTCACGAGCCTCGATTCAGTATACCAAAAAAAAAAAAAAAAAAAAAACCAAGTGAAAATATTAGCTTACTCCTCTCTGCGTTTATGCGTTCTGGTCGAATTCAGAGGCAAGTACTGTAAAACGGCAAACTTGTCTTCCTCTTCATGTTCTGATTTGTGTTCAAAATACAACATTCGATCTAAATGTTTCTCCTCGATCATAAACTGTTCAGATGGACGGACATGAACCAATTGTCTAACTTTGCTTCGCATGCGCGGGGCAATGAAAAACCAAATACTGCATTGGAGTCATCAGAAGGAACCCGAATAAGGAAGGGGAAGTAGAGTCATCAGGAGGAACCTGGATAGGATTTGATTTCAGCTGCTACTCCTCTACCCTCAAACTCATCCAGGCACGGCCATATTTGCTCAAAAGGAGTAGCGAGTCAGACTATGAAGCTACATCCCCTGGCAGCTGCCCACCCGCATACTACAGTTTTTCCTCCGCTGCATGGTCTTTTCAGCACCCAATATTGAGCGTTCAATGAGCAGATGCAAAAACGGGCAGGAGTGAATGGCTTCTCTTGTTCTTAAAATTTTATAACATTGGACCAAATCTCTGAGCACAAAACAATGTCCAAGCCTATTCTCCCCTTCAACCAGCTACCCCCTCCTTCCTCACCACCCCCACCTCCTCATCAGTAAAATTACACAACTTTCAATATTGCAATCCAAGTGAAAGAACATCCTGTTGATTATGGACATGTTCGTAGCACCACTACTTCACTGTCGCTCATCAGAAACGCTCCACAGAGCGTCCTCGCAAGAGGACCACAACAGGAATTACGGCAGCTTGCAAAGAAGACCCACAACCACCTTGTCATGGAACTTTGGGATCGGCACTAGATTGTTGCTCAGGAAATAACACGGAAATATATATTTTTAATAAAAAATCTTCTTATTTTGGCAAAGGTCAAATCTTTGGTGGTCAATGGCGTCAGCACCAACAGTCCACTTGTTTTGGATGCATCACATATTTCAACTTTTCAGTTCGACTATTCAGTTCGATGCCGATGAAGCAAAATCTGTTTGGGGTCTTCGTTCATCTGTACAGCCATACAGGTAGATATAAATCATCGAGGTAGCCTTACTTGTTTGAGGGTCTGCAGGTCATTCGTTGGACGCTTAGCTTCACAGTTTCTTTCCAGGACATTGAGGGCCCAGGTCCTTCTAAGCGTACATCACAGGAAGGGTAATTGTCTCCAACTATTTTTCTGGATCTTTTTTCAGTCTGGCTATTTCTCCTCTTTGTTATCCTTTGTTTTTCTTGTTCATAAGCACACACTTAGGCAGCATGGGCACAGTTTATCCTCCATGTTTTAATGCATTCTCATCCTCCCCCATATATTTTCATCTTTCATCTGCAGAAAGGCCTTTACTTCCATCCTAATTTTTTCTATTATTTATATTCCTGGTTCTATTTTTGCTTGTCAGCAGGGATATTTGTGTGGTTTGGCTGCCCTTGATCGTATGTTTCTTTCCAGATCTAAAGCTGGCTGCTGGCTTTGTTTGCTTTAGTCTTGAATAAACCATCTTGTCTTTCATGTGATCTGGTTTGTGCAACGTTCATTAATGTCTCTTTGGGTGCATGTGCTATTGGCCTCACTTTATCCAGTGCCATGTGATGTCCAATTCTGGTGATGCCCTTGTAAGATCATCTCTTTATTTCGGTAAATATTTAAAGATTTTTTATTTCAATTAAAGTTTTTTTTTTTTTCTTTATCACAAAGACTGCTTCTTTTAGGCAGACATGGGACGAATAGTTGAATCGAATCTGTGCAAATGTATAAAACTGTAGGGAGATGGTTAGCGGTAACTACAGCGAACGATTCAACGGCACGCCTAACCCTAACCCTAACCCTAACCCTAACCTCCACAGAAAGTAAAGTTTAAATATGGCAAAAGGTTCCGCCAGGAATGACCCAATGTCAAAATTTGAGTTTAAAAAATCTTCTGTTTTGACCCTTATGGCCCTAAGTCTCCCACTCCTCGGGCAGTCAAATCCAAAACGTTACATATTCCATGCATCCCCAAATGTTGATTGCATATACAAAGTTTCATTTAAAATGTTTCCTAACTGTGCCTGCAATTGCATTTTTTGGTACCTGACCTTTTGACCCCGCCCTAGATGGCTTTCTTACCACGTGGTGATCATATCTACCAAGTGTGGTGAATTTATGCACAACCGTTTAGAAGGAGTTTGTGTGGCGGAAAAACAGACAGACAGACAGAGGGACGAATCCAATTACAATATCACCCCTGTTTTATTTTTTTTAAAGCATGGGAATAGTGTAATCAGCTCCTTTGTTATTTGGGTTTTTTTTAGGTTTGGGGATAATAAGGGCAGGTGATATTGCCTTGGGATGGGAGACTACACGGGGTGGTGGTTGGTTGCCGTCTTGAAGCACGGGCCCATGCACAGATAGGTACAGTATGTAGAGATTCGACAGGCAGCAAAATTCAAAGGGGAGCGAGGAGAGGATGAGCGGAGTGAGGAGAGGGTGAGCGGAGCGAGGAGAGGATGAGCGGAGTGAGGAGAGGGTGAGCGGGGCGAGGAGAGGGTGAGCGGAGCGAGGAGAGGGTGAGCGGAAGCGAGGAGAGGGTGAGCGGAGCGAGGAGAGGATGAGCGGAGCGAGGAGAGGGTGAGCGGGGCGAGGAGAGGGTGAGCGGAGCGAGGAGAGGGTGAGCGGAGCGAGGAGAGGGTGAGCGGAAGCGAGGAGAGGGTGAGCGGAGCGAGGAGAGGGTGAGCGGAGCGAGGAGAGGATGAGCGGAGCGAGGAGAGGGTGAGCGGGGCGAGGAGAGGGTGAGCGGAGCGAGGAGAGGGTGAGCGGAGCGAGGAGAGGGTGAGCGGAGCGAGGAGAGGATGAGCGGAGTGAGGAGAGGGTGAGCGGGGCGAGGAGAGGGTGAGCGGAGTGAGGAGAGGGTGAGCGGAAGCGAGGAGAGGGTGAGCGGAGTGAGGAGAGGGTGAGCGGGGTGAGGAGAGGGTGAGCGGAGCGAGGAGAGGGTGAGCGGAAGCGAGGAGAGGGTGAGCGGAGCGAGGAGAGGATGAGCGGAGTGAGGAGAGGATGAGCGGAGCGAGGAGAGGGTGAGCGGAAGCGAGGAGAGGGTGAGCGGAAGCGAGGAGAGGGTGAGCGGAAGCGAGGAGAGGGTGAGCGGAAATTGTGAATTTTGAAGGTTTATCAAAGACGAGGTAACTGGACCTGAGCATGTGCATCCTAAGAGGGCAGAGAGTACTGAACAGCTGAGAGGGCAAGAGGTTCAAGGCCAAATGAAAGAGCAGGCTTTCTCCCTCATCCTTTTTGCTTGAGATTCCAACGATGATCAGAACTGCTTTTGTCGATGCAACATCCAAGTGTGACCGGTGGGATGTTAAAGCCCTAATCCAAATGCAATGCTTCTTTGTAATGCATGTAGGCCATGGAAAGTTTATGGGTGTTGAGGAAGGACTTGGCCTCAAAGGAAATGCCTAAGGCTGTACTTTGTTTTGGAAGCCCAACTTGGAAATGTAGTTTGATAAAGAGAAGTCATTATAAAGGGCGAGACCCGGGAGTTCAAGGGAACGGACCATTTTGAGAGGTGGGCCTCAGAAAAAGATTGGACAACTGGCAAGTTATTTATTCCGGAAATAATAGGTAAAGATGAGAGGTTACAATGTCATATTTTCTAGGTCAGGAACTGAGAGGAGGAAGTGTCGCAGCGACTGCCACTCAAAAGTTACTGGGGTGAAGGAAATGTTCAGAAAATACACTGGAATTATCAACAAAATGGGAAAAAGAACTTTCGAAGGACTCAGATCATTTACGTCAACCAGGAAGATAAATGGACCAAAACCGTTGCCTTGGGGGCACACAGGCCTCGACCAGAAGAGCGGACGAGTGGATGTCATCCAGAACTTTTGTGCTGTTTGCACGTGCGAAATGTCAGCAAGCCAGACGTGGAGACAGTCTCGAATGCCACAGGCAGAGAGTTTGGCGAGCAGAACAGGATGCCAGACAGTGTCGAAGGCTCGGGATATGTCCAGCGACGGCCCAAAGAGCTCTTTTAATTGTTTATTTTTTTTAAGTTTCAGACCTTCCATTTGTCGCTGTGAAAGGAGTGGCGAGCATATCCACCGTTAAAGGAAAAGGACGAAACCTCAAACCTGAGATCAGTGCTCGGATCGTTTATGGAAAAGTATGGATGATGCAGCAGTAATTATGGATTCCATCCTTTTGCGAAAGATTGGAAACAGGCGAGCCGGTCTGTACGTAGCCGAGTGGATCGGTCTTTGCACCCTTCTTGTGGAAAGGAATGATGTTGGCTACCTTCCAAACATATGAAAGGCTTTGGCCAGGAGGGAGAGATTAAATCCGAAACGTCCGTCCAGGCCTGGTGTTGATATAAACTTTTTCAAACCCATATGACCATAGCACACTGCCCCTTTTGGGAGGTAATTCGTGTTACAGGCCTCTGGAGATCGGTCCGTCACAAGATATCCTTGTCCATTTATTATGGAGATTTTTTTTTTTTTTACTGCTAAGGCGCATTTTAAATTTATCTTCACAAAGATGACAGAAGGGGAGGGGTGGGGTTTCTATTTTTCAGACTTCCTGGTCTGACTCGAAGCCATGGATTTTGATCTCTGTAGATCTTGTGTGTGAAAGCTAAAACTTCCCTGCCTCGCTCCATCATTGGACAACCCTCCGCCTCTTCCCCTCCGCTCATTCGTTCATAGCAATGGAATGGCTGCGTGGCCCTCGATAACATTGCAGAGATTTTGCAAAGTCTCGCTCTTGTTTTTAAAATTTCCTTTTGCTCAGGTGCTCTTTTGGCAATAACCTCATTTTCCTAGCAAACCTTTATTGTAAGGAGAGTGCTCTTCTGGCTATAACTCAATAGGTTTAAACAGAGATGGGTGAAATATTCATGGCATGTACAAACTATTAATGTATGCTCAAATAACTTTAGCCACTACCCTTTGCTGGTTACTAGTACGTTTCATGAGTATGTTACACTGTCCTGCCGATGCTGAAGCCATTGAGGCAGAAACAGTGCTGTCCAGGACATGAAATTGTGAAAACCCATGTGACCATTGCACAATATCCCTTTTAGCTTGGGGTCCTTGGTAATGCTCTAAGGATCGAGCTTTCCCCTTTCATCATGCACCAAGCTCTATGCAGAGAGTTTGCGCTGCCAAAGTCGTTACGAGGCTGCGCTCCTGGATGGGTTGTCACTACGACTCAGGAAGTCAGTGGAGGAATTTTGGAATTAGTTCATGGTTCCGGCAATTGCTCGCCCACTCTTCGTGAAGTACCCCATGAGATCTTTAACATCCCCCAACTATTGCTGACGCTCGGTTTTACGTCCATCCGAGGGACGACACACACACACACATCGATGAATCACCTAACTCTGAAACACCGGCATGACGGTTTATAGCTGCCTTGGGATTCAAATCCAGGCTGGATGACTTACAGCCGAGTATGCGCACCTCTAGGCCATCCTGCCAGCCCCGTTCCTCCCTTTATACGATTGATCATCGTTACTGCAGCTATAACTCAGAAATGGATGCTCTCGTGTTTACAGAACTTGCATCGCTGATGTTTGTTACTTAAGCAAGCTTAACAGTAAACGTAATTTTCACAACCTTCATTGGGTTTTTTTGGGGGGTTTTTTCAAACAGTGAAACTTTGGAGCTCCTGGACTGGTTCCAATTAAAATGTTTCTGATGATCGAAGAATCTTCTGACTTTGATCAAATTTTATCTTCTGTTTGAGAATCGTCTTTCATTCATTAGAGGTACACAGAGGGACTACTGGTGTGTTTACAATCCTCACCAACATAGAATAATTCACAACTGCTGTGGTTTTATACCAAGGTGGGTCCTAATGAGGTGATGGATCAACGGTGTGTTCAACAACTTGGGAGACCTTGCGATTTGACCCGAAGGCGCTGCTTGCAAGGAAACAGACGAAGGAAAAGTAACAGCCTCTCGCATTACCTTACACCTTGGGTAAGTATTCTATTCACAAATCCAGATTTTCTGGATTTGTGAATAGAAACAGTTGAAAACATTGAAACAGTGAATAAGTTTTTATTGTAAGGAGAGATAACATTTTGCAAAATGAATACATTGTCGCATCAGACGGCCTCCATTAACACGGCCTTCTGCGCCGGGATATATTGTCCCGTGAATGGCCGAACAGCTTCTAATTACTGCTTTCCCTTCAATTAGTGTACTATTTACCGATCTCCAAGGTCGCCCAAATGAACCTAAATCGGTGGCACACGCACAGGAGGCAGATGGAACAAACAATTCAAATTCCGAATTCTCTCGGGAAATTTCTCGGGAATTCTTGGGAATTCGGGAATTTCTCGGGAAGGGAAATTTCTGAATCTTGGGACCGTATAAATTGTGTTGTTACTTAAGTTTCCACTTTAGCTACAATAGGTGTGCATAATCGGAACTATATCTCTGCCTAATCACAATTTTGTTCTTTAGAGCAATAGCATGTCCATAAATAGGTGATGTTAGACGAACTTCCAAACCTATAGCTAAACTTACAAGTTTTGGACTAACATCTAAACCTATAGCTAAACTTACAAGTTTTGGACTAACCTTGAAACCTCGAGCTCAACTTACAAGTTTTGGACTAACATCTAAACCTAGAGCTCAACTTACAAGTTTTGGACTAACCTTGAAACCTCGAGCTCAACTTACAAGTTTTGGACTAACATCTAAACCTCGAGCTCAACTTACAAGTTTTGGACTAACATCGAAACCTGAAGCTCAACCAACAAGTTTTGCACTAGCCTCTAACATCTAAACCTAGAGCTTAACTTACAAGTTTTGAACTATCATTTAACATCTAAATCTAGAACTCAACTTATAAGTTTTGGACTAACATCTAAACCTAGAGCTCAACTTACAAGTTTTGAACTAACCTCTAACCTCTAAATCTAGAGCTCAACTTCCAAGTTTTGGACTAACCTCTAACCTCTAAATCGAGAGCTCAACTTCCAAGTTTTGGACTAACATCTAAACCTAGAGCTCAACTTGCAAGTTTTGGACTAACCTCTAAACCTAGAGCTCAACTTACAAGTTTTGCACTAGCCTCTAACATCTAAACCTAGAGCTTAACTTACAAGTTTTGAACTATCATTTAACATCTAAATCTAGAGCTTAACATACAAGTTTTGAACTATCATTTAACATCTAAATCTAGAGCTCAACTTACAAGTTTTGGACTAACATCTAAACCTAGAGCTCAACTTACAAGTTTTGAACTAACCTCTAACCTCTAAATCTAGAGCTCAACTTCCAAGTTTTGGACTAACCTCTAACCTCTAAATCGAGAGCTCAACTTCCAAGTTTTGGACTAACATCTAAACCTAGAGCTCAACTTACAAGTTTTGGACTAACCTCTAACCTCTAAATCTAGAGTTCAACTTACAAGTTTTGGACTAACATCTAAACCAAGAGCTCAACTTGCAAGTTTTGGACTAACCTCTAACATCTAAATCTAGAGTTCAACTTACAAGTTTTGCACTAACATCTAAACCTAGAGCTCAACTTACAAGTTTCGGACTAACCTCTAACCTCTAAAGCTAGAGCTTAACTTACAAGTTTTGGACTAACCTCTAAACCTAGAGCTCAACTTAAAGTGGAATGCAGTTGGGGGAACCCAAAGTACGTACATGAAAGGGGGATTTTATTAACTGCCACCATATCCCTCCCCCCAATTTATCTCCTACCAACTCCACTCACCTCCACTACATCCAACCCTCCGTTTTCTCTGCTTTTCTCCTCCAAACGTGATGTGTAGAAAATGGTTCTTTATTACCCCGCGCATACCAAGTGAAAAGTGGGGTAAAGCAATTGTTTCATGTCGGTCCATCCGTCTGTCCATCCGTCTGTTTTATCAGTTTGTGGTCGAGGAACAACTTATTTAAATCGAATGTTATATTTTGAAAACAAATCGGAACATGAATAGAAAAACAAGTTTCCCGTTTTCCCATATTTTGGCTCTGAATACGTCCCGGTCGCACACACACACACACACACACACACACACACACACACACACACACACACACACACACACACACACACACACAGGATTAAGATAATCTTTTACTCTGTCTGTCTGGTAATCAAACTAGAGCTTCCAGGGAAGCAGAACTCAACTGAACTGACTGGCCAACTTTAAAGTAGGTCGGGTCTCACATGCCAAGTTTGATGACAATTCGTCAATATACAGACTTGGCATTTAATATGGAATTTTTTTTTTTTACTTGACTTGGGTTTACTTTCTGAACTCAGTATATCAATCTGGTGAGTTTCTTTTACCCTTCGGTGATATCTTTGTTGAAAGAACCATGTCACTGATTGTCTTTCGCAGCAAGAGGTCAATAACAGGATTATATCACATGTGGCGTGACAAAATGTAAGGACAGGTACATTTGACGATTGGCTTCACAATCGGGTATATAAGGGTTGTTGCGTTCTGTATTAGTGGAAAACAACTGCTGCACGTCTACAAAAGTTATTGCGGCTTCCTCTGGAGATGGTCCGCCAACTTGACAATGCTGTTTGTCATGGAGTGGTGGCTTTACGAAATTCTGGCATGAAACAGCGTGCTATTGCTTGGCAGTCTGGCATCACTCAAGGTCAGGTGTCAAAGATCCTGAAACGAAATGCTCGGAGGGGTGTCCCTACTCCAATACCGAGGCCAGGACGTCCACGCAGAACCACAAGGAGAGATGATCGCCAGCTGCACCGGTTAGTATGCAATGGCCGTACCAAGTCAGCTAATCGGCTTAGGGCTGAGTGGCAGCAACTGACAAATGTGCCTGTATCCAGAAGGCTAGTCAACCAACGACTGGTTCAAGCAGGCTATCGTGCCAGGTGTCCCCTGAGAAAGCCACGCCTGACCAGACAACACAGCCAGCGCCGATTGCAGTGGGCCAGAGAGCACCGTCAATGGCAGCCAGGACACTGGAATCACGTGACCTTCAGTGAGGAGTCTAGATTTTTGGTCTATCATCAAGATGGCCGCATCCGAGTGTGCAGACAAGTGCATGAAGCCCACAACGAAGATTGTATAGTGCCAAGAGTCCAAGCTGGAGGTGGTGGGGTGACCGTTTGGGCTGCTTTTCATGCAGGGGGCAAAACTGACCTGGTTGTTCTGAATGGAAACCTGAACCAGTTCAAGTACAGGGCCATTCTGGAAGAAACATTGCTTCCATTTGCTCGTGCAGCCTTTCAAGGAAACTTTGTCTTCCAAGATGACAATGCACGGCCTCATCGTGCTCGCATGATCCAACACTTTCTTGCTGACCGTGGTGTAGAGCATATGGAGTGGCCTGCCATGTCCCCGGATATGAATCAGATAGAGAACTTGTGGGCATAATTAACGCGTCAAATCGACAACTTGGACCAGCAGCCGACCTCTGTGCGTGAATTGCAGCAGACTATTGTCACTGCATGGCAAGCGATTGCTGTCCAAACCTTGGCAAATCTCGTGAACAGCATGCCTCGACGTGTACGTGCTCTCCTGAATGCTCGTGGGGGTTACACGAAGTACTGAACTGTAATTTTACTGTCCGTAATCCCAGTCATAATTTAGCTTTTGTTTTTGTTGAAATTTTTTTTGGCTAATGTCCAAAATAAAGAGATACTTCTGGAAAACGTACAGAAGTTTAACACAGTACTGTCTGTGATTTGAGTTCGATATCAGTTTACATCACTTTCAAGGATCAATTTATTTGCTTCGAAATGTCAAATGTGGTTTTTCTTTCTTTTAAAGGTCACATTAACAAAATCTGGAATAATTTCAACATAATTCCAATGAACTGTTGGTTCTAAGTCATCTTGAAAAGTAAGATCACCCCCACAAAAAAAATATTCCATATTAAATGCCAAGTCTGTATGTGGATACTAGATTGTTAACGTCGTTTCAGAGCTGAAAAAAAATGCCGGCCTATGGCGGCCATTTTGTGACAGATCGGATTGACATGAGATAGCAACCTACCTTGTGTGGTAAGAGTCTCACACACCAAGTTTGATCAAAATCCATAAATATTTGTGGACGTTAAAGTCTTAACGTCGTTTCAGAGCTGAAAACAATATGGCGGCCATTTTGTGACAGATCGGGTTGGAATGCAATAGCAACCTACCTTGTGTGGTAGGAGTTAAACATTCTAAGTTTGATCAAAATCTGTCAATATTTGTGGACGCTAGAGTGTTAACGTCGTTTTCGTGACCAAAAACAAAATGGTCGCCTACGTCCGCCATTTTTCAACGGATCAGCCTGATATGTAATACCAACCTGGTCTTTGGGGTAAGGATGCTGCATGTCAAGTTTGATCAGAATCGGTTGATATTTGTGGATGCTGGAGTGTTAACGTCGAAAAGTTAAAGGACGACAGACGACAGATGCCGGAGGGTTCAGTATGTGATGAACTCAACTGGACGGTAGTCCAGTTGGGTTAAAAACTGAAAATGTATTCCAAACAGAAAACCTACTGTTTTTAAGGATGTCAAAAAGCACACAAACAACAGGCAAGAAGAACTAATATAACGTGTTAAATAAGGTGATGTCAATTCACACGAGGTAAAACGGTGGTAAACCCCACAATTTATTTATTTACACACACCTTTAAACCCCTTTAAACCTTTATTTAAATTATATACTAGAACAGAGTAGAACTCAAAGCACCTTCATAATACAACCAAGAACCATGATATTGTTGCGGTTTTGTAAATAAAGGCAACCCCCCCCCCCCCCCCCCCCCCATAGTTAGTTACACCACAACATGTAGCCTCGCATAGTTAGATATTTCTTATTAAATGTGAAGTATAGTCTCCTTCCCAGTGTTAGTATGCGTTGAGGCAGGCAGGGTAATGGTAGGCCGGGTTGCAGCCTAAAGTGCCTTGTCATGGGCATAGGACAGGCCTTGCAGGCCCGAGGGAGGAGCTGGAGGGCGTGGCTGGTGAGCAGCGAGCAGCCAATGGGAGCTAAGGGGAGTGGCCAAGGGTGACCAATAAGGGGCTGTCACGACACGTGACCCCAGGCGGCCAATGGAAGCCCGTGGAGCGTTCGAGTGGGGTGTCGGGGGGCTATAAAACCCGGCCCGGACCCCCGCTCTCTCTCTCTGGCTCGGCACTCTGGACTCTCTCTGGCAGGCTGACTCTCTCTGGCAGGCTGGCTCGCTCTCTTGCAGGCGCTCCGATCTCTCTCTGCCTCGCTGACTCTGAGACGCTCTCTGACTCGCGCCAGGCTCCTGCAAATAGACTCTCTGCCTCGTGCTCTTTGCCTGGCTGATCCTGAGATACGCAGCTCTTCTTGTCGGGTTCCTGCTACGTGCACGTCCTCGATCAACGCCCCTGCCGCGAACATCTCCGGCTGTGGTGTCCTGGGGTGGAGCGATCCTTGGGGGTTTCCGCCCAACGAGCCCGTCCAGGCAAACTGCACGAAGCGGCCGCGCTTTGGGCGCATTACCCTCTTCCTCCCCTTCCCCGAACGAATCTGAGGGCCCTTGTCTGGGACCTAGGTAAGGCCGTTAAGATTCTTCGCTGTGTCCCTTTTCTGTGAAACTGTACATTGTAATAAATCCTGTGGTTTGGTTTCCAACCTGGCCGTCATCATCCTTTCAACATTGGCCTAGCATTGCCCGAATTAAAACTGCTCGATCGGGTTCAATAGTGTTAACGGCACAAGTTACACGACGCACAACCGCTCGGGTGTCCAGTACCAGCGTGACTTGTGCGAGATTCAGTCCCCGTGCTCACAGCTGTGTGTGTCGAAGGTACTCGGGTCGTGACCGTTAACCCTTCCACGCGTAGCTGCGGGCTGGGCGGCTGGAATTGCTTAGCAATCCGTCCACCACGAGTGTAGTGTGGGTGGCGGCCTCGTGGACTCAGAGTTTGAGGGGGAGCAGGGCTTAACTCCTTAGTACGTCGACGAACCCGAGATCCGCAACAATATACATCTGTAGGAGTTGCGGGTAACGGGAAGGCAAGACACTGCTTAGCTTGTTCAAAGCTCCTTTATTCCAACAGACTGAAAACCGACCGGAACTCATGCATCTTTTATATCAAGCAAAACCCTCTTAAGGGGGCGTGGCTCCAACCACCGAGCACACGCCACACCCATACCATCAATAGCCCCACTGGTCCCGTGCCTGTGGATTATGTCCCAATGGGGTAACCCCCACAAGCGCCCCCCCCAGAATTCACTCGCACGGGCAATGTCAGTTTTCGGGGGGCCTTAACCACCCAGCCGAAACGACTGAGGACCAGAGCAGGGACTGTTAGCGGCTTGGCGGCAGGCGGGCCAACCGGGGGCTTACCCGACGGGGGACGGCCCCACCGTGGGGGTTGAGCCAACTGAGGGGGCTGGTCTAGGTCCAAGTGAGCCGGCTTGAGGCGGTCCACCGAAAGGTGGTCCGGTTTGCCGCCGATGTCGACCACGAAGGACTTGTCCCCAGCCTCCAGAACGCGGAAAGGCCCATCATAAGGCAGCCGAAGCGGCCCCCGGTGTGCGTGGCGAACAAAGACGTACTCCGCTGCACGTAGATCCGGCGGGACGTGGGCCCGAGGCAAACCATGTTGAGATGTGGGCACTGGTACAAACATCTTGGCATTCTCCCGGAGAACCTGCGCTGCGGGCGGACACCATGGCGGCCGCCATTACGGCCCAGCGGCGGAAGGCCCCAGGCGTGTGCCGTTTCCACGCAAAGTTTGGGCCCAAGGCCAAGGCATGCCGGCCACCCTGCAGCTTCAGCGAGTCGGGAAATGGGGTGGCCGGCGCTCATCAACTGCCATGAGCGTCGGCCGTTCGGGCAGTTTGCTGTTCATTTCGGACACCGACTCCGGACGTCGTTTCCTCTGTGACACAGGTGCCCAGGTGAGCGTTCTACCCGCGTCGGCATCGGACCGAGCGGCCGGGAGTCACGGCCCCGCCCTGGAAGCCGCCAACGGCAGTACTATTCAGACCTTTGGCAAACGGACCGTGGCACTGTGCTATGGTGACCATCTCTGCGAGATATTGTAATAAATTAATGGTGTTAGTGTTTTCTTTATACTATTTGTAATCTCACCGGTCATTGGTGTTAATTACCCTCGCCAGAGGAGAGGGTATTGCATTTGAGTTTGTTTGTCTGTCTGTCCGCACAGAATAAATATGATTTTCTCTGCAATTGTTTGTCCGATTGACAGGAAATTTTCACCATAGGTGCTCCTACTCTTGTAGAATTTTATTACGATAAATATGACGTCATAGGTGACGTGGTATGGGTGCATCTTGGGAAAAAGGGAAAAACTTTGCACCTCTATATCTCCGAAAGCGCTGTGTAGAAAAAATTGAGACATTTCTCATTGTAAATAACTCATGGGGAATAACATATGTTAATGATGATGTCATAGGTGCCTTCATTATGACGTCATAATTCGACAAAACCTCATCCGATCAAGATGAAATTTCTTGAGCGTCATCTAGGGATAAATTGGTGGAGAAAAAAAAAAGAAGAAGATGACATCATCGGTCAGGTGGTTCGGCCGCCATATTTGTTTTAACACAAAACCCTTTAAAACCACTAAAAACACGTCCTGACGAGGGTCTGCAATCTCTGATTGCTCTTTCTTTGTTTTGTTGTGCTCTTTGAAGCTTTAACCATATACATTCTGATCCAGAAGGGCGGAGCATGTGAGAAGCGCCCACAGGCCAGAAATTAACATGCCTGCTCTGATCATTGCTCATACTGAATGACTTTGGCTTTTGCTTACAATAAACTTTTTTGATGGACTTCAAGGAATGATACTGAATTCTGGAGACATTACAACCTTCTAAACTGCGACTCAACGCCGGCTTATTACAGTGTCTAAGGGTGATGTATAAGACGGCTTCAGTAGGACCAAACTTCAGGATCTTTTTAAACCATCTTAAAAATGATTATTTTATTAAAATTAAAGTACACGACATGACCAAAAGTATGTGGACACCAAAACATCAAACATCTCATTCCAAATTCATGGGCATTAAGATGGAGTTGGTCCCCCCCCCCCCCCCCCCCTTTGCTGCTATAACAGCCTCCACTCTTCTGGGAAGGCTTTCCACTAGATGTTGGAACATTGCTGCATGGATTTGCTTCCATTCAGCCACAAGAGCATTAGTGAGGTGGGGCACTGATGTTGGGCCATTAGGCCTGGCTCACAGTCGTGTTTCAATTCATCCTAAAGGTGTTCATTGGGGTTGAGGTCAGGGCTCTGTGCAGGCCAGTCAAGTTCTTCCACACCGATCTCGGCAAACCATTTCTCTATGGACCTCGCTTGTGCACGGGGGGCATTGTCATGCTGAAACAGGAAAGGGCCTTCCCCAAACTGTTTCCACAAAGTTGGAAGCACACAATCGTCTATAATGTCATTTTATGCTGTAGCGTTAAGATTTCCCTTCACTGGAACTAAGGGGCCCAGCCCAAACCATGAAAAACAGCCCCAGACCATTATTCCTCCTCCACCAAACTTTACAGTTGGCACTATGGATTCGGGCAGGTAGCGTTCTCCTGGCATCCGCCAAACCCATATTCGTCCGTCGGACTGCCAGATGGTGAAGCGTGATTCATCACTCCAGAGAACGCGTTTCCACTGCTCCAGAGTCGAATGGCGGCGAGCTTTACACCACTCCAGCCGACGCTTGGCATTGTGCATGGTGATCTTAGGCTTGTGTGCTGCTGCTCGGCCATGGAAACCCATTTCCTGAAGCTCCCGACGAACAGTTGTTGTGCTGACGTTGCTTCCAGAGGCAGTTTGGAACTCGGTAGTGAGTGTTGCAACCGAGGACAGACGAATTTTACATGCTACGTGCTTCAGCACTCGGCGGTCCCATTCTGTGAGCTTGTGTGGCCTACCACTTCGCCGCTGAGCTGTTGTTGCTCCGAGACATTTCCACTTCACAATAACAACACTTACAGTTGACAGGGGCAGCTCTAGCAGGGCAGAAATTTGATGAACTTACTTGTTGGAAAGGTGGCATCCTATGACGGTGCCACATTGAAAGTCACTGAGCCCTTCAGTATGGCCCATTCTACTGCCAATGTTTGTCTATGGAGATTGCATGGCTGTGTGGTTGATTATATATACCTGTCAGCAATGGGTGTGAATGAAACAGCCAAATCCACTAATTAGAAGGGGGTGTCCACACACTTTTGGTCATGTAGTGTATGTCCTGTATATGCTTGAACACTGCGCGTGGTATCGTATTCTACAAACTCTAGTTCGTTATGTCAATTCTGAGCCGACCCGGGTTATAATTAGACATGCTATTTTGGAACTCCTTTAATCAAAACCTACAATTTGAATGATACCTCACTTCACATAAACAAATATTTTCTCTTTAGAGTGTTTACATTTTACAAGTATGTCCAAAATAAACACTTTAAATCTTTTGAGTCTAGCCTTTACACTGCGTCCAGTGGGACAGACTTCACAGTCCAATGTAGCATGGGAAAAAAATAATTATATAATTAAGTAAAGTATTAAAACTATTTAAAGGACCAAGGGTTATGTTTTAGGTTTTTGGTGGAAATTTCAGCAAGTACATGACAATTTTTGCCACTTTGAGTTAGTCTCCCAAAGTGTTGTCTCGGCTTTGCCTTTATTTCGACGACCGTAGATGCTGCCTTAGCATTTCCCATGAATGAGATTCCATGTCCAAGACTAACCATATATATATATACAGTCACGTGAAAAAGTAAGTACATACCATGTAAAGTTTTGACTTTTTCAACATATTTCAAAATACAGCTATTTGATCTTCATTTCAACAATATTGATAGATAAAGGTGATATAATATAACAAATATCATGAAACATTTACATTTTGTAGTCCATTGTATAATTTAAATAAACATATATGCAAATTTCGCATGTGGAAAAAGTAAGTACACCTCTACATTTATCACTACTTCAAATACCTAAAATTAGAATCAGGTGCACCAGCTCAGGTGAAAATGATTAGAACATCGTTAGAGAGGATCTTGGAGGAATCTGTCTTATTTAAACCTCAGACATTTAGTTTGGTTTGCTCTTTGTTGTTGAAGTGTGCGGCGTCACCATGCCGAGATCAAAAGAGCTCTCTGAGGCCTTCAGAAAGAAGGTTATAGATGCCTACGAGTCTGGGAAGGGATTTCAAAAGATCTCCAAACAATTTGAAATCAATCATTCGACTGTCCGGAAGATCATCTACAAGTGGAGAAGATTCCAATCAACTGCTAACTTGTTCAGGCCAGGCCGCCCCAGCAAGTTCAGCCTGAGAGCAGACCGCAAGATGCTGAAAGAAGTCTCGAAGAACCCCAGAATGTCATCACGGGACCTACAGGTAGCTCTTGCCACTGTTGATGTCAAAGTGCACGAGTCTACCATTAGAAAGACGCTGCACAAATTTGATCTACATGGGCGGTGTGCCAGGAGGAAACCTTTGCTGTCCAGAAAGAACATCAGGGCAAGACTAAAGTTTGCCAATGAACACCGAGGCAAAGACCAGCACTTCTGGAGCAATGTGCTCTGGACAGATGAGACAAAGGTAGAACTATTTGGCCACAGTACCAGAAGACATGTTTGGCGAAAACCAAAGAGAGCATTTGACCACAAGAACCTGATACCAACTGCAAAGCATGGTGGTGGAAATATTATGGTTTGGGGCAGCTTTGCTGCATCAGGGCCTGGGCAGCTCACCATCATAGAATCCACTATGAATTCTTCATTGTACCAGAGGGTGCTTGAGGATAATGTGAGGCCATCTGTTGGAAAGTTGAAGCTCAACCGAAGGTGGACCTTGCAACATAACAATGCCCTAAACATACCAGTAAATCCACCAAGGAAGCTGAAAAGAAAGAAATGGAGGGTTCTGGAATGGCCAAGTCAAAGCCCGGATCTAAATCCCATCGAGATGTTGTGGGGGGATTTGAAAAGAGCTGTGCATGCAAGAAACCCCTCAAACATCGCACAGCTGAAAGAATTCTGCATGGAGGAGTGGGCAAAAATTTCTCCCAGTCGATGTCAGAGACTGGTAGACAGTTATAAGAAACGCCTCCTTGAGGTTGTTTCTGCCAAAGGGGGCAATACCACCTATTAGAGCCAAGGGTGTACTTACTTTTTCCACATGCGAAATTTGCATATATGTTTATTTAAATTATACAATGGACTACAAAATGTAAATGTTTCATGATATTTGTTATATTATATCACCTTCATCTATCAATATTGTTGAAATGAAGATCAAATAGCTGTATGTTGAAATATGTTGAAAAAGTCAAAACTTTACATGGGGTGTACTTACTTTTTCACGTGACTGTATATATCATCTCGTTATAGTCAAGTGAGGCTACGGACATAAATTGGTCTGCGTTGTTCTGAAAGCTATAGTGAGATCTTTAAAGTCCGCAAGTGAGTACTAGCAGACGGAACAGCCACCTCAATGTGGTTTTCCAGAAGAATGATGTACTCCATGATGCAGCACCTTTCACTAAAACCACATTGGCCTATGCCCCAAACGCTCAATGGTCGAGATCAATCTTACTGGCGCGTTTTTCCTGCATTTGATCACTTCGTGGATTTGTTGTCTCGTATCCCAGTGGCGAGGAAAGAAAGCATTTCCCCATGCTAACATAGAGACTCTATAAGGGGTAACTTATTTAATAATTTATTTGTAATTTAGGAAGACGTCATCAAAGACGATGGATTTTACGGCGAAAATCGAGTTCCTTGTTCTCTGAGAAGATAGCAAGCTGTAAGTAGACCTTCCGGACTCTGACCTAGCAACCTTCTGATGAAAGTCTGGTGATGAACACCCGATTCTCTCTGTTATACATCTCAAAGTTTAAATCCCATTTGCCACCACCTCTCGCTGTGAAGTTGGCTCTTCTACAATGATCAACATTAAAATCAAGGCAAGAAATAGATTGGATTTTGGGAATGACCTGACATGTGCTTCACCTGTGACAGACCCCACCTCGCAAAGGTGATGAAGAAGAAGCCATTTCAACCATCACATTGACACTTTCATCTGTGAAGTGTGTGTTGCTTGTTGTGTGTTTGAACTTATTTAACATAAGCTCGTGAAGCCGTAGCAGGACTAGTACCCCGCACGCGTCGCGTGAATCGGGGTAAAGAAGTTGGTTCACTCTGTCTGTCGACCAGTCTATCTATATGATTGAAACAACTACTTAATTAGCCCGTCCCATGCACAGCAGGAGAGGGTTTTGTAATCACTTCTGTCTGTCTGTGTGTCTGTCTGTGTGTCTGTCTGTCTGTCTGGACCGAAACGTTTTACCATTTGAGGTATTGTCATCAAATTTTCACCAAAACTTTATTATGACAATACGGAGAAGGTAAATTAATAATTGGGTCAAAAGGTCAAAGTTCAGCATCACATAAATCAATTTTCATCTAATTAACCTGAAATTTCAATTTATCAATTGTTTTGTCATCAAATTTTCACCAAAACTTTATTACGACAATACAGAGAAAGTAAATTAATAATTTGGTCAAAAGGTCAAAGTTCAGCATCACATAAAATCATCAATTTTCATCTAATTAACCTGAAATTTCAATTTATCAATTGAGTTTTGCCATCAAATTTTCACCAAAGCTTTATTATGACAATACGGAGAAGGTAAATTAATAATTTGGTGAAAAGGTCAAAGGTCAGCATCACATAAAATCATCAATTTTCATATAATTAACCTGAAATTTCAATTTATCAATTGAGTTTTGTCATCAAATTTTCACCAAAACTTTATTATGACAATACAGAGAAAGTAAATTAATAATTTGGTCAAAAGGTCAAAGTTCAGCATCACATAAAATCAATTTTCATCTAATTAACCTGAAATTTCAATTTATCAATTGAGTTTTGTCATCAAATTTTCACCAAAGCTTTATTATGACAATACGGAGAAGGTAAATTAATAATTGGGTCAAAAGGTCAAAGTTCAGCATCGCATAAAATCATCAATTTTCATCCAATTAACCTGAAATTTCAATTTATCAATTGAGTTTTGTCATCAAATTTTCACCAAAACATTATTATGACAATACGGAGAAGGTAAATTAATAATTTGGTCAAAAGGTCAAAATTCAGCATCACATAAAATTATCAATTTTCATCTAATTAACCTGAAATTTCAATTTATCAATTGAGTTTTGCCATCAAATTTTCAACAAAGCTTTATTATGACAATACGGAGAAGGTAAATTAATAATTTGGTGAAAAGGTCAAAGGTCAGCATCACATAAAATCATCAATTTTCATCTAATTAACCTGAAATTTCAATTTATCAATTGAGTTTTGCCATCAAATTTTCACCAAAGCTTTATTATGACAATACAGAGAAAGTAAATTAATAATTTGGTCAAAAGGTCAAAGTTCAGCATCACATAAAATCAATTTTCATCTAATTAACCTGAAATTTCAATTTATCAATTGAGTTTTGCCATCAAATTTTCACCAAAACTTTATTATGACAATACGGAGAAGGTAAATTAATAATTGGGTCAAAAGGTCAAAGTTCAGCATCACATAAAATCATCAATTTTCATCTAATTAACCTGAAATTTCAATTTATCAATTGAGTTTTGCCATCAAATTTTCACCAAAACTTTATTATGACAATACGGAGAAGGTAAATTAATAATTTGGTGAAAAGGTCAAAGGTCAGCATCACATAAAATCATCAATTTTCATCTAATTAACCTGAAATTTCAATTTATCAATTGAGTTTTGTCATCAAATTTTCACCAAAACTTTATTATGACAATACAGAGAAAGTAAATTAACAATTTGGTCAAAAGGTCAAAGGTCAGCATCACATAAAATGATCAATTTTCATCTGATTGGCCTGAAATTTCAAGAATTTGCATATTGGGTCACTGAGTTGGTTCACCAATCAAAAGCTACAAGCTTAGTTTTGATATCAAAGGTCAAAGGTCAAGGCTGCATAAAATCAAGAATTTTCATTTTGTATTTTGTTTTTACATTGTTTTCGATATTTTGAGCATATGGAAGAAGAAGAAGACGTCTAAATACAAAGGGACGAGCATTTTCAGATGCTTTCTAGTTTAAATTGTATTTTGTATTTCCAACTGTTGAACATAATCGGGTGTGTGTGTGTGTGTGTGTGTGTGTGTGTGTGTGTGTGTGTGTGTGTGTGTGTGTGTGTGTGTGTGTGTGTGTCGTCGTCGTCTCACCAATGACAAACATTCATTAATTCCCCTTCTCTGGGTATCAAAACAATCCTGATGAGATGTGTTTTCTATGAGGTGTGCAAGACACAGGTACAGATTCAGACACGTTTTGGAAACTCCCCTACAATGGCTACATCACCCGCAAAATGAATGGAATTACAGATGAGGGATTAAAGTATAATAATAAAAATGAAGGTAAATGGTTACCTGTGACGAAATCTCCGGGTGGAGAGAGTAAGTTTGCAGTGAGTGAGTGAGTGGGTCCATTTTGGGGTTCACGAGTGCACGCAAGACCTCCATAGCTGGCTCTCATTACCTGCTGTGTACTGCTCCTTGCATTCCCGAGGCCTAGTCCCACGTGTGGGGAATCGCAGCGTGGGCTTGGGGGGTCTGGGCGGAAATAAAAACCGTTTCGAGTCGGTTTTGCACCGAAGTTGCCCCGTGGCCAAGAATAACAATCAAATTTGCAATGGCCATGATCTGCTTTTTGGCCCAGGCTCCCTGGTTGTCTGGTCGGCGATGCGAGGCCTTCATTATATTTCCACACGATGCTGCCCTGCTCGGTTAAACCAGAGGAGAGAAGGCGGGAAACAGACACAGCTGTGGCTGCCTTCGCTCAGGATTACGTACAACCTCGTGTTTTTGGGGGTTTTTTAAAATTTATTTATAGATTAAGGCCGTAAATGAAAACCACGGAATAAAATGAATATTAAAGAGATGGACCTGTCGTGGAAGATTGACCTGTCGTGGAAGATTGACCTGTCGTGGAAGATTGACCGGTCGTGGAAGATTGACCGGTCGTGGAAGATTGACCTGTCGTGGAAGATTGACCTGTCGTGGAAGACTGACCTGTCGTGGAAGATTGACCTGTCGTGGAAGATTGACCTGTCGTGGAAGATTGACCGGTCGTGGAAGATTGACCTGTCGTGGAAGATTGACCGGTCGTGGACGATTGACCTGTCGTGGAAGATTGACCTGTCGTGGAAGATTGACCTGTCGTGGAAGATTGACCTGTCATGGAAGACTGACCTGTCGTGGAAGATTGACCTGTCGTGGAAGATTGACCGGTCGTGGAAGATTGACCTGTCGTGGAAGATTGACCGGTCGTGGAAGATTGACCTGTCGTGGAAGATTGACCTGTCGTGAAAGATTGACCTGTCGTGGAAGATTGACCTGTCGTGGAAGATTGACCTGTCGTGGAAGATTGACCAGTCGTGGAAGATTGACCTGTCGTGGAAGATTGACCTGTCGTGGAAGATTGACCTGTCATGGAAGATTGACCTGTCGTGGAAGATTGACCTGTCATGGAAGATTGACATGTCGTGGAAGATTGACCTGTCGTGGAAGATTGACCTGTCGTGGAAGATTGACCTGTCATGGAAGATTGACCTGTCGTGGAAGATTGACCTGTCGTGGAAGATTGACCTGTCGTGGAAGATTGACCTGTCATGGAAGATTGACCTGTCGTGGAAGATTGACCGGTCATGGAAGATTGACCTGTCGTGGAAGATTGACCTGTCATGGAAGACTGACCTGTGGAAGATTGACCTGTCGTGGAAGACTGACCTGTCATGGAAGATTGACCTGTCGTGGAAGATTGACCTGTCGTGGAAGATTGACCGGTCGTGGAAGATTGACCTGTCGTGGAAGATTGACCGGTCGTGGAAGATTGACCTGTCGTGGAAGATTGACCTGTCGTGGAAGATTCACCTGTTACGGGGTTAGCAGTGCGAGTCTCTAGTTTTTCTAGTGCAAACCTCCTGTTTTGGTTTTGTTTGGATGTCAGGGTGCGTGGCGAACATGGAGCCTTGCGGCTCTGAAAGCGCCAGTAAACTTTAAAAAGAAGAAGAAGAAGAATATTAAAGAGAAAACCTGTGGAAGAATGAGGTTGTGGGAGTTCAAGGTGTTCAAGAACCCGATTTGTGGCACGTGTGCCACGGTTAGAAAGTTCCAGAACGAATCTTCCTCGCACGGTCCTTCAGCTCGTCTTCCTTGTTATTTATTTATTTATTGGTCTTTGTATGTGCAGGGTTTGTAATGGCGGCCGATGTTTATTGAGGACTCGACACAAATGTGAAAACAGTACGAGAAATGCATTTTGAGGCTGACATTGTTTTTTATGAAAGGGTTTGGTCTTGGTTGGTCGTGCCATGTGTTCGCTACACGGTTACCTCACCCCGATTGGGTCGTTCTGGGACCGGTTCGTCGGCACCTGGACAACCTTCAAGTGGCTGTCTTGGCTGATGGGTCTTCAGGTTGAGTAGCGACTTGTCCGGGGCATATTATCAGATACGGGAATGCTCGTGGTCATCTTGAGGCCTAGCGGACGATTTCACCCGCCTGCATCACAGTCACAGGCGAAAGCCGACACCATAAAACCACCTTTAGAGGCCATTTTTCCCTGCAAGCGGGGGTTGGCCTTTTTCGGGGACCGTGGTTGTTGTTGTTTTTTGGTCCCCTTTTTTGAAGCAATGTTTTACGGCCGGATGCCCTTCCTGCCGGATGCCCTTCCTGCCGCCAACCCTGTTTGTCGCCTTTTTACGACAAACAGGGAATTACCAGTGAACTGGTACTCAATTAGCCGACCTCGGAAGGATGACAGGCTGAGTCAACCCCCCTGGCGTTAATTCAGCGATCGACCGGGATTCGAACCCAGGATCCTTGGGATCCTAAGCCGGCACCCGAACCGCTAGCCCAACACCAGGGATTAAAGCCGACACCATAGTCTATCACTAATCGGTCTTCTTCTCATAGCTTCTTCTTTCTATCTTCTTCTTGCTACCTATCGTCTTTCTATGTTCTTTCTTCTTCTTTCTATATTCTTTCTTCTTCTTTCTACCTATCTATTGTGGAGCTATGCTCGCACGATAAAGCCGGACAAAATGGACGACACCAGGAACGAAGTTTCACTGAGCTATTTATTCTAGCTCAACTCGAAAGAACTCAAAAGCACTGAATAGCCCGTTAACATGGGCGGCAATTTATATCAAAAGTTCACCACACAAAAGCCACGCCTCTCAGGCGAGACGTGGTATGCAAATAAGTCAGCCACGCCTCTCAACGGGGCGTGGTATGAAAATCGAGAGTCCGCCCGTGCAAGGCAAGTCCGGACACGTCCGGGCAAGTAACCGCCCGCCGGTTACGTCATCGGCCGGTGCAAGGTGATTGTGTCATGCTTCTGGTAACTGCTACATGCGCCCCCCCAGAATTAACTTGCACCGGGAGAGTCAGTTTGAGGGGGGTCTTGATGACCCGGCCGAAACGACCCCTGGCGATTCGTGTGGGGGTGGTAGGTGGCGTGGCGGTGGATGGTCTGGCGGGGGGCTTGGTTGACAGGGGACGGCCCCGTCGTGGAGGAAGGGCCAACCGTGGAGGTTGGTTGAGGTCCAAATGGGCCAGCTTGAGGCGGTCCACGGAGATGCGGTCCGGTTTGCCGCCGATGTCAATGATGAACGACTTGTCGTCCCTCTTCAGGACCCGGAAAGGTCCATCATACGGTGGCCGGAGCGGTCCCCGGTGTGCGTCGTTCCGGATAAAAACGTACTCCGCAGTGCGAAGTGCTGGGGGGACGTGGGGTTGGGGGCAGCCGTGGTGGGACGTGGGCACGGGGGCAAATCTCCTGGCGGCCTCTTGGAGGACCGAGCGTTGGCGAGCCGTGGACCAGGGGCCGGTGGCGTCAGGGAGGAACTTGCCCGGCACGCGCAGTGGCTGGCCGTAGACCAGCTCGGCGGTGGAAGCCTGGAGGTCCTCTTTAGGGGCCGTTTGGAGGCCCAATAGGACCCACGGGAGCCTGTCGGCCCAACCGTCGTCCTGGAGGCTGGCCCTGAGAGTGGCCTTCATCGAGCGGTAGAACCGCTCGCACAAGCCGTTGGCTTGGGGGTGGTAGGCCGTGGTGCAGTGTAGCTTGACCCCCAAGGCCTGGGCGACCGCGCCCCAAAGCACGGAGGTGAATTGCGGGCCTCTGTCGGAGGAGATGTCCGAGGGGCGCCAAAACGGGCAATCCAGGTGCCAATGAAGGCCTGCGCCACGTCGGCGGATGTTGTTGATGCCAATGGGATGGCCTCGGGGACACCTGGTGGTCCTGTCCACCATCGTGAGGAGGTGGGTGAAGCCCCGCAAGGAGGGAAGGGGTCCCACCAGGTCCACATTGACGTGGTCGAAGCGCCGCGCGGGCACGTCGAATGGTGCCAACGGGGCTTGGGTGTGCCGGTGGACATTCGCGCGCTGGCAGGCGACACAGGTGTTGGCCCAGTCGCGGACGTCCTTACGGAGCCCGTGCCAGACGAACTTTGCTGCCACGAGCTTCTGCGACGCTTTCCGGCCCGGGTGGGAAAGGCCGTGGAGGGCGTCAAAAATGTGCCTCTGCCATCCGGTGGGCACGATGGGGGCGAGGTTGGCCCAGGGAAACGTCGCACAGGAGAACTGTGCCTGTGTCCTCTAAGGGGACCTCGGCCAACCGCAGGCCTGTGTCCACTGTCCGGAGGGCTTGCCGGACCGGGAGAGGCAATCGGCCACAGTTCGGCGTGGGGTCGGCGGTCTGATCGGCCGCCATGCGGACGAAGTCCACACCGAAGTGGACGGCGTTCGCGCCGGACCGGGAGAGGCAATCGGCCACAGGTCGGCATGGGCACGATGGGGCGAGGTTGGCCCAGGGAAACGTCGCACAGGAGAACTGTGCCTGTGTCCTCTAAGGGGACCTCGGCCAACCGCAGGCCTGTGTCCGCTGTCCGGAGGGCTTGCCGGACCGGGAGAGGCAATCGGCCACAGGTCGGCGTGGGGTCGGCGGTCTGATCGGCCGCCATGCGGGCGAAGTCCACACCGAAGTGGACGGCGTTCGTGCCGGACCAGGAGAGGCAATCGGCCACAGCGTTGTCCTTGCCCGCGACATGCCGGATGTCCGTCGTAAATTCGGACAAGGCGGAGAGGTGGCGCTGCTGGCGGGCCGACCACTGCTCTGCAACCTTGGCCATGGCGAAGACCAGGGGTTTGTGGTCCACAAACGCCGTGAACAGGCGCCCTCTAAAAGATGGCGGAAGTGGCGAACGGCCAGGTAAAGGCCGAGGAGCTCGCGGTAGAAAGCGCTATACTTGCGCTCGTTAGGGCGAAGCTGCCGGATGAAGAAGGCCAGCGGTTGCCAAGCCCCGTTCACCCACTGTTCATGTACGGCGCCCACCGCGTAGTCGGAAGCGTCCGTGGTGAGGGCGATGGGTGCGTCGAGCGCCGGGTGCACCAACATGGTCGCGTTGGCGAGGGCCAGCTTAGCGCCCGTGAATGCCTCGTCCATCTCTTTGGTCCAGGCGACGTCGTGCTTGGCTGGCTTGTCCCGGAGGGCTTCGTACAGGGGGCGCATGAGTTGGGCGGCGTGAGGCACGAACCTGTGGTAGAAATTTACCATCCCCCAAAATTCCTGTAGGGCCTTGATGGAGCGGGGGCGTGGGAAACTTGTGACTGCCTCCACCTTGGTAGGCAGCGGGACGGCCCCGCGCTTCGTGATGCGGTGCCCCAAGAAGTCGACGACCGTTACGCCAAACTGGCATTTTGCCGGGTTGATGATGAGGCCGTGCTGGCCGAGGCGCTCAAAAAGCGTGCGCAGGTGGATGAGGTGCTCCGCCCGGGAAGTGCTGGCGACGAGAATGTCGTCCAAGTAGACGAAAAGGAAGGTGAGGTCGCGCAGCACGCTGTGCATCAGCCGCTGGAAGGCCTGGGCCGCGTTCTTAAGGCCGAACGGCATGCGAAGGAACTCAGAGGCCAAAAGGTGTAATTACCGCCGTCTTCGGCATGTCAGCCGGCCGGACGGGTACCTGGTGGTAGCCCCGAATGAGGTCGACCTTGGAAAAGATCACCCGCCCCGCCAAACGGGCGGAAAAGTCCTGTATGTGTGGTATCGGGTACCGGTCGGGGGTGGTGGCGTCGTCGAGGCGGCGGTAATCACCGCATGGTCGCCATCCGCCACCCGGTTTGGGCACGATGTGCAGGGGCTAGGCCCACACGCTATTCGAGCGCCGCACAATGCCCAATCGCTCCAGCGCGTCGAATTCCGCCTTCACCACGGCGAGTTTGGTCGGGTCGAGGCAACGAGCCCTGGCGTAGACCGGTGGACCTGTAGTCGGGATGTGGTGTTCGACGCCGTGTTTGACGGCGACGGCCGAAAACGTCGGCTGCGTGAGGGCGGGAAACTCGGCGAGCAGGCGGGTGAAATCGTCCGCGGCCGGGAGCGCGCAGGCTAGCTTGGTTGGTGCGGAGCCGCTCAATGAGCAAGCGAGCGAGCTGAAGGTCTCCGCGTTGATGAGCCGACGCCGTTTGACGTCCACCAAAAGCCCATGCGCGCACAGAAAATCTGCACCCAGCAAGGCCATGGACACGTTCGCCGTGATGAAGTCCCACCTGAAGCCCGGGCCCCCGAAGCAGAGTGCGATGCTGCGCAAACCGAAGGTGCGGATGGAGGAGCCGTTTGCGGTGACCAAGGCGGGCCCGCAAAGCGCGGCCTGTTTGTCCTGCACCGAGGCGGGTGTCACGCTCAGCTGAGTGCCGATGTCACACAAAAAACGCCGCCCGGACGCTGTGTCTGTGATAAACAGAAGGCTGCCTGAATGGCCGACGCTCATGGCAGGCAGCGAGCGCCAGCCTGGTCGTTTCCCGACCTGCCGAAAGTGCACAGTGGGCGGCACGTTCTGGCCTTCTGCCCGAAGCTGGCGTGGTGGTAGCACATGGTCCGCTCTGGTGGAGGCTCCGGCGGTCGCGTCGGGTTCTGTCGATGGGGCGTCGCGGCGGCCGCTGCCGCCAGTGGCGCTGACTCGGCCGGAGGTGGCGCCGGTCGTGGCGTGGGCGTTGCCTCGGTCGGCCCAGGGTTCCAGGCGCCGCTCCGACGTGTCACCTGGCCGAGAAAAATTTATCGGCCTCCTTGGCCAGGGCGCAAGGGTCCGTGATGGGCGAGATAGCCAAAGCTAACCGTACCTGCCCGGGTAGCTGCCGGAGGAACAGCTCGCGGAAGAGGAAATCCGGGCTGTGGTCGCCGAGTAGAGCCAGCATGTGGTCCATGCGCTCGGATGGACGGGCCTCACCCAGCTCTGGGAGGTCGAGCAGTTGTCGCGCGCGTTCGGTCTCCGTGAGTCCAAACGCACCGAGGAGTAGGCCTTTGAGCGCGCCGTATTTGTCGGCGTTCGGCGGGTTCTGTAGGAAGCTCAGGACCCGGGCAGCAGTGGAGGCATTGAGCACGGAGACCACATGGTGGTAGCGCGTCGTGTCCACCGTGATGTTCCGCAGGGCGAAGAGAGAATCTGCCTGGGTGAACCAGACGGCTGCGTGTGATTCCCAGAAGCCAGGGAGCTTCAAAGCTACAGATGACTCCATCGCCGTGTTCTCGAAAAGGGGTCACCAATTGTGGAGCTATGCTCGCATGATAAAGCCGGACAAAATGGACGACACCAGGAACGAAGTTTCACTGAGCTATTTATTCTAGCTCAACTCGAAAGAACTCAAAAGCACTGAATAGCCCGTTAACACGGGCGGCAATTTATATCAAAAGTTCACCACACAAAAACCACGCCTCTCAGGCGGGGCGTGGTATGCAAATAAGTCAGCCACGCCTCTCAACGGGGCATGGTATGCAAATCGAGAGTCCGCCCGGGCAAGGCTAGTCCGGACACGTCCGGGCGAGTCCCGGCAAGTAACCGCCCGCCGGTTACATCATCGGCCAGTGCAAGGTGATTGTGTCATGCTTCGGGTAACCGCTACACTATCATCTTTCTATGTTCTTTTTCTTCTTTCTATCTATCTTCTTCTTTGTTTATCCTTTTTCTTCTTCTTTCTATATTATTTTTCTTATTCTTTCTATCTGCCTTCTTCTTTCTATATTCTTTTTCTGATTCGTTCTATCTAGGCCTACCTTCTTTCTATATTCTTTTTCTGATTCGTTCTATCTAGGCCCTACCTTTTTTCTATATTCTTTTTCTGATTCGTTCTATCTAGGCCTACCTTCTTTCTATCGTCTTTTTCTTCTTCTGTCTTTATATATTCTTTTTCTGATTCTTTCTATCGACCTTCTTTTTTATATATTCTTTTTCTGATTCTTTCTATTGACCTTCTTCTTTATATATTCTTTTTCTGATTCTTTCTATCGACCTTCTTTCTATATTCTTTTTCTTCTGCTCTCTTTCTATCTTCTTTCTACATTTTTCTTCTCTCTTTCTATCTTCGTTCTATATTCTTTTTCTGATTCTTTCTAACTACCTTCTTCTTTCTATATTCTTTTTCTTCTTCTCTCTTTTATCCTCTTTCTACATTTTTCTTCTTCTTTCTTTCTATCTTCTTTTTCTTCTTCTTTCTATTTATCTTCTTCTTTCTATATTATTTTTCTTCTTTCCATCTATCTATCTTTTTCTTATTCTTTCAATCTTCTTCTTTCTATCTACTTCTTTATATATGCTATTCTTCTTTCTATATGCTTCTTCTTCCTTCTACCTCCTTCTTTATATCTTCTTTTTCTTATTTTATCTTCTTATTCTTTTTCTTATTTTATCTTCTTATTCTTCTTCTTTCTATCTACTTTTTCTTCTTCTCTGATCTTATTTTTCTTCTATGTTATTTTCCTTCTTCTTTCTGTCTTCTTCCTTCTATCTTTCTTCTTCTTTATATCTTCTTTGTCTTCTTCTTTATATCTTCTTTTTCTTCTTCTGTCCATATTCTTTGTCTTCTTCTTTCTGTCTACTTTTCCTCTTCTTTTATCTTAATTTTCTTCTATTGTGGCGGACACGATGGCTCGCTGGCGCGGTGACGTCATTCCGCGCACCAAGAGGGTGTCGGCCACGCCCGAGGGGTAGGCGTGGCCTCGGGATATACACGGGGCGCGCAGCTCCGAGCACTTCAGTGCTACAGTTTGAGCTATTGAATAAAGACTCTTTCGACCCTACTCATTGTGGCTTACCTTCTTTGGCAAACAAGTTGCGTGCGTAGCACCACGCTACATTGGTGACCCCTTTTGGTTCAGCCGTCGCTGACCACAGAACGCGCCATGGCCAGCAACGCGGTAGCGGTGAAGCTCCCTGAGTTTTGGGAAGCTCAGGCCGAAGTATGGTTCGTGCAGGCCGAGGCACAGTTCCAACTTCGAGGCGTAACGGCGGATGAGACGCGTTATTACCACGTCATCGCCGCCCTCGTGCCCGGCACAGCCGCCCGAGTCGTGTCCGTCCTGCGGAACCCACCGGCCGACCACAGGTACGAGGCGCTCAAGCGTCTCCTCATCACCATGTTCGGCCTCACGGAGTGCGAGCGGGCTGACCGCCTCCTGGACATTCCCGAACTCGGCGACACACGACCATCGGTCCGGATGGACTACATGCTTTCGCTGCTGGGTGACAAAGCCCCGGATTTTTTATTCTGGGCGCTCTTTCCACGCCAGCTACCGGCACAGGTACGCCTCGCGTTGGCCAGTTCCAAAATAAAGGAACCCCGCGCTCTGGCCGTCGAGGCCGACAAGTTTTTCGCGGCTTGTGACACGCGGGCGAGAGTCGGTGCGGCCGTCGCGGATCCCGAGGCTGATGCTGATGCACACCTCATGGATCCCGAGGCTGATACCGATGCACACCTCGTGGCCGCCGCCACGCCCCGCCCACCACCACCGCGAAAGCCGCGGCCCCCGCCTCCGCCGCAAACCTGGTGCCGTTTCCACGCCAGGTTTGGCCACAAGGCTAGGAATTGTTGCCCGCCGTGCTCGTTTGGCAAGTCGGGAAACTCCCGGGCCGGCGCTCGGTAGCGGCTTTGAGCATCGGCCTTTCCGGCAGCCTCCTTTTTGTCATGGACACCTTGTCCGGGCGTCGCTTCCTCTGCGACACAGGCGCACAGGTAAGCGTTGTCCCCGCCTCCACGTCCGACAAGCGAACCGCGGGCCGGGGCCCCGCGTTGCTTGCAGCCAACGGGACACCCATACGCACATTCGGGAAGCGCTGCCTCTCCCTGCGGTTCGGAGGGCAACGCTTTCAATGGATGTTCGTAACCGCCAGCGTGCCCATGGCATTGCTCGGTGCAGACTTCCTATGTGCAAATGGGTTGTTGGTGGACGTGAAGAACAGATGCCTCGTCCAGGCCGAAACGTTCAGCTCGCTTGCTTGCACGCTGAGCAGTTCGTTGGGCAGCTCCCTGAGCGGCTCACCGAGCGGCTTGCTGAGCGGTTCGTTCCCGGCGAGGTTGGTCTGTACGCTTCCGGCAGCGGACGAGTTCACCCGCCTCCTTGCCAGCTTCCCGGCCCTCACACGGCCCACCTTCTCGGCGGTGGCCGTCAAGCACGGGGTGGAACATCACATCCCCACCGTCGGGCCACTGGTCTACGCCCGGGCACGCCGCCTCGAGCCGACGAAGCTCGCGATGGCGAAAGCGGAGTTCGCTACGCTGGAGCGGCTGGGCATCGTACGGCGCTCCAAGAGCGCTTGGGCGTCGCCACTGCACATCGTGCCCAAGCCCGCCGGGGGATGGCGGCCGTGCGGAGACTACTGCCGCCTCAACGATGCCACCACCCCCGACCGCTACCCGGTCCCTCACATTCAGGACTTTTCCGCCCGGTTGGCGAAAATGTCCTTCTTTTCTAAGGTGGACCTCATCCGCGAATACCACCAGGTCCCCGTCAGGCCGGAGGACATACCGAAGACGGCCGTCATTACACCATTCGGCCTCTTCGAGTTTCTTCGGATGCCCTTCGGGTTGAAGAATGCGGCTCAGGCGTTCCAACGGTTGATGGACAGCGTCTTGCGCGACTTAGATTGCGTTTACGTCTACCTGGATGACATCCTCGTCGCAAGCGCGTCCCGCGAAGAGCACCTCCGCCACCTCCGCACGCTCTTCGAACGCCTGGGCCAGCATGGCCTGATCGTAAACCCCGCCAAGTGCCGGGTTCGGCGTCGCTGAAATCGACTTTTTGGGGCACCGCGTCACCAGGCACGGGGCCACCCCTTACCGGCAAAGGTGGAGGCGGTCAAGGGGTTTCCGCGCCCCCGCACGAGCAGGGGGCTCCAGGAGTTCCTGGGCATGGTGAACTTTTACCACCGTTTCCTGCCCCGCGTCGCCCAGCTCCTGCGCCCCCTGCACGAGGCCCTCCGGGGAAAGCCGGGCAAAGGTGACGTTGTTTGGACCGAGCAGATGGACGCGGCGTTCGCGGGCGCGAAGCTCGCCTTGGCTAACGCCACCATGCTCGCGCACCCGGCGCTCGATGCACCGATCGCCCTCACCACCGACGCGTCAGACTACGCGGTGGGCGCGGTGCACGAGCAATGGGTGCGTGGCGCTTGGCAACCGCTGGCGTTTTTCAGCCGGCAGCTTCGCCCGCACGAACGCCGGTACAGCACCTTCGACCGCGAGTTGCTCGGGCTCCACCTGGCGGTCCGGCACTTCCGCTATCTGCTCGAGGGCCGTTCGTTCACGGCCTTCGTCGACCACAAGCCCCTGGTCTTCGCGATGGCCAAGGTCGCCGAGCCATGGTCGGCCTGGCAGCAGCGTCACCTCTAGGCCGTGTCCGAGTATACGACGGACATCCGGCACGTCGCGGGAAAGGACAACCCGGTGGCGGATTGCCTTTCCCGGTCCGTCGCCCACGTGGTCCAACTCGGGATCGACTATGCCCGGATGGCGGCGGACCAGACCGCCGACCCCGACGTCCAGGCCTTGCGGACCGCCGTAACGGGCCTCCGTGTCACTGAGGTGCCGTTCGATGGCGTGGGCACGGCCCTCTTGTGTGACGTCTCCCTCGGGCGGCCTCGCCCCATCGTGCCCGCGGGCTGGCAGCGCCGGGTTTTTGACGCCATCCACGGCCTGTCCCACCCGGGCACGAAGGCCTCCCAGAGGCTGGTCACCGACAAGTTCGTCTGGCATGGCCTCCGGAAGGCCGTCCGCGATTGGACCAGGACGTGCCTTGCGTGCCAGCGCGCGAAGGTGCATCGCCACACCCAGGCCCTGTTGGCCCCGTTCACGGTGCCCAAACGTCGGTTCGACCACGTTCTCGTGGACTTGGTGGGACCTCTGCCCCCCTCGCGGGGTTTCACCCACATCCTCACCATGGTGGACCGCACCACCCGGTGGCCGGAGGTCGTGCCTTTGGCGGCGACGACGGCGGCGGACGTCGCGCAGGCGTTCATCGCCACCTGGGTTGCCCGGTTCGGCGCCCCCTCGGACATCTCGTCCGACCGCGGCCCCCAGTTCACCTCGGAGCTCTGGGGGGCGGTCGCGCGGGGGCTCGGCGTCCAATTGCACCGCACCACGGCCTACTACCCCCAGGCCAACGGCCTGTGCGAGCGCTTCCACCGCTCCTTGAAGGCCGCGCTCCGGGCCACCCTCTGCGACGGCGGCTGGGTCGACAGGCTCCCCTGGGTCCTGCTGGGCCTCCGGACGGTGCCGAAGAACGACCTGCGCGCATCCGCGGCGGAGTTGGTCTTCGGACAACCGCTGCGGGTGCCGGGCGAGTTCCTCCCCGAATCCACGGCACCATGGTCCGCGGCGCAGCAGTGCTCAGCACTGCAGGAGACCGCCCGGAGGTTCGCCCCGGTGCCGACGGCACCCCATGGGTGCCCGCCAACGCACGTCGCCCCGGAGCTTCGCACGGCGGAGTACGTGTTCGTCCGCCACGACGCCCACCGGACACCGCTGCGGCCCCCGTACGACAGGCCCTTCCACGTGCTGGAGACCGGGGCGAAACACTTCACCCTCGACATCGGCGGTACTCCTGACGGCGTTTCCATGGACCGCCTCAAGCCGGCCCACCTCGACATGGACCACCCCCCGCCAGTGGCTCGGCCCCGCGTCGGGGCCACCCCCCGGTGAGCGGACCTCCAGCACCGTCCAGCCCCGCCGGCACGCCCCCCCCCCCCCCCCGGTCCTGCACCCATCCCAGGTGCCGCCGGGGGCATCCCAGATGACGTCCCGGCATCCCAGATGCCACCAGCCGCCAGAGGGCGCTTCGGCCGGGTCATCCGTTTGCCCCGCAAACTGACCCTTCAGGTGCGCGGGAATTCTGGGGGGGCACGTGTGGCGGACACGATGGCTCGCTGGCGCGGTGACATCATTCCGCGCACCAAGAGGGTGTCGGCCACGCCCGAGGGGTAGGCGTGGCCTCGGGATATACACGGGGTGCGCAGCCCCGAGCACTTCAGTGCTACAGTTTGAGCTATTGAATAAAGACTCTTTTGACCCTACTCGTTGTGGCTTACCTTCGTTGGCAAACAAGTTGCGTGCGTAGCACCACGCTACACTATGTTCTTTTCCTTCATCTTTATATCTGTATATCTCTCTTCTATATAGAAAGGGGGGGGGTGGGGTTGGGCTGGTCAGGCCTTACGTTCGAGTAACTATAGTATCGACGATAGAGTTTCGACTCCAGAGGGTTTTCGAGCTATCCCATAATGCCGTGCGCTCCGCCATGTTGTTTGGATTCTTCCCAGGCAACGACAGTATCGTTCGGTCTACAATGTAGCTCGTTCATCTCGTTATTCTGACTCACTGCAATGGAAGGTTACGCTAATTGTTTGGCCTTGTTTACTTATTTCGCTTGCCAACCAATATGGCTCCCGCGCTCTGCATCATGGGTAGTACTGAAACGCATCTATATAAGGCAATTTGTTTCATTGTTGCGACTTTAAATGGAGACCTCGCAATGTAATACGAGGGTAGGTGTGTGTGTACGTGGCAATTGTGAGTGGGTCTTTTTTTGTTTTTTTTATAAGTGCCCCAAACGTTTAATCAAACGATAACATCACGAGGTGGTGGAAAGTAATTCTTGTAATTAGAATGCGACGCGTTATTGTGCAAGTTGTACGAGGGAGCGCGGATAATTGTTGAACTTTGTTCCACGTTTTTAAAAACCGCTAACAATGTTCCGGGAAGTGTTCCGTCCTGGTCCTGGTGCTACAATTGCTGTTATCCCTGCGATGCATGTGCCCGGAAACGTGCAATTAGCATCGCGAGGAGCGTTTTGGTCAAAGTAATGAGTGGGACCAACTTTGAATTTTTAAATGGTGTCGAGGGTTCGCAGAGGAAGCGTGCACACGGTTGTCTGCTGTCTGTGTGTTCAAAAGTTAAGACACCACCAATTAGTAGAGCTGGTAAGACCAATCGGGTCTCTTGGTCTCGCAAGAGGGAGGGGGCGGGGCATCGAGCCTTGTCAATGACGCCTGCAAGTCCCGGATAAATGACCACTCTGTGGTTGAAACCGCACCTGAACATTGCCTGCTGGACACGGCCTTCGGGTTTCAACCGACACTCCAGATAAAAAGTTCACAAATTCACTGAAGTTGCGTTTGCTGCTTAATTTGCATTTTTCTTTTCCATTCCAGATTCTGATACTCTGTTACAGAGCTCGCCTACTCTCCATGATCACCACGGGATCTTTGACGTCCACCAACGCGTGCTGGTACATGGGACGCCCAGTTTAACGTTCGGTCGGGATTCAAACCCAGGCTAGACTGCGTAGAGAAGAGTGTGCGTAGTTCTGGGCCACCTGCCAACCCGCTTTCCATTTAGGGGGGGCCATATATTTATCTATGGATGTTATAACAGATTTCCTACCACCACCATCACTCCTCCTGTCCTCCTCTTCCCTCCATACTAACTTCTCCCAACTTTTTCCACCCCGATATTAACTCGCACTACGCTACCCTTCTGTCTCTCTGGAGCGTAGCGGTTACCATCCGCTCTGAGTCTGGAAGGACCATCCGCTCTGAGTCTGGAAGGTCGGTGGTTTGAAACCCAAGATTTTCATCATCCCCAAGATTTTTCATCATCCCCAAGATTTTCATCATCCCCAAGATTTTCATCATCCCCAAGATTTTCATCATCCCCAAGATTTTCATCATCCCCAAGATTTTCATCATCCCCAATATTTTCATCATCCCCAAGATTTTCATCATCCCCAAGATTTTCATCATCCCCAAGATTTTCATCATCCCCAAGATTTTCATCATCCCCAAGATTTTCATCATCCCCAAGATTTTCATCATCCCCAAGATTTTCATCATCCCCAAGATTTTCATCATCTCCAAGATTTTCATCATCCCCAAGATTTTCATCATCCCCAAGATTTTCATCATCCCCAAGATTTTCATCATCCCCAAGATTTTCATCATCCCCAAGATTTTCATCATCCCCAAGATTTTCATCATCCCCAAGATTTTCATCATCCCCAAGATTTTCATCATCCCCAAGATTTTCATCATCCCCAAGATTTTCATCATCCCCAAGATTTTCATCATCCCCAAGATTTTCATCATCTCCAAGATTTTCATCATCCCCAAGATTTTCATCATCCCCAAGATTTTCATCATCCCCAAGATTTTCATCATCTCCAAGATTTTCATCATCCCCAAGATTTTCATCATCCCCAAGATTTTCATCATCCCCAAGATTTTCATCATCCCCAAGATTTTCATCATCCCCAAGATTTTCATCATC
The DNA here is from genome assembly GCF_964187855.1 of Myxine glutinosa. Taxonomy (NCBI): domain Eukaryota; kingdom Metazoa; phylum Chordata; class Myxini; order Myxiniformes; family Myxinidae; genus Myxine; species Myxine glutinosa. The sequence continues at coordinate 201,655,393 of NC_136265.1, read as the reverse complement.
CCCAAGATTTTCTTTAAATGGTACGTGCTGCTTCCTTGCTTGTCACTCAACATTTGAAAAGAATAGAGCAGGGACAAACAGCCATAGCTTGGCAACCATTGTGCAAGCTGGATGGACATGATGGCCTCCTCCTGCATTGTAAGAGAACTAGTATTATTATTATTATTTCCTCCAACCACCCCTTTGTGTACGCAATAAATATATAACCATTAACTATAACAGCACTCAGTGCAGAGCATACCTCCACCTGGTTGGCCACATCACTCAATGGTGAAGAATCACTTTAAAAATTCTACTTGCTGGATCCGGATATTCACCAAAATTGAATCGATTCTCCCACGTCACACTCACAACCCGTCCACCAAGTTTCGTCCAAATCCATTCATAACTTTTTGACATATCCTGCTATGTATCGTTTTTGGTCCTATCTCCCAATGGTGAAGAATCACTTCACAATTAAATAATTCTCATATCCGAATCCATATTCAGATCTTCACCAATATCGAATCTATTTGTCCTTGTCAGACACCCAATCGGTCCACCAAGTTTTGTCTAAATCCGTCCACAATTTTTGAGATATCCCACGATGTATCGTTTTTGGCCCAATCTCCCAATGGTGAAGAATCACTTGAAAGATTCCAATAGCCGAATCCGAATCCGGATCTTCATCAAAATCTAATCATTTCGTCCTTGTCTCACACGCTACATCTCTGCCAAATTTTGTGCAAATCCGTCCACAACGTTTTGAGATATTTTGTTCACAAACGGACAAACAAACGGTCAATCAAACAGGGGTGAAAACATAACCTCCATCCACCTTTGGTGGCGCAGGTAATGATGAAAAAAAAAACATATTTTTTACAAGTTGAGAAGGTAATGTCTTTTCATGTCGGTAACCAATACCTTTAATTGCGTGTTTCCCACCCTGGTGCGGGAGCAGGAAATCAAAGATGGTGGTGGATGAGAGTACAAAAAGGGCAGACACAGCAAGTGATTGTAAGATTTCAACTCGACGAAAACATCCGGTATGTTGAAATGTACACCCAGTTGGCTTCATGGTACGGTGGCGGTTTCCCATCAACGTTGCATACATGCTAATACTCATAAACAGCCCAGGTGTAATTTGAACCACCCTCACAATGATTCTCAGGTGTTATTTGACATTTGTTTCGCTTCTACGTCAACGGTTGACTTTTCCGGGTGGACGAGAGGCTCAAAGATCATCCTTTATAATGTTTGCATTAATTGGCGAGCGATTGGTGCCTTAAATCGTCGACGCTCTGCACACACCGTATGGTACATCGGACGGGAGGGTCACCTGAGATTCGAAAGTGATTACCTGTGGCACCACCTGGTATAAAATGGAGGTTTGTTATCTTTGAAATGTTCCATGTCTGCAGAGGAAGGTGAATGGAAATGGTACGGAATTGAAGTTGCACGTTTCCTCACCTGCCCGCTGATGAGACGTGTTGACGACGGACGCAGGTCATTGGGAACGTGATGCTTTATGTACGGTTCCCTCCGACATCTGTTGTTTCCATAAACAATAATGTTGCGGAGACAAATTGCTCCTGTTATGTAAAGCTATGTTCAGCAAGTAGGAGAGGAGGAAAAAGAAACATGGGGTATACTCTTTAGTTATATAAAAGGAGGACAATTTGTAACAAAACAAAAGGTGGTCTCATCACGAGTGACTCTGTTGTAGGGTGGGTAAAGACCTGATGCATTGCCCTCACTGGCATGGCTTTGATTGGCACAGCTGATATAAGCAGAAAATCCGCACTCTGTGACTTTGAGGCGACCTGTTTAGGATTGGTTTGTGGGCGCCGCAATGTTCATGACCTGGCATGACCATCTCGATGCTCCAGGATTTAGCCACCTTATCCTGCTGATTGGGCTGACAGGATGGCCGAGAGGTACGCACACTCGCGTCTAACCTTTCTAACCGGGGTGCATCCTCTGGACGTTAAAAATGGGCATCCCATCTGCCAGCATTAGTTGGTGGACATTAAATATCCCACGTTGTCCTTTTTGAAGAGGAAGCTATCGCCTACATCCTGACCAAATTCCTACCCTAACCAGCAGAGGGCGTTGCATCAGCAGCGCGGCTGCACTCTCGGACAATGATGCTCCCCCACACCCTTGTTCTGCATACGAAAGAAGATCTTTGCTGTAAGATTGAGATGGAAAAATGTTAAAATCTCTCGTTATGGAACTCCGTAAATGGATGGTTGATTCGTTGAAGGTGGTTGATCCGCACGCTGGCCAAATTCCAAATTCCTGCCCTAATCTACAGAGGGCAATGCATCAGCGGCAAACCAGTGCCAGTGATGCTACTTGCAGCCAAGTCCAGTATGAAAGAAGAAGAAGAAGAAGAAGACCACTGTTTTTGTAACATTGTAACGCATTGGCAGATTTGCCTTAAATTCGCCCAAGCCTGTAGTTACGTACGAGTGGCAACTCGTCTGGGATCGTAACCCTCCCCAAGAGACTGCTTCGACGGAACCGACCCTATGTAAAGAGTACGGTGCAAGATAGTGCAACGATGAACATACACCTGAAGTGAAACTTCCAAAAGAGGAAGCTTCTCCTCGGAGGAAAAACAAGTTTCGCAACAAGAATCTAGAACATGTTGTGACAAAATCAGGAGAGTTGTCACACCTGTAATCATGACTGTGGGCACAGTTGTTTAACGTTGTGTCGTTAAAAAAATTTTTTTAAATAATCCACAATGAAAGACATTGGTTCATAAGTTGGATTGCGTGAAAAAGAGCTTGGGAAAGGGTCAGGGGGATTGTCTACAGGCGATGGCACGAGGGACACTAAAGGAAGCGAACATCAAACCTGCAATTTACAGAAATTAAAATGTTCTGCTGTTAGTAGTCAAAATGGGGGAAATAAAATTTAACTTTTGCTCATGTCTGTTATTCTAAACCCGATCTGTTGCCATGGTTACCGAGTATGACGCATTTGTGCTTAGAAGATTATTCATCCGACCAAAAGTTGGACTCCGTCCATGTATGAGGGAGAGAGAGATATCTCAAGACGGATTTACCATCTGACCACCACCCGAAAGGGGCAGTGTGCGAAGGTCTCGAGAATGTTTCCAAATTTCGCATCAACAACGCTCCTGGACAACGTTAAGGAGACACAGATAACCTCTTTGTGAGTAGTGCCAGAACTCGTGAACGAGAAAAATGTTATATTGTGGAAAGGATTCCAAAACGCATTCCGCAGTGATGACTCCAGAGATATGAAAAGCAAATGGGTAATTAACTGACACAGCATGACAGACACACGAACCAGAACGCGGATGGAGAGAGCGAAGGAGGGAAGGGAGGTGGCCCGGAGCCATCAATTGTGGAAGATTTGCAGCCACGTGATAACACTATCGGTTCAGCAACAACATGCGCTCGGTTCCTTCGTCGTTGCTCGCTGGTGTAATGTCGCATGCGGAGAAAACGCGACGACGATGCGTCTCTTCGATCCTGATGTGGAAGGCAAATTCCTGATGCGTTGTGGACATGTTGCTATTTTCTCCTGCCAGTCACCAAAGGAATGCGTTGAAAATCCCAAAATTGGCAAAAGAAGATCTGAAAACGTTCTTGGTGTTTGCAAAACTTGTTGGTTTCTAATTTGCTCTTTTTGTGTGCAGTCTGGGCAAACACCGAATGAATCAGGATATAACAGAATGAAAAGAACAGTGGTCAGGTTAGTTTGGGGGGAAGAGGGGAAAAAGCAACAGTGGGGTACAGCGACAAAATACAGGGAGACTTTCAGGAAGAAACGACATGGTTGGGGGGTGGGAGGTGAGCAAACTGGATACAGGTGTAAACTCTCAAACGCAGAAGTGGAAGGAAAAGTTGTAAACCTGGAAAGAGGTGGACTTGGGGAGACAAAAGATCATGGGTATGAATGGGGCATGGCATTTGATGGTGGTGAACGACCAAAACCGTGGAGGGAAGAATGAGATTGAAAAGACTGCAGGGACATCGATTCCACAGTTGAGAGTAAAGATAGACGAATGATTGGAGGTGAGCAATGACGGGATTGTGGGAGTTTCACCAGAAATAGTTTGCTGGCAGACTACGTGCAACATTGAGCAACCTGGAGGGTCGGGGTAAAGCATGGAAAGGTTACAGAGTGCAAGACCAGCAAGGTGGTGGTGGAGAACAGATAGAGCACCGACCTCTCTGTGATGGCGAAGTGATAGGCCCGTAGTCTCAGCCTCATCGCAGAAGATTCCGATAATCCGGAAGGTCTTGATTTCCACGGTGTCAAGCTGATCAAGGTGTGAGGCAGGGGAGCCAGCCCAGAGGGGAGAGCAGTGCTCTGATGAAGGCCTTGTTGGTGGATATGAGTTCAGGTGTGCCAAGGAAGGACTTTGCATGATTAAGGATGCCGACTGCTTTTGCAATCCAAATTTGAAATGTGTTTTGTCCAAGAAAGATCATGGCTGATAGTGAGACCCAGGAGTTTGGATGACTGAATTTCCTCAAGAGGATTGTTAAGAAAGTGGATGTGAGGGTCTGAGTGAGTGATGAGAGTGGGAGTGATTGTGAGTGAGAGAGATGAGAGTGGGAGTGAGTGAGAGAGGACAGTGAGAGTGAGTGAGAGAGATGAGAGTGGGAGTGAGTGATTGAGAGAGAGGAGAGTGGGAGTGAATGATTGAGAGAGAGGAGAGTGGGAGTGAGTGAGAGAGAGGAGAGTGAGAGTGAGTGAGAGAGATGAGAGTGGGAGTGAGTGAGAGAGGAGAGTGAGAGTGAGTGAGAGAGATGAGAGTGGGAGTGAGTGATTGAGAGAGAGGAGAGTGGGAGTGAGTGATTGAGAGAGAGAAGAGTGGGAGTGATTGAGAGAGAGGAGAGTGAGAGTAAGAGGTTGAGAGAGAGGAGAGTGGGAGTGAGTGATTGAGAGAGAGAGGAGAGTGAGAGTGAGTGAGAGAGATGAGAGTGGGAGTGAGTGAGAGAGGAGAGTGAGAGTGAGTGAGAGAGAGGAGAGTGGGAGTGAGTGATTGAGAGAGAGGAGAGTGGGAGTGATTGAGAGAGAGGAGAGTGGGAGAGAGTGATTGAGAGAGAGGAGAGTGGGAGTGAGTGATTGAGAGAGAGGAGAGTGGGAGTGATTGAGAGAGAGGAGAGTGAGAGTAAGAGGTTGAGAGAGAGGAGAGTGGGAGTGAGTGATTGAGAGAGAGAGGAGAGTGAGAGTGAGTGAGAGAGAGTGAGAGAGAGGAGAGTGGGAGTGAGTGATTGAGAGAGGAGAGTGGGAGTGATTGAGAGAGAGGAGAGTGGGAGTGAGTGAGAGAGAGTGAGAGAGAGGAGAGTGGGAGTGAGTGAGAGAGAGGAGAGTGGGAGTGAGTGAGTGAGTGAGGAGAGTGGGAGTGATTGAGAGAGAGGAGAGTGGGAGAGAGTGAGAGAGAGGAGAGTGAGAGTGAGTGATTGGGAGAGAGGAATTGTAAAAATTTCTGAAAAAGAAATTACACTTTGACATTCTGGGATATTACGTGTAGATCAGTGACAAAAACTCTCAATTCATTCCATTTTAAATTCAGACTGTAACACAACAAAATGTGAAAAATGTCAAGGGGTGTGAATACTTTAGTAGCTCAGAATGAAAATGTAATGTAAGTAGCTCAGAGCTTTGGTTCTGAACGAAACCAACAGTGCAACACGATTGACCTTTTTAAAGTCCGTGAAATTTTATTTAAATTGATGGATGAAAGTCGACTTTTCCCATCACTTGGGACGGATGCTTTCGATAGTTTTTCCCATCACTTGGGACGGATGCTTTTGATAGTTTTTCCCATCACTTGGGACGGATGCTTTTGATAGTTTTTCCCATCACTTGGGACGGATGATTTTGATAGTTTTTCCCATCACTTGGGACGGATGCTTTTGATAGTTTTTCCCATCACTTGGGACGGATGCTTTTGATAGTTTTTCCCATCACTTAGGACGGATGCTTTTGATAGTTTTTCCCATCACTTGGGACGGATGCTTTTGATAGTTTTTCCCATCACTTGGGACGGATGCTTTTGATAGTTTTTCCCATCACTTGGGACGGATGCTTTTGATAGTTTTTCCCATCACTTGGGACGGATGCTTTTGATAGTTTTTCCCATCACTTGGGACGGATGCTTTTGATAGTTTTTCCCATCACTTGGGACGGATGCTTTTGATAGTTTTTCCCATCACTTGGGACGGATGCTTTTGATAGTTTTTCCCATCAGTTGGGACGGATGCTTTTGATAGTTTTTCCCATCACTTGGGACGGATGCTTTTGATAGTTTTTCCCATCAGTTGGTACGGATGCTTTTGATAGTTTTTCCCATCACTTGGGACGGATGCTTTTGATAGTTTTTCCCATCACTTGGGACGGATGCTTTTGATAGTTTTTCCCATCAGTTGGTACGGATGCTTTTGATAGTTTTTCCCATCACTTGGGACGGATGCTTTTGATAGTTTTTCCCATCAGTTGGTACGGATGCTTTTGATAGTTTTTCCCATCACTTGGGACGGATGCTTTTGATAGTTTTTCCCATCACTTGGGACGGATGCTTTTGATAGTTTTTCCCATCACTTGGGACGGATGCTTTTGATAGTTTTTCCCATCACTTGGGACGGATGCTTTTGATAGTTTTTCCCATCACTTGGGACGGATGCTTTTGATAGTTTTTCCCATCACTTGGGACGGGTGCTTTTGATAGTTTTTCCCATCACTTGGGGCGGATGCTTTTGATAGTTTTTCCCATCACTTGGGACGGATGCTTTTGATAGTTTTTCCCATCACTTGGGACGGATGCTTTTGATAGTTTTTCCCATCACTTGGGACGGATGCTTTTGATAGTTTTTCCCATCACTTGGGACGGATGCTTTTGATAGTTTTTCCCATCAGTTGGTACGGGTACTCCTCCTAGTATTATTATAACGTGATGAAGAAAAAAAGAAAAGGGGGGTGGAGAATAGAGCAATTTGGTCAAATCGCAACAGGAGAAACCTCGACAGGTTAAAGGTGAAACAACAAAAGAGGGAAGGAATATAAGGAGGGAGGATGCTGATAGATGGAGAGTGTTGGGCTGGAGGGAAATGAGTGGATGAGAGAGTGAGAGGTGAGGGCTGGGCTTGGAAGAAGGATAACGAAGCGGAGCAAAGGTGAGGGAGAAAAGATGGCGAGGGAGGGAGCAAAGATAAACAGGGAGCGTTCGAGAGGAAAAGAAACTTTCTACAGCAAAATAAATCCACAGCAAGTGAAAATTACAAACCACCGCCCACAAGGGACAGAAGGAAACGACTGAGGGATTTGGACAGCTGCTGTGTCTGCAAAATTTGCAGACACGAGACACGAGGAACAGCTGCTGCGGTTACTATAGCGGCCGGTGTTTGTTTTTGAACCATTAGGAAAACCTCTGCTTTTCCAATCTGCACAACACTGCTCTCTCTGCTCAAAGTCCCCCTCGTGCCTTCATTCGTAAACCGGTCGACCCAGTGCAGGGCACATTTGCTTTTCATCCACGTGCCTTTTCCATCAATGTGCCTTCGCCTCTTTAAGGAGGCAACCAGCAGGGAAGCTCTTTTGGATATTGTTTCAGGTTTGAATTCTATCCAGCACTTCCTTTCCTCTGACACTCGGTAGCTCCATCACCCGGGTTACTTTATCGGGGCTTTGTTGTTTCCACACGTTGGTACGGTAGGTGTCTTGGCACAGCATTGTGAGCCTTGTCCGTACAATGTGGATGTGACTGCCACTACACACCTTTGGGTTCGTTCGTGACCACATCCGAGGGTGCTGCTGCTGTTAGAATTATTACAAATATGGCATTTGTCAGTTATTTTTCAATACTAATAAATAAGGTGTATTGTGGTGCTGGGCACACACGTTAAACAAAGGTAGGCCACAACGCTTTAGGTTAAGTCGAGCTCTTTATTCACCGCTCACTCGTCAGCACTGCCGTGCTCGGGGCTGCGAGCCCGCGTGTATATCTGGAGGCCACGCCTCACCTGGGGCGTGGCCGAGACCCACTGGTGCGCGGAATTATGTCACTGCGCCAGCGAGCCATCGTGTCCGCCACACGCGCCCCCCCAGAATGCCCGCGCACCTGAAGTGTCAGTTTGCGGGGCAACCGGATGACCCGGCGGAAGCGCCCTCTGGCGGCTGGCGGCGTCTGGGGGTGCTGGGATGCCATCTAGGATGCCTCTGGCGGCATCTGGGATGGGTGCAGGGCAGGGGGGTGGCGTGACGGCGGGGTTGGGCGGTGCCGGGGGTCCGCCCGCCGGGGGGCGGCCCCGACGCGGGGGCAGAGCCGCTGGCGGGGGGTGGTCCAAGTCGAGGTGGGCCGGCTTGAGGCGGTCCACGGAGACGCGGTCAGGGGTACCGCCGATGTCCAGGGTGAAATGCTTCACCCCGGTCTCCAGCACGTGGAAGGGCCCGTCGTACGGGGCCGCAGCGGTGTCCGGTGGGCGCCGTGGCGGATGAACACGTACTCCGCCGTGCGAAGCTCCGGGGCGACGTGCGTTGGTGGGCAACCGTGATGCGCCGTCGGCACCGGGGCGAACCTCCGGGCGGTCTCCTGCAGGGCGGAGCGCTGCTGCGCCGCGGACCATGGTGCCGTGGAGTCGGTGAGGAACTCACCCGGCACCCGCAGCGTTTGTCCGAAGACCAACTCCGCCGCGGATGCGCGCAGGTCGTCCTTGGGCGCCGTCCTGAGGCCCAGCAGGACCCAGAGGAGCCTGTCGACCCAGCCGCCGTCGCGGAGGCTGGCCCAGAGCGCGGCCTTCATGGCGCGATGGAAGCGCTCGCACAGGCCGTTGGCCTGTGGGTTGGTAGGCCGTGGTGCGGTGCAGCCGGACGCCGAGCCCCCGCGCTACCGCCCCTCAGAGCTCCGAGGTGAACTGGGGGCCACGGTCGGACGAGATGTCCGAGGGGGCGCCGAACCGGGCAACCCAAGTGGCGATGAACGCCTGCGCGACGTCCGCCGCCGTCGTTGCTGCCAAAGGCACGGCCTCCGCCACCGGGTGGTGCGGTCCACCATGGTGAGGACGTGGGTGAAACCCCGCGAGGGGGGCAGAGGTCCCACCAAGTCCACGTGAACGTGGTCGAACCGACGTTCGGGAACAGTAAACGGGGCCAACGGTGCCTGGGTGTGGCGGTGAACCTTCGCGCGCTGGCACGCGAGGCACGTCCTGGCCCAATCGCGGACGGCCTTCCGGAGGCCATGCCAGACGAACTTGTCGGCGACCAGCTTCTGGGAGGCCTTCATGTCCGGGTGGGACAGGCCATGGATGGCATCAAAAACCCGGCGCTGCCAGCCAGCGGGCACGATGGGACGAGGCCGGCCGATGGAGACGTCGCACAAGAGGGCCGTGCCCGCGCCGTCGAACGACACCCCGGTGACGCGGAGGCCCGTGACGGCGGTCCGAAAAGCCTGGACGGCGGGGTCGGCAGACTGGTCCGCCGCCATCCGGGCATAGTCGATCCCGAGGTGGACCGCGTGCACAACGTACCGGGAAAGGCAATATGCCACTGGGTTGTCCTTCCCCGCGACGTGCCGGATGTCCATCGTGTACTCGGACACGGCCGAGAGGTGACGCTGCTGCCGGGCCGACCACGGCTCGGCGACCTTGGCCATCGCGAAGACCAGGGGCTTGTGGTCTCGAGCAGATGGCGGAAGTGCCGGACCGCCAGGTGGAGCCCAAGCAGCTCGCGGTCGAAAGTACTGCACCGCCGTTCGTGCGGGCGGAGCTGCCGGCTAAAAAACGCCAGCGGCTGACAAGCTCCCTTCACCCATTGCTCGTGCACCGTGCCCACCGCGTAGTCCGACGCGTCGGTGGTGAGGGCGATCGGTGCATCGGGCGCCGGGTGCGCGAGCATGGTGGCGTTAGCCAAGGCGAGCTTCACGCCCGCGAACGCCGCGTCCATCGGCTCGGTCCAGGCAACGTCGCCTTTGCCCGGCTTCCCCCGGAGGGCCTCATGCAGGGGGCGCAGGAGCTGGGCGATGCGGGGCAGGAAACGGTGATAAAAGTTCACCATGCCCACGAACTCCTGGAGCCCCTTGATCGTGCGGGGGCGCGGTAAACCCCTGACCGCCTCCACCTTGGCCGGTAAGGGGATGTCCCTGTGCCTGGTGATGTGGTGCCCCAAAAAGTCGATTTCGGTGACGCCGAACCGGCACTTGGCGGGGTTGATGATCAGGCCATGCTGGCCCAGGCGTTCGAAGAGCGTGCGGAGATGGCGGAGGTGCTCTTCACGGGACGCGCTTGCGACGAGGATGTCGTCCAGGTAGATGTACACGAAGTCCAAGTCGCGCAAGACGCTGTCCATAAGCCGCTGGAACGCCTGGGCCGCATTCTTCAACCCGAAGGGCATCCGCAGAAACTCGAAGAGGCCGAACGGTGTGATGACGGCCGTCTTTGGTATGTCCTCCGGCCTGACGGGGACCTGGTGGTATCCGCGGATGAGGTCCACCTTGGAGAAGAGGGACATTTTCGCCAACCGGGCGGAAAAGTCCTGGATGTGAGGGACCGGGTAGCGGTCGGGGGTGGTAGCATCGTTGAGGCGGCGGTAATCTCCGCACGGCTACCACCCGCCGCCGGGCTTGGGTACAATGTGCAGCGGCGACGCCCATGCGCTGTTGGAGCGCCGGACGATGCCCAGTCGCTCCAGCGTGGCGAACTCCTCCTGCGCCACGGCGAGCTTCGCCGGGTCGAGGCGGCGCGCCCGGGCGTAGACCGGTGGCCCGACGGTGGGGATGTGATGCTCCACCCCGTGCTTGACGGCCACCGCCGAGAAGGTGGGCCGCGTGAGGGCTGGGAAACGGGCGAGGAGGCGGGTAAACTCGTCCGCTGCCGGAAGCGTGCAGACCAACCTCGCCGGGACCGAACCGCTCAGAAAGCCGCTTGGCGAGCCGGTCGGTGAGCCGCCCAGGGAGCTGGTCAACGAACTGCTCAGCGCGCAAGCAAGTGAGCTGAAGGTTTCGGCTTGGACAAGACGTCTGTGCCTCACGTCCACCAACAGCCCATGCGCACAGAGGAAGTCTGCTCCGAGTAGGCCCATGGGGACACTAGCGGTAACGAACGACCACTGAAAGCGCTGCCCCCCGAACCGCAGCAAGAGACGACGCTTCCCGAACGTGCGGATTGGCATGCCGTTGGCGGCAAGCAAAGCGGGGCCCCGGCCCTCAGCTTGCTTGTCGGACGCGGAGGCAGGGAGGACGCTCACCTGCGCTCCCGTGTCGCACAGGAAGCGACGACCCGAGGAGGTGTCTGTTATGAACAGAAGGCTGCCAGTATGGCCGACGCTCATGGCAGGAAGCGAGCGCCGGCCTGGCCGTTTCCCGACCTGCCAAAAGTACAAGGCGGGCGGCAGGACCTGGCCTTGTGGCCGAACCTGGTATGGAAGTGGCACCAGGTCTGGCCCGGTGGTGGTTGTCACGCCGGTTGTGACGACGGTGGTGGGCGGGGTGTGGCGCCGGCCACGCACGGATCCGAACAACCTGTGCCGTGTTCTGGAGGATCTGAACGCCATGCCACGTGGCGATCCGAACCACTCGCGCCGTGCGCGGCGCCGGGATCCACGACGGCCGTGCTATATGCCGGCCGTGCGTCGTGGGCTGCGAAAAACTTGTCCGGCTCCCTGGCCAGGGCACGCGGTTCCGTAATGGTCGAACGGGCCAGTGTGAGCCGTACCTGTACAGGTAGCTGGCGGAGGAAGAGAGCATGGAAAAGGAAATCCGCGCGGCCGTTGCCGAGCAGGGACAGCATGTAATCCATGCGGGCGGACGGGCGTGTGTCGCCGAGGACGGGAAGGTCCAAAAGACGGTCAGCGCGGTCGGCTTCTGTGAGGCCAAACGTGTCGAGGAGAAGTCGCTTGAGCGCCGCGTACTTGTCCTCGTCCGGCGGGTGCCGGAGGAAGGACACGACTTGGGCGGCCGTGCCGGATCCAAGGGCAGCGACCACGTAAAAGTACCTCGTGTCGTCCGCCGTGACGCCCCGGAGCTGGAATTGGGCCTCGGCCTGTAGAAACCAGGTGTCGGCTTGCGCTTCCCAGAACTCCGGGAGTTTGATCGCGACAGCGTTGATGGCCATGGCGCGTTCGGGGGACAGCAACGGCTGAACCAGTGGGGGTCACCAGAGTGGTGCTGGGCGCACACGTTAAACAAAGGTAGGCCACAATGCTTTAGGTTAAGTCGAGCTCTTTATTCACCGCTCACTCGTCAGCACTGCCGTGCTCGGGGCTGCGAGCCCGCGTGTATATATGGAGGCCACGCCTCACCTGGGGCGTGGCCGAGACCCACTGGTGCGCGGAATTATGTCACTGCGCCAGCGAGCCATCGTGTCCGCCACAGTATAATGATAATAAATAAATAAATAAATAAACACAGAAGCGTATATCACAATATTAACTAGAACGCCACTCAGTAGAGCGCATACTCCCGCCGTGGGTCAAGTTGGAATAGTACGATTTCACAATAGTTTGAGGGAGTAGTTCAGTGACAACACAAGACAAGACAACACAAGACAGACACTGCACAGATATATATTTAGAATATATAGAAGATAATGTGAAAAAAAAAAACAAGGCAATTTCACTTACATTATCGGATTCAGCGTTCAATTATATATAAGTGAGTGTATTTTGAGGCATGTGTGACTTCAAATAAAATTGTAAACCAGGAAAAACGTTCGTTTCATTCCTTAGGGATACAACATGTAAAACTGGCCCAAACGTGAAAACAAAACTCGCTCATTTTAAGTCGAACAAGCTAATGCGACCACTCATTCTTCTGGGAAGAATCCCGTGCACATGCTTGTCACACTTATAACTCACCTAAGTCTTTATAAGTTCATCAAATACTGACACCGCGATTGACATTCGCTGAGGTAAAATGTTGATAATATCTCTTCTGAGGTAAAATATATATATATATTTAAAAATAAGTTTTAAAGCATTATACGTATCAAACGATACATTTTATGAAACGGGGAAACCGAATACACACTTTCCTGGTTTAAAAATCACAGAATATGTCTTTATTAGAAAAAATAAAAATGAACATTGAAGACGACGCTGCTAACAAAATACACCGCTCTAACGCACAACCACGAGTTTAAACTACATTTTCAACAAATATGAAAACTATTTTCATATCACAATGTTTAATATAGAAGATAATGTTAAAAAAAAATGAGCCCTATCTTCCAATGGTAAAAAAATCCTTCAAAAAAATTCCTGGATCCGGAATAATATCCTGAGCTTCACCAAAAACTAATCAATTATTCCTTATCCCAAGGGCAATCATCCCACCAACTTTCATCCAAATCCGTTCAGAACTTTTCCACATATGCTGTTCACAAACACACGAACACACACACACACACACACGGACACGGGTGAATGTATTACTCCCGTTAATAATAATTTTTCAATAATAATAAGGCTTGGGGTTCGCCTTGTAACAGGATTCTGGTTCTGATGTATCATACCCTGTTACAGTGTTGTGCTGTCGAAGCAGTTCCTTGGCAAGGGTTATATTGGGTGGTTTGCCATTGCCTTCGCAGCAGTAGTTCGGGTAGGAATTTGTAATTTGTTCATCGCGCAGGCCATAACTCGCCCACTCTTCCACTAAGCACACCTGTGTGATCTTCAAGGACTGCCAGCTAATGCCAGCAGCCGGGTCGCACGGTTCAGCGTCCATCCGAGGGACGGCGCACACATCGATGAATCACCAGAATGACAGTTTATAGCTTGACCGAGATCCAAACCCGGGCTAGGCAGCACAGAGGCGAGGTGTGTGTACCTTTAGGCCATCGTGTGAGCCCGGGGCTAACAGGATTATGTTGTGCCAAATGGCCTTTTCTATCATCTGGCTTTCTCTGGTATATCTTACTATAATTCACCAAATGTCTGTTTGTCTGTCTGTCTGTTCCCAGGTACCGCCAAAACGGCTGAAGCGATCGCAACGAAATGTTGGGTGGGTAATCCTGGGACCCCCTGGGGTAAAATGGGCTATATTGTTTTTCCACTTTTTTTTGCAATTTCCAGTTTTTCCAAACACGATGGAATAATATTTACCGATATGAACAGTTTTGTGGCTTTTATTGAAATTCTACAAATACTGTTTAGATTTTGATGATTTGCGTGTGATTATGATTTAACGGATGTTTATATGAATCGTTTCAAATAAAATAAAAACCCTTCAATTTCTGCCTTTTCATTCGGGCCTCCCGATTGAAGCCCCGCCCATAGGGCAGGTACCGTTCCTCGTATCCACAATTAACCGTTGCCCTCGTCATCGAAATCACCCAAAGTGCGTCCAGAGCGCGACCCGCGAACAAGTACGAGTTCCCTTACGAGGAACTTTGACGCAGGAGGAGGCCACTCGGCCCGTCAAGCCTGCGCAATGGTTGCCAACCGATGGTTGTTTGTCTGTGCTTTATCCTTTATAAATAAGCAAGGAAGCAGCACGTACCGTTTGTAAATCATTTGCTGTGACTCGGCCGGGGTTCAAAGCACCGATCGCCCAGACTCAGAGCGGACGCTCGAACCATGACACCACCGACTTTGCTTGCAAGCCAAATAATACTTGCCATGAACTTGAACAAATTAAATAATATCTTGTGTTTCTGTTGTGCTGACACAGCTTGAACTTCTATTTATTTATTTATTTGACGAGAAAGTTGGTGACCATGCACGTGTTCTTAATTAGAATCTTTTTTTCAAAGAAACCCGACTTGCCTTATTCCGTCTTTCCAGGGATTTCGCAAGGTATTTGCTGAGCACATGTGCACGCAAGCAGATGGGTTTACTAGCTTAGCCCCGACTCGCGACGAACTTTGGAAATACAAAGCCTCATCTGTCCTTGATTTGTTTCATTCCGAAGAGGGATTTCATTCGCTTGGAGTCGCGTGGTGTTCGACGATACTGGCGTGCTGAACTAAAATAAAACGAGCGAAAAGGAGCGATTATGAGGACCGAGACGAACGAGTACGAGGACAAAAAAATAATGGGCGACGAGAGAAGGCCGTGAGAGGCAAAGCCGGACCTCGTTCGGTAAATGAATGGACCGGTGAGAAGCGGGTCCGGAGCCAAGCACGTTGGCTGGCAGTAAACTTCACCGTAAGAAGCTGAATCACAGGCCTTCGGCCTGACAGAAGCCTATTGCTTGTGCGGTACTCACCACCGTGGACCTGGACAATGTCCCGACCTTCGGTTATGACTTGGCAAACTCAAAACGTCAACTTGTTGCATGAAGGGATTAGAGGTGGTGCCACGTTTGTCGCTAGGCCTTAAGCCTTAATGTCACACAACATCTGCAACTCCCTCTTAAATCTCCAACTCCATTACTCATCATATTTATTCTGTACTTTCCCAATATTCCCAAAACATGTTTCCCTCCAACTTTTATGGAATCTCTGTGGTGCCGTATAACACGACTTCCTGTAATTCACGTGCTCGGTATCCGAATGTTGTTGTGAAAAATTCCGACACATGGTTCGAGACTCTAGAGGAATCTTTTTTTGATAAAGATTTGCCGACTTAACAGCAAAAATAAATTATTATTGTATTTTTAAAATTGCACCCGTGTCCGTAGGAAGCAGTTCAGTTTGGCGTTTTTTATATGAAATAGTCAAAGCCTACAAACGAACGAGACCCACTAGAATTATCCATTAGAATTACTCTTTAGAATCCTTTAGAATTAGCCTTTAGAACCCACTAGAATTACCCTTTAGAATTACTCTTTAGAATCCTTTAGAATTATCCTTTAGAACCCATTAGAATTACCCTTTAGAACCCACTACAATTACCCTTTAGAATTACTCTTTAGAATCCTTTAGAATTATCCTTTAGAACCCATTAGAATTACCCTTTAGAACCCACTACAATTACCCTTTAGAATTACTCTTTAGAATATTTTAGAATTACCCTTTGAAACGCATTAGGATTACTCTTTAGAATCCTTTAGAGTTATCCTTCAGAATTACCCTTTAGAATTACCCTTTAGAATTACTCTTTAGAATCCTTTAGAATTATCCTTTAGAACCCATTAGAATTACCCTTTAGAACCCACTAGAATTACCCTTTAGAATTACTCTTTAGAATCCTTTAGAATTAGCCTTTAGAACCCACTAGAATTATCCATTAGAATTACTCTTTAGAATCCTTTAGAATTAGCCTTTAGAACCCATTAGGATTACCCTTTAGAACCCACTAGAATTACCCTTTAGAATTACTCTTTAGAATCCTTTAGAATTACCCTTTGAAACGCATTAGGATTACTCTTTAGAATCCTTTAGAGTTATCCTTCAGAATTACCCTTTAGAATTACCCTTTAGAATTACCCTTTAGAATTACTCTTTAGAATCCTTTAGAATTATCCTTTAGAACCCATTAGAATTACCCTTTAGAACCCACTACAATTACCCTTTAGAATTACTCTTTCGAATCCTTTAGAATTATCCTTTAGAACCCATTAGAATTACCCTTTAGAACCCACTACAATTACCCTTTAGAATTACTCTTTAGAATCCTTTAGAATTATCCTTTAGAACCCATTATAATTACCCTTTAGAACCCACTAGAATTACCCTTTAGAATTACTCTTTAGAATCTTTTAGAATTACCCTTTGAAACGCATTAGGATTACTCTTTAGAATCCTTTAGAGTTATCCTTTGAAACGCATTAGGATTACTCTTTAGAATGCTTTAGAGTTATCCTTCAGAATTACCCTTTAGAATTACCCTTTAGAATTACTCTTTAGAATCCTTTAGAATTATCCTTTAGAACCCATTAGAATTACCCTTTAGAACCCACTACAATTACCCTTTAGAATTACTCTTTCGAATCCTTTAGAATTATCCTTTAGAACCCATTAGAATTACCCTTTAGAACCCACTACAATTACCCTTTAGAATTACTCTTTAGAATCCTTTAGAATTATCTTTTAGAACCCATTATAATTACCCTTTAGAACCCACTAGAATTACCCTTTAGAATTACTCTTTAGAATCCTTTAGAATTATCCTTTAGAACCCATTATAATTACCCTTTAGAACCCACTAGAATTACCCTTTAGAATTACTCTTTAGAATCTTTTAGAATTACCCTTTGAAACGCATTAGGATTACTCTTTAGAATCCTTTAGAGTTATCCTTCAGAATTACCCTTTAGAATTACCCTTTAGAATTACTCTTTAGAATCCTTTAGAATTATCCTTTAGAACCCATTAGAATTACCCTTTAGAACCCACTACAATTACCCTTTAGAATTACTCTTTCGAATCCTTTAGAATTATCCTTTAGAACCCATTAGAATTACCCTTTAGAACCCACTACAATTACCCTTTAGAATTACTCTTTAGAATCCTTTAGAATTATCCTTTAGAACCCATTATAATTACCCTTTAGAACCCACTAGAATTACCCTTTAGAATTACTCTTTATAATCCCTTAGAATTACCCTTTGAAACCCATTAGGATTACTCTTTAGAATCCACTAGAATTACCCTTTAGAATTACTCTTTATAATCCCTTAGAATTACCCTTTGAAACCCATTAGGATTACTCTTTAGAATCCTTTAGTTATCCTTCAGAATTACCCTTTAGAATTACCCTTTAGAATTACTCTTTATTTAGAATTACCCTTTAAAACCCTTTAGAATTACCCTTTATAACTCACTAGAATTACACTTTAAAACCCTTTAGAATTAAACACTGTGGGTTAGAAGGTTCTTCTTCTTCATTTTTATGGATGGATGGACGGATGGAAGGAAGGACATAACCAAATATTGAAGCAGCTTCACCACTTAAAAAATATCTTGCTCGTACGTCTTGTCCAACATTGTGTGAAGGGCATTATATGAAATTGTGAAAAACAATGAAATGATTCACATATTTTGATGCAAGAATCTTCAATAGAAGGTGTAAATATTGTACTTGTATGATCTAATCAATTAAACATGTGCCAATATTGCCAAAGGTATACACGGTATGATATAGGGACACGTAGTTGCAGTAGAGCAGCGCAATCTTTGGAGTGAACGGATGATTGCTGGAGAATTTTACAAACTCAACCTCCCGAGAACACAGGC
This sequence comes from Myxine glutinosa, assembly GCF_964187855.1. Taxonomy (NCBI): domain Eukaryota; kingdom Metazoa; phylum Chordata; class Myxini; order Myxiniformes; family Myxinidae; genus Myxine; species Myxine glutinosa. Next base: position 201,637,316 of record NC_136265.1, on the reverse strand, counting down.
CATGATTATGCATGGATGGATGAGTATTACCTGCTTTTGAACAATGTATGTGGTTGGGTCATTCTACTGTTCACGAGGGTCTCGGCTGTGACCGATTTTATCATTCTTTTTAGGCCTCAACAGAGGGCGGTTTTGATTCCCCAACTAGATGTCAGCCTGGATGTGGGGTTGTATTTTTGGTGCTGTTGGTCCATTTTATTTTTACCCCCTCCACTACCAGCACATGACTTTTAACTATGTACGTATACTTCACCATCACCACTACCTACATATCACCTTGAATTATTTATTTATATACACTTTTGCCATCACCGCTACTGACGCACCACCTTTATTTATTTGTATACCTTTTACTATTCTACTACCGACACACCACCTTGAATTACTTATTTATTTATATACAGTTTGCCATCTCCACGACCTACACACCACCTTGAATTTCTTATTTACCTTGAATTCTAAATTTTTATTTGTATACCTTCACTATTACTAGTGGGCTTGTTGGACCAAATTTTCATTGACCTTCGCCACTTTGTAGCATGCCTGCCTGCCATACTCAGGGTGAGGGGGTGGGGTGGGGGGAATGGGTCTCTTGGGTCCTCAGGATCTTTTGGGTATTTTGGGTCCCCGAGGACTTTTGGGTCTTTTGTGTGTTTTGGGTGATCTGGGTCTTTTGGGTCCTCATGGTATTTTGGGTTATCAATGTCTTTTGGGACTTGAGGGTATTTAGGGGTCTTTGGGGTCCAAAGGGTCTTCAAAGTTCAAAGTTTTCTTGGCAGTCTAAAGGGTTAAAAGGTACATTTCAATACCATGTAATTAATAGACACAAAAGGTATGACACACACACGTGCACACACACACACACACACACACACACACACACACACACACACACACACACACACACACACACACACACACACACACACACACACACACACACTGGGGACCCAGTATGCAAAGGCGAGGTGAGAGAGGGGGAGGAGACACAGAACCACCAGAATGGGGGGGGGGGGGGTAACAGACCCAACTTCCAGTCGTGGACCACGTGAAAACACCTACACAGTTGGAGCGGATGAAAACGAGAATGGTGGATGATAACAGGCAGAAGGACGAAGGGGGAAAACAGAGGTGAAGGAAGTATAGAAGTAGGAAGAGGATGATGAGGACCAGCGAAGACTGGAAAAAAAAAGCTGGCAAACAAACAATAACAAGAAACCAACACCACAAGAAGAGCAGATCAGCCCATACAGACAGAGACCAGGCATCACCATGGAAATTGAGGCTAGAGGCACAAAGGGAGCAACTGAGAAATGAAATGGGACAAATACAGCAATTTTATGGGCAAATCAAAACCTAAAGCTAATGAGGAGAATCCAAAAAATTAAAAAAATTGAAGACCTCGAGGTAATGGCTGCTGAAAGCAAACTCAAAATAGAGATGACTGCAAGTTCAAAAAAACTATAAAGAAGTCAACAAAGGGAGAAAACAGAACTGCATGTTTGAAAATAACCCGAAAAGATTCCAACGTGAACTAGGGAAACAAAAGCAAAACACGTCAAATCCTCCCTGAGAAAGACAAACTTGAAAATTTCTGGAAAGCAATCTATGAAGACCTAAAACAACACAACAGAGAGGCGGATTGAATCCAAAACTTGGAAGGAAAAAAAACAAACACCAACAACAACATGCATTTTAAGGCCATTTTCCTTGCCAGAGCGGGGGTTAGCCTTGCGGTCCCCATGACAATCTTCTCCATTTTGCCCTATTTTCTGCATCTCTCCTTGTTAACCCCCTTGCCCGCATTTCTTCTTCGACCATCTTTAGCCAAGTCTTTCTCGGTCTTCCTCGTCTTCTTCTTCCTTCTACATTCATTTCCATCACTCTTCTCAACCAGTCACTTTCATCCTTCCTCAGCACATGACCAAACCATCTCAACCTGTTCCTCTTCACAACATCAATCACAGGCTCTATTCCCATCATCTTTCGCAATTCATCATTTGTCTTCCTCTCTCTCAACGATACTCCACACATCCACCGAACCATTCGCATTTCCACCCTTTCCAGCCTTCGTTGCTGCTCTACGTTCATTACCCATGTCTCGCTCCCATAAATCATGACACTTCTCACACATGCAGCATACACCTTTCCCTTCAGCTTCAACGACACTCCCCTCATCATCAGCACGCCACTCAGTTCCCGAAACGTCTTCCATGCACATCTCACTCTAGCAACCGTTGCCGAGTCTGATCCACCTTCTCCATTCAGCATGTCTCCGAGGTAGCAAAATGTTTTCACACCTTCCAGCTTCACGCTGTCTCCAAGATCCAACTCAACATTTCCTCCATCTGCAGCTCCCTCTGTGCACACCTTACATTTGAATGTAGCTGCCACACTGGTTAACTGGAAGGAAAAAAAACAACATATAAAGGAAATGCCTCCAGTAATATTTAATGAAGAAAAAATAAAACTACTAACACAAATGCCAAACTTTAAAAGCCCAGGCCCAGATGGAATTCCAAACTTCTGGTTAAAGCGACCAGATGCTCTACACAATCACTATGCTCGAGCATTCAACAAACTTATCCAAGAAGAGGAGACCTTGAATGGGAGGAGACCTTGGATGAGTGGCTCACAGTCGGTAGCACCTTCCTCATCTCAAGGTTTGAAGAGACCCAACTACCTCACAAGTATAGACCAATAACCTGTCTGTCAACAACATACAAACTCCTGACAGGAATCATCATAGAAATTATATACCATGACCTAACACAAGAAGGAGGCCTAGAGGCAGAATAGAAGGGATGTAAAAGAGGATGCTATGGAACGTTAGACCACTTCCTACTAAACAAGGCCCTACTCGAAAATTGCAATACAAGAAAAACAAAGTTATCCACAGCATGGATAACTACAAAAAAGCTTTTGATAGTATCCCACATTCATGGATTATCAATGCATACAAATGTACAAGATCAACCCCCAAATATTCAAATTGGTAGAGAAAGCAATGGAGCTTTGGAATACCACATTGATACTACAGTACTTGGAAGGAAAGATCAAACTAACAGGAGTGAAGATACGTCGAGGAATCTTCCAGGGAGACGTCCTTTCACCCCTCCTGTTTTGCCTGGCCCTGGACCCACTGAACAACCTCATCAATGAGCAAGGACATGGATACACCCTGATGTTTAATAAGAGAACGTTCAAAGAGACAAAAAGGTGACACATCGACTTTACATGGATGATTTAAAACTCTTTGCACAAACAACGAAAAATTGGCAGAACAACTCCAATTAGTGAAACTTCTTCTCACTCAATTATTCAATTCAATCACTCCATCTCAATTAGTGAAACTCACTTCGCCGACATTCAAATGGAATTTGACCTGGATAAGTGTGCCAAGTGCACATTCATACAAGGTAAACCAACAAAAATGAACAAAATAAAAAATTAACCCAAAATACAGTCATGCGTCGCTTAACGTCCTAGATACGTATGTGACGTTAACCGAATTGGACGTTGTCCGAACATCACATTGTGAACTTTGTATTTATACTTACGTGTATGTGGAATATTGCAAGCCTGGTGTTGGCTTAGAGGTTAGGGTGCCGGCTTGGGATCCTAGGATCCTGGGTTCGAATCCCGGTCGATCGCTGAATTAACACCAGGGGGGTTGACTCAGCCTGTCATCCTTCCGAGGTCGGCAAATTGAGTACCAGTTCACTGGTAATTCCCTGTGTTGCAAGAGGTGACCAACAGGGTTGGCGGCAGGAAGGGCACCTGGCTATAAAACATTGCTTCAAAACGGGGACCAAGGTGCCCAAAAAAGGCCAACCCCTGCTCTGCAGGGAAAAATGGCCTCTGAAGGAGGTGTATGTGCAATATTGCAGTGTACTTGTACTGTACAATATTGACTAAATTCACTAGATAACTTATACAACAAATGAAACACAGAGGTTAAGAAGGCTAATAAAATAACATAATGTCTACATTAGCTAATATATTGTAGTACAAAAATACAGGTATAATATACATACAGTAAAACAGGTACAGTACTGTATAGTAAAATTAAACAGTACACTGTTCACTGATTGAGAGGTAGATAGATGCAGTATCATATCCTTAAATCTGATGGACTTTTCTTATTTCTATATACGTGAAGGGCCTGGCTGAGGTTCGTCATGGGGAGGAGTTTGTTTTTTGATGAAAACGTCGAGCGTTCTTTGTTTTGTGTGCTGTTTCTTCTCCTTGTAGATATGCCCTCATGCTGTCTTATTATTTTCTGCTTCTCCTCCAAATCAATGCTCTTGCATTGTTTCTTGCTGCTGCTACCACTAGGGTTGGTTGCACTGTGTTTCGGACCCATGATTAAATTTAGGGTGGATTGATTTTAATAAAATGAAATGAAAAGAAAATGGAATATCGCTCACGATACGCGGGGGTAATCGAGACTGGATGCTGATGAAGTGATGATGCTGCGGCAGTGCCGATGAGGCAAAACCAAGCATACACTATTATACAGTTTGTACAGTTGCCAAAAAACATAAACCAGTAACATAGGCATTTCTTATATCTATCAAAACATATTATGGATATATAGTTACTGTACTGTATCATCATACGCCTGGCAGCACAATCTATTTTGTTTAAGAACACGTGATGCATGCGTGAGCGCGCCCGCTCTAAGGCCACTTACGTCCCGTTGTCTGAACGGGGTTTTTTTATCCCCATTATTTTCTTATTATTTTTATGGGCCACGGACGTATAAGCGATCGGACGTTGTTTGGACGGACGTAAAGCGACGCATGACTGTACAACAATACAGGAGCTAAACAACTGAGCATCATACAAATACCTCGGAGTAGAAGAGGGCCACCAAATATGTCACAAACAAATGCGCAAAACAATTACCAAAGAATACCTGCGGAGAACGAGAATGATACTGAAAACATACCTGTCTCCAAGGAACAAAATCAAAGGCATAAACCAACTCACAATATCAGTATTCCAGTACAGCTGCGGAATAATAAACTGGCCACAATCAGAAATCAATAAACTGATTATCAAAACAAGGAAACTCCTCACCATCCACAAAATGTTTTACAAAAATTAATGCATTCCGAGAATGTACCTGCCGAGACGAGAAGGAGGTAGCAGCCTGAGGAACTCAACCAAGTGCACAGAAGGACAACTGTATGACTGGCTGATTACGTAAACAGTGCAACAGACTACCAAATCAAATTTGTAAGCAAACATGAAAACGACAGACCAGAGAAGGTATCCCTAACCAACCTAACAAAAAAAATTCAAAAGGTAGGTGCGAATGGAAAATGGCACACAAGAAACCGAAATAACGAGTACAGCCCCAATAATTGCAAAAAAGCAGAAATAAAAATATAAAACGAAATATCAACAGATATACATTGACAACTGGGAAAACGATAAAAGAGCAGAAAGGTATATAAAAAAAAAAGAGTTGGACAGATTGGCGGTAGACAAATAAGGCTCTTTGAAATGGCTGAGAAGAGGTCAGCTCAACTGGGATGGAGAACAAACCATTATAAATGCCCAAGATGAAGGACACTACACCAATGGCTTTAAGAAAATGGCTGGACTGAGTCAATTGGACAAGTGTAGGTTCTGCAAGGTAGAAACAAAGTATGAGCCACCTCCTATCAGGATGTAAAAAAAACTCATGTCAGAGCATCTGTACACCCAAAGGCACAACAAAGTATGTCGAGTTAATCTACTCGCACATCTGCAAAAGTCTCAATATCCCAGTTCCAGAAAACTCATGGAAACATGAACCAAAAGCAATCACTGAAAACAAGTAAGTAATTAATGCTCACATATGACCTAATGATCCCATCACGCGTGAACATAGAAAACTTGGGTCACCCCATGAAATTCCGGATCCCTACTCGTGCTTTATTTACCAACCTATTGCTCTGAAACCTGACACAGCCCTTCTACTCGATGGTCTGCAGGTTCGCTCGTCTTACATTTGCAGATTTGGTATTTTTTGGTTTTGGGTCATGGGGACTCCCAAGGGGGTTTATTCCCCCCCCCCCTCCCCAATCTTCAGATCCCTACTCGTCCCTTATTTACTGACCAATTCCTCTAAAACCTGATGCACCCCTTCTTTTCTATCAAGAGATGACCTTCAACCCACTCGGGGCTATTTTTAAGGTGTGGTTGGGGTACCTGATGTGGTCCTTGACCGAATGTGGCCTTGATAAGGACTTTCATCTTTGTTGTGGTGACCAAGGCTCATGGAGGAGTACACAATGAACATTGGTACACAATGAGCAAATCAACAGAGTTTATGGGATTTGAGCCTGGGATGCAAACATTGAGTTTTTATACGTGTTTACTGGAATTGAGAAATAATACTGGGCCTGACATTGTAGTTGTACCAGCATTTTCGGTGGCCGGAGGCATTATGTTTTCAGGTTGTCCGTCCGTCTGTCCGTACTGGCTAAACCTCGTTTTACTCAGCAACCACATGTCCGATTGAGACGAAACTTTCAGGGTAGGAGTTACACCCATGCAGAATGTTTTTATGATAATTGTGATGTCATAGGTCATGGGGTATGGCAGCCATCTTGGATTAAACGCAAATAATTAAAATATATATTTATCGGAAACCACTGAATGGAAAAATGTTAAACTTGGCACATTGTCAAATAAGGGGAACAAAAGCATGATAATGATGACATCATAGGTGAAGTGGTATACTGGCCAAAAATGTTTTAATCAAATTCCTTATCCTAAAAATCTGTAATTGCATGCACATGATCTATGACCCATTTGTATTGAAATACTAAATGTATGACATCATAGGTCACATGGTTTGGCAGCCATATTGGATATAACCTATAACCTTAAAAAAAACATCTTCTCCCAAACCACCAAATTGATTGACTCAAAACTTTACGTGTCATTGACGAGGCATGGCGATTAAAAGATGATCACAAAAACATCATTGGTCATGTGGTGTGGCAGCCATATTGGATTGAAGGGAAATATGAAATAATTGTATATCTGAAACCGCTTAACCTATTGATGCGAAATTTTACAAATATCATCTAACACCACTGTTGCATATAGTTTGAAAATGATGATGTCATAGGTCACGTGGTTTGGCAGCCATCTTGGATATAAAAACGAACCTTATCCGATCAACACGAAACTTCACAAACGTGATGCCCTTCCCATACATATGCAGATTGTACAGTTTATAAGGTCATATGACATATGGTATGGCGGCCATATTAGCTTGAAAGCCGATATTTCAAAAAATTCCCTTCTCTGAAACTGCTTCACCGATCGATGTGAAACCTATCATGGCTAGTGAAAATGCGATACTTGGAAACAGCTGAAGGGATTCAAATCAAACTTGTTTATTTTTAGTACAGTGAGTGAGGGCATCTACCCATTGTGAGACTTTGCGGAGGCATATTGGCGACACAGTCGCATTGTTCTAGTTTTCTGATGCCATGCTGATGAGATCAATTTGTGTATTGATCTGCACTGAACATCATCCACAGCCTTTTACCTGGTTATAAGTTCTGCTTGCTGCTTGTTAAGTAATGAATTATTTCTTCAGTATCTTCTTCTTCTTTAACAGCTACCTTTATTCTCACATTATTGTGGGGTTGGCCAGGGGAAACTTGTCCCAAGTCTTTTGCAAACCGGCTGGCCAGATAGTCTAAGGTTAGGTAGGGCAGGAATTTGGAATTGGTTTAGGGTGCCGGTGATAGCTTGCCTACTCTTCATGAAGGACACTGGGATCTTTAACATCCACCAACGAATGACAGCACATGGGACGTCCAGTTGAACGTCCACCCTAGGGACGGTGCACACATTATCGAATCGCTCTACCTGTGAGACACCGGGATTACAGTTTATAACCAAGCTGAGATTCGAGCTTAGAGGTGAGTGTGTGTACCGAGGCCATCCTGCCAGCCCTTCTCCCTCTTCAAGATCCTTATATATTTTACAGAAGGTCCTGGAAGATATCGTTTTGCATTGGGCTGGTTGTTGTACATTTAAGTGGCCTGGCATTTATAACACCACTATTCTACTTACCATTGCTTTGCAACATATAGAGTTATCTCCAATCAACATATTTGAGAATAAATGCACCACTTTCTCATCTGTCTGCACTTTCTGGATTCTTGGCCATTTCCCCCTTCATGAGTCATCTGCCGCACGACAGTATAACTTCCATGTGTGAGCATTGTGACAATCACAGTGAGGCCATGCCTTGTATGGCCTTTCTAGCATTACCAAAGCAGGCAAACCACCTGCAGAGGAGAGAGAGAGAGAGAGAGCTCTAAAGTAATTCAGCTCAGGAAATCTCTGAAAATGGGTTTGCCGAGCAACATTGCCGTGATATCTACAAATGCTATATTTAGGAGTTAACTTGGTTTGCCTATGTATATTAAAGGCTCGGAACACATCCCTCGAATGGCAATCAATGTTAACGTGTGTCAAAAGTTTTTGAGAGAAGGCAAATATATGAAAGATGTGAAAGGTCTGAAGCAATGGATTTTGAAAAAGTGGCAAAAATTGAAAAGTAACTAAATAATAATAATCCCAGGTTTCTTTGAAGTTATCCAAGATGAAACTACAGGCCGATAATGAATTTGTATGACTAAAAAAAGCAAAACATGGTATAATTAAGTGTGGATGTTCTTTATAAATTAAATTATCTATCCACTAGTAAAGGGATGTGCTGATGAATGCTCAAATGCCTCGTGGATTAAGGTTAACAGCTGGTATGCGGAAATAGTGGCATCTTTTGAGATTACGTGAAGAAAGACAAGAGCGGCTGGAGAGGGTCCACTGGGAGCCATCAATCTACCGAGGCTCTATTTGGTGACCGGAAAATACGCACCACAAGCCTTTGCGGCAACCCTCGTGGGTCCTTGAAGGCAGGCAGGCTGCGAGGCCGTGCGGCCGGGATGACGGCGATTTTTCCATGAGGAGCTGCCAGCAGGGGAAGAGGGAAAACGTGGGATGTAGGCGTAAGGAAGAGAGGCGCGGCACGGGGAAGCAAAAGAGAAAGGATTTCGGGGAACAATGTCAAGGGGGCAAGGTATGGACTGTGGGAAAAAGGAAAAGGGGAGCGAAGAGACCTGGGAATGGGGCGAGGAGAGGAAAAGGTGTGGGGGTGAAAGGGAAAGATCTCCAGTAGGAATGTATAAAAAAAGGGGGGGGGCAGCATCACATGGGCGTTCAAAGGTTTGTAATTTAAAAAAAACTGGTTTAAACTTTGTGTCTTTGTCAAAAAGATTAAAACTAGTTGATAAAAGACTAGAAACACTAAACTAGCAGCTGGTTTTAAACACTGAGAAAAGGAAAAGGAATCTTTGTTACTCCCAGACATGCAGCCACTCGTGCGCACTCGGTCGTAACTCTATTAAACAAATAAATAAATAAATAGCAGCATGGGTAACAATTTATAGTAACAGCGAAAAGGACTTAAAAACTTGAATTTGCAATTTAAAAGGTATAAGCAGGATATTGCATACACAAACCTGGGTACTGCATTTTTAAAGTCTACAGACACAGATTTTTCTTTTTTGATGTGATTCTATTGATCTTAAGTAATACACAAAGAACTTAATGTTGTTTTTAATTCTAATAATTTTTTGAGGTGTTACGGTTAAAAAAGCAAACCCGTCAGGAACCGCCCATAAAAATTGTGATGGTCATGACGTCGTCTAACGACGTAATCAAGTGCAGGGTTGTCTCGGCACACAACGGATAATGGCCACACAACTCGCTTCAGACTCGTCGGAAAGTCAATTTGACGAAGATTTTTCTGATCAAGAATCCTCTGAATCATTATTAAAAACTACCCGCAGCAAAACTATCCTCAAGATGACGTAGCAGGTCACGTGGATAATAAAGTCGCTGTTTTTTGTGGGGTGGGGCCAATCAAAGCGTAAAGTGACACCATAAAACATTAAAATCTTCCTTCTGTAGGAGTTGCGGATGAAGAGAGGACGAGACATTTCTTAGCTGTTCAACGCTCCTTTATTTCCACTGAACTCCCTCGCGACCGGAACTCATACAGCTTTTATAACGCAAAATCCCTCTTCGGGGGGTGTGGCTCCAACAAACGCGCGCACGCCACGCCCACACCATCAAAAGCCCCACAGGCCCGTGCCTGTGGATTATGTCCAAATAAGGTAACCGCTACATGCGCCCCACAGAGTGCACTCGCACGGGCAATGTCAGTTTTCGGGGGACCGTAACCACCCGGCCGAAACGACTGATGACCCGAGCAGGGACTGTTAGCGGCTTGGCGGTGGGCGGGCCAACCGGGGACTTACCCGACGGGGGACGGGCCCGCCGTGAGGGTTGAGCCAACCAAAGGGGCTGGTCAAGGCCTCAGGAGGCTGCTGAGGTTCCTCACGGGCCTGCTGAGGTTCCTCACGGGCCTCTCGAGGCTGCTGAGGTGCCTCACGGGCCTCTCGAGGCTGCTGAGGTTCCTCACGGGCCTCTCGAGGCTGCTGAGGTTCCTCACGGGCGGCTGCTGCGGTTCCTCACGGGCCTCCCGAGGCTGTTGAGGTTCCTCACGGTCCTCTTCAGTAAAGCGCGACGGTGTCCGCCAGCGGCGGAGGCTCGACGGGGCCGGTGTCCCATGCGGCCGCACACATTGCTGTCTGGCGGAGAAATACTTGTCTGCTTCCCTGGCCAGGGCGCGGAAATCCTTAACAGACGAGTTGGCCAGGGCTGACCGTACCTGTCCTGGCAGCTGTTGCAGGAACAGTTCTTTGAAGAGGAAACATGGTCGGTGGCTGCCCAGGAGACAACATGTGGTCCATAAGCTCCGACGGCTTGGAATCGCCAGCCTGGGTAGAGAAAGTAGTTCGCGGGCACGCTCGGCCTCAGTGCGCTCGACGGCTACGAGCAGCAGCGCTTGTAGCGTCTCGTACTTGCGGTCCTTCGGAGGATCCTGAAGAAGGGTCACCACTCTGGTCGCAGTGGAGCAGCTGAGCGCAGACACGACATAGTAATACTTCGTGTCGTCGGCAGAAATGTTCCGAATGGCGAATTGAGCCTCAGCTTGTGCGAACCAGACGGCCGCTTGTCGTTCCCAAAACTCCGGCAGTTTAATCGAAACTGCGCTTGTCGCCATGTTCGTTTGAAGCTCCGAAAACGTCCGAGAGCAAGACGGGGTCACCATTGTAGGAGTTGCGGATGACGAGAGGACGAGACATTTCTGAACTGTTCAAAGCTCCTTTATTTTCAAAGAACTCCCTCGCGACCGGACCTCATACAGCTTTTATAACGCAAAATCCCTCTTCGGGGGGGGGGGGGGGGGGGGGGTGTGGCTCCAACAACCGCGTGCACGCCACGCCCACACCATCAAAAGCCCCACTGGCCCGTGCCTGTGGATTATGTCCAAATAAGGTAACCGCTACACTTCCAAGATATTTATTCAAAAAAATAGAACTAGAGATTAAGTGTTAAGTGAAGCAATATCTGTTAATTAAACCAAACATTATTCTCTGTGTCTGTGGCCCTTTAATAAATTTGTACTAATGGCTTCATCACTCAATTTGTTCATTTTCATCCCTAACCATGGGGTCAACAACCTGTGTAATTTCCTTCTGAATTTGACGGACTTTTCCAATAACGCAGACATTAACCCTTTAAGTACGGGATTTTTTTGGATAAAAATACCCCCGGTACGGGATTAATTTGGCATTTTGGTACGGAAATGCAACCGCGTACTGACGATCTATTTATAGGTATAGTCGATGGCGTGTAGTCACGTCATCCGTACACAAAACTTTTTCCCGGGTTGCGGTACTGGACGTCATCCGTACTCAAAGGGTTAAACAAGCCACTCAGACATGGTTCTTTCATTTTGTCATTAGTCATGCTTTCGCTCATCAGCCATTGGATGAACTGTAAAAAAAATCATTAGCGTTGGATAAGTAATGGGCTGCGACTGATGTACTCGAACCAAGGTACCCTGTGTTGTGAACATTCACAGAGAGAGAGAGGAAAATGGGAGAAAACGCAGAAACTAACGTGAGTTCAGAGAACACGTTACCCCACACAGTGTTTAAGTATTTAACTAGAACGCCACTCAGTAGAGCGCATACTCCCGCCGTGGCTTTAGTTGGAATAATACGTTTTGTTTAACATCCCCTCTCCCCAAAACAATAAATGAAAAAGAAAGTAAGCCCTAACTGTCAGAAAATTAATTTTGATATATCTCGGAATTAGAGGAGAAAAACATCATTTAAGAATAAGAATAAAAGCTTTAATGCAGTAAAACAGAAAAAATCTTTCCCAAAAAAAATTCCTGGATCCGGAATAATATCCTGAGCTTCACCAAAAACTAATCAATTCTTCCTTATCCCAAGGGCAATCATCCCACCAACTTTCATCCAAATCCGTTCAGAACTTTTCCAGATATCTTGTTCACAAACACACGAACATCCGAACACACACACACACACGGACGGACACGATCGAATGCATTACTCCCTGGCGGGAGTAATAAACCTGAAAGTCACAGAGCCAGAACCAGAATTATTTATTTGGTCTGGGAAGCCCATGCAAGGTTTCTTCTTCTTCAGCCTCTCACAACCCTGGGTGAATATGCCATCTTTTTTTTTAAAAGTTGGAATTTTGCCAAATCTGTTTTATTCGTTTGTTAATATACCTCAGCCATTGACAAATCTGGAAGTAAGTTCATCAAATACTGACACCGCGATTGACATTCGCTGAGCTAAATCGTAAATGTTGATATCCGATGCCCCCCCCTTCCTCTTCATTAACGGTATGGACCTCAAACATCCGGGGCCTTCGTTCAAACTTAACTGATCTCTCCATACTGGTTGCTTCTGACAAACCAGACGTGTTCTGCTTAACAGAAACTTTCCTCCTTCATGATGTCTCTGATTCCTTAGTATCTCTCCTGGGTTACTCCCTCCTCCGGTATGATAGACCTGAGCCTCGTCCTGGAGGTGGGGTTGCTATCTTTATCAAAAACTCTCTTTCTCACTCGCCCTGCACTGCCCTCTCTCCACCTCACCCCCAGGAATACCTCTGGCTACGGCTTCCCCTTCGCTCCCACCTCTTGTTCATATGTGTGTTGCACCGTCCACCAAACAGTGATGACTCCATCTACATCTCGCTGTCTGATAATATGGACCAACTTCTATCTACTCATCCCAACTCTCTCTTCCTCATATGTGGTGATTTCAATTGTCACCATGCCAGTTGGCTGGGTGTGGGTACCTCTCTCACCAGCCATGGCTCCTCAGCAAAGGACTTCTGCGACTCACTGGGACTGACACAATCTGTCAATTTCCCGACCCGGATCTCAGTCAACGGAGCATCTTCTCTTCTGGACTTGGTTATGACTAACTTCCCTGAAAATGTCCGCTGCTCTTCTTCTGCTCCAATCGGCTCATCTGATCATGTGCTTGTTAAAGTGGACATCTCTCTGACCATTCTCAGGGAGCCTCCTCAGCGTTGACGAGTCTGGCATTTCACTCAGGCCAACTGGCTCGGTCTTCAAGCAGCCATCAATCATCTGGACTGGTCTCCCATCTCTACCACCTCTGACGTCAACTCATCCTGGGAATTCTTCCAAAGTAAATTGCTCTCTCTCATGCACAGATTTATCCCATCTCGTCTTCAGTTGTCATACCCCTCCTCCCGTCCATGGTACACGGAATCTTGTGGTGAGGCTGTTGCCCAGAGACAACTTGCCTTCGTCTCCTGGAAAGCAAATCCAATGGAAGGAAATCTCATTTCCTTTCACAAAGCCCGAAACAAGTGGGTGTCCACCTCAGGAGAGCCAGGAAACAATATATCTCTGTTCTCAAGACCGAACTCTCTTATCTGTCTCCCTCTTCCAAATCCTGGTGGCATCTGGTCAAATCTGTTTCTGGTGTTTGTTCCCCCTCCATCCCCTCCCTTACCTCAAACGGCTACACAGCTGACTCCGCACATGAAAAAGCTGAATGCCTCAACTCTGTGTTTGCCTCTAAATCTTGTGTCCCAAACCCATCCCTCTCTGTACCCACCATACCCAGTCATACCCAGCTGCTCCTGGACTCTGTGTCCTTTCCTCCTGACAAGGTGGAAAAGTTTCTGTCAACCCTCGACACTGATTCTGCAACTGGACCTGACGGCATCAGCCCACGGGTCCTAAAATCTTGTTCTTCCGCTCTTTCACTCCCTCTCTCTGTTCTCTTCACCCTCTCTTTTGCTCAAGGTCAACTGCCATCTGCTTGGAAATCAGCCAACATCACCGCTTTACACAAAAAAGGTGCAAAAACAGATCCTAGTAACTACAGACCAATCAGCCTTCTCCCAATTATCAGCAAAGTCATGGAATCCATCATTGCTTAGGATATGAAATCTTTCCTCTTCTCCAATGGCTTGATCTCTGATCATCAATTTGGTTTCAGACCATGTCACTCTACTCTGGACATGCTGCTTCGGCTGTCTCAACAATGGATGGAGGTCCTCAATGCCAAACAAGAAATTAGAGCTGTCTCCCTCGATATATCACGTGCCTTCGATACGGTCTGGCACCCCGCTCTGCTCACCAAACTCTCCTCCTTTGGTATCCATGGAAATCTCCACGCATGGCTGGCGGACTTCCTCTCTAGTCGTAGTCAACGTGTGGCCCTGAATGGGTTTCTCTCATCTCCTTTTCCTGTTCAGGCTGGAGTTCCCCAAGGCAGTGTTCTGGGCCCTGTGCTTTTTCTGGTCTTCATCAATGATCTCCCCGACTCTCTTGAAAATCCTCTCTATCTCTTTGCTGATGACTCCACTCTCTGCCGCTCCATTCCTCATCCCTCAGATCGGCAGTCTGCAGCCTCCTCACTCTCTGCAGACCTGGACAAAATCACTGACTGGGCAAACAAGTGGAACATGTCTTTCAATCCTGACAAATCTCACTCTCTTACGATGTCTCTCCGAAAAGACCGACTGGACAACCCTCCCATCCACTTTCTGAATAATCCTCTCCAAGAAGTTCTGTCACTCAAGCTTTTGGGTCTCACTATCTGCCATGATCTTTCCTGGGAAAACCACATTTCAAATCTGGCCTCCAAAGCCAGTTGCCGACTGGGCATCCTCCGTCGTGCGAAGTCCTTCCTTGGCACACCTGAGCTCCTCACCACATACAAGGCTTTCATCCGCAGCTCAATGGAATACTGCTCTCCCCTCTGGGCTGGTGCTCCTGCCTCACACCTAGCTCGTCTTCACGCTGTTAAAACCAAAGCGTTCAGGATCATTGGAATCTCCCGTGATGAAGCTACCTCCGAGGGCCTTTCACTTCCTCACTGCAGGCAGGTTGGTGGCCTTTCTGTCTTCTACTGACTCCTCTCCGGCCTTGCTCCTCCAGCTCTCTCTGGGCTCTGTCCCCCAAATATTCCTAAAGGTCGCACAAGATCTGCCTGCAACCCTCTTATGGTTAAACTGCCAAAATCAAGACTCTCTGCTCACCTTCACTCTTTCATTCCTCTTTTCTCCCACCTCTGGAACAAACTCCCCCACTCCCTTCAATCCCACTCCTCCCTCCAGGTCTTTAAAACAGCTGTTCACCACCATCTCTTATCTTCCCCCATCCAAAACCTTGATCTGTTCTACCCCCGCTAATTTCACCCCAAATCCTCTATTTTGAAATACCAACTTCTTTCCTGGAAGTCCTTGGTATCCTTGTGTTTATACTTCTCCCACCCCCCCCTCCCCCTCCCCCTTCCCACGCCGCCTCCACCCAGCCCTCTCCCTCCCACACATTCCCGATGTCCCTCACAAATGTTGTGTTTATGTGCTTCCCTTCTCTCCCCATCTTGTCTACCGCCCCCCTTTTTATACACTTTGTTTGTTTGATTTGTTTGTGTGATAAATGCGGCTCTTTCACGAGCCTCGATTATGTATACAAAAAAATAATAATAATAATCTCTTCTGAGGTAAAAAAACAAAACAAAAAAAAAACAGTTTTAAAGCATTATACGTATCAAACGATACATTTTATGAAACGGGGAAACCTAATACACACTTTTGTGGTTTTAAAATGACAGAATATGTCTTTATTAGAAAAAAAAAATGAACATTGAAGACGACGCTTCCAAAAAAAATACACCGCTCTAACACATAACCACGAGTTTAAACTACATTTACAACAAATATGAAAACTATTTTCATATCACAATGTTAAATATAGAATATATAGAAGATAATGTAAAAAAAAAAAAAGAGCCCTATCTTCCAATGGTAGGTAAACAATCCTTCAAAAAATTCCTGGATCGGGAATAATATCCTGAGCTTCACCAAAAACTAATCATTCTTCCTTATCCCAAGGGCCACCAACTTTCATCCAAATCCGTTCAGAACTTTTCCAGATATCCTGTTCACAAACACACGAACACACACACACACGGACATGAGTGAATGCATTACTCCCTGGCGTGAGTAATTAAAATGAAATAAAATAATTATTTTAAAGGTCGTATAAAAAAAAAAATTCTGGAAGTTTACCGCCGTTGATGCAGTGTCTTATACACCATCTTATTTAACATGTCCAGGTACTGCAACATTGAAGCTTTTTGGAAGTGGCAAGAAGGCCATTTGTGTTCTTGTGTTCAAATATATAATTTAATTGAAATAAAATAAAAATTTCAATGATCGTATAAAAATTAATTCCAGAAGAACCTCCGTTAATGCCGCGTCTTTTACACCACCTTATTTAACACGTTATAATAGCTATTTGTGCCTGTTGTATGTGTCCTTTATGACGTCCTTGAAAACAGTAGGTTTCCTGTTGGGAATTATTTTCAATTTTGTTTCTCTGTCAGGCAGAGTATTAAAATTATCTCACTCTGTGCTTGCACAAGACAAATTCAGTGTCGCATTACTGAAAAACTCCATGTTCGTTTTCTGATTCATGTTCCGATTCGTGTTCAAAATATAACATTAAATTTAAACCAAGTTGTTCCTCGGTCATAAACTGACGTTTGTAGACACAGACAGACAAAGTGAACCAATTGCTCAACCTTGCTTTTTGCTTTGTGTGCATGGGGTAACAAGTAAGATGGTTGGATTAGGAAAGGTTAATGCACGTAATAAAGATCATGGGACATAATTAGGAATGACAAGGGATGGTGGTGCACTGCTTGCTTGAAGCCCTGGATGGAAAAGTGAGATAGAAGCACCTCTGGAAGGTGATTTCATAGACCGGAGGAGCAAGGAATTAAAAGAGCGGTGTGCAAACGGCTTGGATTTTTGCAGTTTAACCAAGAGCGGGTTATTGGAAGAACACGTGCATCCTGGAGTAGATAAGGAGGGTCAGAGGACAGAGAGCAGAGGGAGCAATGTTGGAGAATATATAGTAAAAATTCGGGGCAATACCCCTGGACGCTCACCTGGTAGACCAAAGCAGTATACTACACTGACTAAAGGTATTTTAAACTGTATCATGGCATTTTTTAAACCAATTTCAATGGTTGCTAGAAGACAGGGAAGCATGCACAATCATACTAAAGCGCGGCGTTACGCGCGCTGCTTGTGAGCAAGGAGGAAGCGGACAAGCGGTAACATATAAACGTCTTTATTGTAAGACTACACTGTAACACTAAACTCCTCCGGGCTGGTCGCCCGGGGTATATCATGAGGCCACGCCTACCCCTCGGGCGTGGCCACCGCCCACTCGGTGCGTGGAATGATGTCACCACGCCAGTGGGCTTTTGTGTCCGCCACACGCGCCCCCCCAGAATTCCCGCGCACCTGGAGGGCCAGTTTGCGGGGCAGACGAATGACCCGGCCGAAGCGCCCCCTGGCGATCGGCGGCGTCCGGGGTGCAGGGATACCAGGTGGGATGCCCCTGGCTGCCCCTGGGATGGGTGCAGGACCGGGGGGCGCCGTGGCAGCGGGGCTGGGCGGTGCCGGGGGTCCGCCCGCAGGAGGGCGGCCCCGACGTGGGGGTCGGGCCACTGGCGGTGGATGGTCCACATCGAGGTGGGCCGGCTTGAGGCGGTCTACCGAAACGCGGTCAGGAGTACCGCCGATGTCCAGGGTGAAGTGCTTCGCCCCGGTCTCCAGCACGCGGAAAGGCCCGTCGTACGGGGGCCGCAGTGGTGTCCGATGGGCATCGTGGCGGACGAAGACGTACTCCGCCGTGTGAAGCTCCGGGGCGACGTGCGTCGGTGGGTGCCCGTGGCATGCCGTTGGCACCGGGGCGAACCTCTGGGCGGTCTCTTGCAGAGCGGAGCGCTGCTGTGCCGCGGACCATGGTGCCGTGGAGTCGGGGAGGAACTCGCCCGGCACCCGCAGCGGTTGCCCGAAGACCAACTCCGCCGCGGATGCGCGCAGGTCCTCCTTGGGCGCCGTCCGGAGGCCCAGCAGGACCCAGGGGAGCCTGTCGACCCAGCCGCCGTCGCGGAGGGTGGCCCGGAGCGCGGCCTTCAATGAGCGGTGAAATCGCTCACACAGGCCGTTAGCCTGGGGGTGGTAGGCCGTGGTTCAGTGCAGCCGGACCCCGAGCCCCTGCGCAACCGCCCCCCAGAGCTCCGAGGTGAACTGGGGGCCGCGGTCGGATGAGATGTCTGAGGGGGCGCCGAACCGGGCGACCCAGGTGGCGATGAAAGCCTGCGCGACATCGGCCGCCGTTGTCGACGCCAAGGGCACGGCCTCCGGCCACCGGGTGGTGCGGTCCACCATGGTGAGGACGTAGGTGAAACCCCGCGAGGGGGGCAGAGGTCCCACCAGGTCCACGTGGACGTGGTCAAACCGGCGTTCCGGCACCGTGAACGGGGCCAACGGGGCCTGGGTGTGCCGGTGCACCTTGGCGCGCTGGCACGCGAGGCACGTCCTGGCCCAGCCGCGGACGGCCTTCCGGAGGCCATGCCAGACGAACTTGTCGGCGATCAGCCTTTGGGAGGCCCTCGCGCCCGGGTGGGACAGGCCGTGGATGGCGTCAAACACCTGGCGCTGCCAGCCCGCGGGCACGATGGGGCGAGGACGCCCGAGGGAGACGTCGCACAAGAGAGCCGCGCCCGCGCCGTCGAACGGCACCTCGGTGACGCGGAGGCCCGTGACGGCGGTCCGCAAGGCCTGGACGTCGGGGTCAGCGGCCTGGTCCGCTGCCATCCGGGCATAGTCGATGCCGAGGTGGACTGCGTGGGCGACGGCCCGGGAAAGGCAATCCGCCACCGGGTTGTCCTTCCCCGCGACGTGCTGGATGTCCGTCGTGTACTCGGACACGGCCGAGAGGTGACGCTGCTGCCGGGCCGACCACGGCTCGGTGACCTTGCCCATCGCGAAGATCAGCGGCTTGTGGTCGACGAAGGCAGTGAACGCCCGGCCCTCGAGCAGATGGCGGAAGTGCCTGACCGCCAAGTGAAGTCCGAGCAACTCGCGGTCGAAGGTACTGTAACGGCGTTCGGGCGGGCGAAGCTGCCGGCTAAAGAACGCCAGCGGTTGCCAAGCTCCACGCACCCATTGCTCGTGCACCGCGCCCACTGCGTAGTCCGAGGCATCGGTGGTGAGGGCGATCGGTGCATCGGGCGCCGGGTGCGCGAGCATGGTGGCGTTAGCCAAGGCGAGCTTCGCGCCCGTGAACGCCGTGTCCATCTGCTCGGTCCAGGTAACGTCGCCTTTGCCCGGCTTACCTCGGAGAGCTTCGTGCAGGGGGCGCAGGAGCTGGGCGATACGGGGCAGGAACCGATGGTAAAAGTTCACCATGCCCAGGAACTCCTGCAGCCCTCTGATCGTGCGGGGGCGCGGAAACCCCTTCACCGCCTCCACCTTGGCCGGCAGGGGGACGGCGCCGTGCCTGGTGACACGGTGCCCCAGAAAATCGATTGTGGCGGCGCCGAACCGGCACTTTGCGGGGTTCACAATCAGGCCATGCTGGCCCAGGCGTTCGAAGAGCGTGCGGAGGTGGCGTAGGTGCTCTTCGCGGGACGCGCTGGCGACGAGGATATCGTCCAGGTAGACGTAGACAAAATCCAAGTCGCGCAGGACGCTGTCCATCAGTCGCTGGAACGCCTGAGCCGCATTCTTCAGACCGAAGGGCATGCGCAGGAACTCGAAGAGTCCGAATGGCGTGATGACCGCCGTCTTCGGGACGTCCTCCGGCCTGACGGGGACCTGATGGTAGCCGCGTATGAGGTCCACCTTCGAGAAGAAGGACCTGCCCGCCAAACGGGCGGAAAAGTCCTGAATGTGGGGGACGGGGTAGCGGTCGGGAGTCGTGGCGTCATCGAGACGGCGATAGTCCCCGCACGGTCGCCATCCCCCGCCGGGCTTCGGCACGATGTGCAGCGGCGACGCCCAAGCGCTCTCTGAGCGCCGAACGATGCCGAGTCGCTCCAGGGTAGCGAACTCCGCTTTTGCCACCGCCAGCTTCGTCGGCTCGAGGCGGCGTGCCCGGGCGTAGACCGGTGGCCCGACGGTGGGGATGTGATGGGCCACCCCGTGCTTGACGGCCCCCGCCGAGAAGGTGGGCCGCGTGAGGGCCGGGAAGCCGGCGAGGAGGCGGGTGAATGCGTCCGCTGCCGGAAGCGTACAGACCAACGTGGCCGGAACCGAATCGTTCGGCAAGCCGCTTGGCAAGCCGCTCGTTGAGCTGGGCAACGCACATGCGAGCGAGCTGAACGTCTCGGCCTGGACAAGCCGTCTGCGCTTGACGTCGACCAGGAGCCCATTAGCGCACAGGAAGTCCGCGCCAAGCAGTGCCATGGGCACGTCGGCGGTGACGAACGTCCATCGGAAAACCTGCCCTCCAAACCGCAGAAAGAGGCAGCGTTTTCCGTACGTACGGATGGGCGTCCCGTTCGCGGCAAGCAGCGCGGGGCCCCCACCCGCGGCGTGCTTGTCTGACGTGCCGGCGGGAATGACACTCACCTGTGCTCCCGTGTCGCACAGGTAACGGTGCCCGGAGAAGGTGTCCGTTATGAACAGCAGGCTGCTCGAACGGCCGGCGCTCATCGCCACAATTGAGCGCCGGCCCGGGCGTTTCCCGACCCGTTGAAGGAGCACGGCGGATGACACCGCCGAGCTTCGTGGCCGAACTTGGCGTGGAACCAGCACCAGGTGGTGGAGCTGGAGGAGTGCGGCTGGCTCCGCCAGGCCGGTGGAGTCGACGGGTTTCCCCGCGGTGGCGGTTTTCGCCGCGGCGGTGGGCGGGGCGTGGCGGCGTTCACGAGGTGCGTATCAGCATGCTGCTGAACCACAGCGTGCTGTAGAAGCTGATGCTGTGGAACATCAGCGTGCTGTAGAAGATGATGCTGTGGAACATCAGCGTGCTGTAGAAGATGATGCTGTGGAACATCAGCGTGCTGTAGAAGATGATGCTGTGGAACATCAGCGTCGAAGGCCGTGACGGCCACGCCAACGCTCGCCCGCGTGTCCGAAGCGGCGAAGTACTTGTCCGCCTCGGCCGCCAATGCTCGGGGTTCCGTTAGCCCGGTCCCGGCCAACGCGAGGCGAACCTGCGCTGGAAGTTGGCGACGGAAAAGCGCCCGGAATAGCGAACCGGGGGCTTCGTCGCCCAACAGTGACAGCATATGGTCCATTCGGACCGACGGGCGCGTCTCACCGAGCTCGGGGAGATCCAGGAGGCGGTCGGCCCGTGCGTCGTCCGTGAGGCTGAACGTGGCTAGGAGTAGCCGCTTGAGTGCCTCGTACTTGTGGCCGTCCGGTGGGTGGCGAAGGACGGACACAACTCGAGCGGCCGTGCCGGGCCCGAGGGAGGCGACGACGTGGCAGTAGCGCGTGTCATCGCCGGTGAGGTGCCGAAGCTGAAATTGGGCTTCGGCCTGGACGAACCAGACTTCGGCCTGAGCCTCCCAAAATTCCGGAAGTTTGACGAAGGCGGCCATGGCGATGGCGTCGCGTGTGGAAGGATCGCTCCGGCAGATCCAACGTCGAGGGTCACCAGTAAAGCGCGGCGTTACGCGCGCTGCTTGTGAGCAAGGAGGAAGCGGACAAGCGGTAACATATAAACGTCTTTATTGTAAGACTACACTGTAACACTAATGACTAAACTCCTCCGGGCTGGTCGCCCGGGGTATATCATGAGGCCACGCCTACCCCTCGGGCGTGGCCACCGCCCACTCGGTGCGTGGAATGATGTCACCACGCCAGTGGGCTTTTGTGTCCGCCACAATACTAACATAATCATAAGACATTAAACAAACAATAAATACCAATTTTGGGGGGAAGCCTCCCCCCCCCCCCCCCCTCCCCATAGACTACCTGAGACCCAGAATTATTTTAATGCTGTGAACAAACTTTGGTACATCACGGGTGATGCAGGTTGGGGTCAAGTTTCATCGGAATTACATGTGTAGTTTCTGAGAAGAAAGCAAATACCTATTTTGGGGGGCAACCACCCACCCCCCCCCTCCCACACCTCCAAAGGGGCAGATTTTTTTAATGCCATGAACAAACTTTGGTACAGCCCGGGTGGTGAAGGTTGTGATCAAGATTCATTGAAATTGTGTGTGTAGTTTCAGCGAAGAAAGCAAATATATATTTTGGTGGTCAAACCTGGACCCACTTTGACCCCCATTGACCCCATTAGACTTCGATTTTCTTAGTGCCGTGAACAAACATTGGTACATCACATGTGATGAAGGTTGTGGTAAAGTTTCATCGAGATTTCAGAGGAAAATTCAAATTCCTATTTTGGGGGGGTCAAACCTGGATCCACTTTAACCTCTGGTAGACCCCTTAGACCCCAATTTTTTTAATGCCATGAACAAACTTTAGCCAAAACATAACAAATCATTTGTGCTAAGTTTGGTCACAATTCCATCAGTGGTTTCGGAGAAGAAGTTGCAAGTGTTTACGGACTGACTGACGGATGGACGGACGGATGTACTGACGGACTGATGGACGGACGACGTGCCATCGCATAAGCTCCCTGGAACTTCGTTCCAGGTGAGCTAGAAACAGAGAGACCACCGACCTTCTTGTGATGAGAGAGCAACAGACCTTGTGCTTCGGCCTCACCATGGAAGACTCCAATATTTTTTAGAACTTTAGAGTCCACATAATCCAGGGGACAGATGTGATGTTGGGGTGCCAACCCATAGTGGAGAGTGCTCCATTGAATTATGGACAAATACCTTGTAGACTGGGAGTACATCTGATTTTAAAAGGAAAGACTTGGATTGACAGAGGATGCCCAGTTTATGGCTGACTTTGGAGGCCAGGTTTGCTCTCTGGTTGGCCCAGGAAGGAGTCTTGGAGATGTTACCAGTGCACCAATAATTCTGAATGATGGTCTCCTCCAAGGATCGGTGCTAGCCCAATTGCTGTTCAACATACACACAACTGACCTACCAGTGACTTCCTCATGGATGACCTTGCCCTTGCCTACCAATCGTGTGCGCTGGACGACATGAGTAGTGTTCGCACCAATGACTTCAATGTTTTGGTGTAGTACTTGATTTAATGGAGACTCTGTCCCTACCCATGAAGAACCACTAAGTGGCTTCCATCTAGGCAATGACCTGGCTAATGCCAAATTAGACATCTCCTTCTGTGGTAAGTCAGTCCGCAATGAACAACATCCTAATATATTGGAGCGGCTTTGGATTGCAGACTGAATTACAGAGAACACCTGAAGGGGATTCTGTGAGCAAACTAAAACCAGGGTGTCTATAGTCCACAAACTTGCAGGCATAAGCCAGGGAACCAGTACATGCAGCCTTCACACTACTACCCTTGCTCTGGTGTACCCCACTACAGAGTACTGTGCACCTGTCTGGGCTGAGAGTAGTCATACCAAATGTCTTGATACTATTATGAACTCCACAATGTGAATCATCTTCGGCATCCTGGAGTCAACTCATTTACCTTAGCTGCCTGTGATGAACAACATCACACCCCCAGACATTCGCAGGGAAGTATGAACTGAACATCTCGAGTGACCAATGTTAACCTGCCCATCCATGAAGAGCCAATGAACCTTCCAAGACCTCGACTGGAGTCGACCCCTTTCTGGATTAGTTGAATGAGAGCAGCCAACATGAACAGCAAGGAGTTGTGGCGCCAGCAATGGGAAGAGGCATCGGTTTCAAATGGCCGGCTAATCTCAGACCCCACCCAGGAGCCCCCAGGGCTTTGATCGTCACAGACGCTAGTGGAGTACTCTCGAACTACTGCAAACTTTACGTGCAAGAACTTCTCACCATATGCATAAGTAGAAGCTAACTGAAAGCCCAGAATGTTCTTGTGGTCACCAGGACCAGACAGTCCCACATGGAAGATTGCGCAGAGATTCATGGGATTCTTCTCAAAAATCCATGAAGCCACTGACTCTGTAATCGAGTGGTTCTCATCACTCGACCTACAGTTGTAATGTATACATGATCATACTAAAGAAGGAGGAAAGGTCATAGCTAATGGTGAGGCCTAGAAGTGAAAGAGCCAATTTCTTCCATAGTGGATGACCAAGGAAATAGAGGTAGGTTCGTTTTTGAAACACACTGAAGAATCCTTAACATCCATCAACGACCAGTGCTGGCAAACAGGTCTTCCGACTTCATGTACTTCTGATGGATGATGCAGACATTGATGGTAATGCCCTGCATGTGAAACACCAGGGTGACGGTTTATAGCTCTGTTGGAATTCAAACCCAGGCTAGAGAGCTTAAATACAAGTGCAAATACTCTCTAAGTTATCTTCTCAGTCCCCTGCTGCTGAAGCTATTGCAATTGGACCTGATTCATTGCATTGTACACATTGGACCTGATGATTACATCTACCTATGCTGGGATTTATCGCATTTAACCCCCTCCCATCCCACCTCAAAAGGAATTTGGTCTTTATGATGCAATGCCACTCCCCTTCTCAGGGATACAGGGACCAGGTTCTTTATGATGCAACTCCTCCTCCTCCATCCCCTCACAAACATCTCATTAAGTTTGAGGACAATTTGATGATGATCTAATCATCCATTCGCAACGCAAAGGGTGTTCTTTGTAAGGGCTTCCGGCAAACCACCAATGTGACAGTTTTTAGGCAGATCCCATTTTGGCTGGAATCAAATTACGCTACCTGCACTCACACACATGCACATATATACGTGCACACACTCGTATATGTACACACACACACACACACACACACACACACACACACACACACACATACACACACACACACACGAAGGTGGATACTTTGAGACCTGAGAGGGCTCCGTTCCACCTTCTGAAACCCACAAATGGAGATAACAACCAATGGTAAAGTCACTGAATCGTCGGAAAGCGTCTGTAAATGAAAATTTATGTAAAAAAAAAAGAAAAAAGATGTTTAAAAAGAAAAAGAAAAAACAATCGATATGTAGCATTTTAAAATTGCAATTTCTGTAAATGTAAACTGTGAAATTAAAACCTCAATGGATATCTAACAGGAGATCAGTGATGCTTGCCTATAATCTTAAAGTTTCTATTTATTATGTACCAACATACAAAGCATGGTTCATTATTGGTGTGTGTGTGTGTGTGTTTGTGTGTGTAAAACCGAAAAACACAGTCCGTGAAGCCATCCATCCGTCCATCCATGAAGCCGTGTGATTATATGTCTATTAATTACGTACTGTTGGAATATACCTTTCGACCATTTAGACTGATGAGACCCCTTAGACCTTTGAAGACCCTTTAAGACCACCAAGACTCCAAAAGACCCAGGGGACCCAAAAGACTCCCAAAGACCTAGATGATCCAAGTCCGACCCAGGGACCGAAGACCCTGAAAACCCGTAAGGCCCATTACACCCCCAAGATCCTGAAGACCCCCAGACCATTAAGACCACTTTTACCTTTAAGACACTTTCAATACTTAGACACCTTGAGATCCCTTCACTCTTCTAACCTTTTATACCCTTTAAACCTTAACACCCCTTAAGTCCTTTTTGAGTCATGTGGTAGGTGGTGCTAGTAGGTGAGAACTTTTCATGAGACTTCAAGAACTTCTCATCTATCTGAACATCATGATCTGTCTGGCCAGTATATGTCAGACATGGTGGCGTAATATGCCGTGGAGACAGAAGTGCTATCCTGGAATTTTTTTTACAGGTGCCGCCCCCCCCTGGGTTGGACGGCCAGAGCAGAGAACTCCCCCCAGGGGGAGGAGGAGAGAATCGGAGAGGGACCACAGTTGAAGGGGGGATCGAGAGAGACCGGTGGATGAAGAAGAAGAGGCCTCGTTCTTGAGGAAGATTGCAAAAAGCCTCGTGCGGAAGGAGGACAGGAAAAACTGTTGGAGTGGACTAAGTGTGTCCTTGACTATATTGGATTGACCCAAGCTGGGTTCAGCCTGTGTTGGTGGAGCGTGGAGGAAAAGGACAAAGGAGTCACGAGGCCTGGTGGAGGAGGTGGATCATTGCTGGCATCTCACACCAAACACAGTCTTCTTTGTGCTCGTTTTGGCTCTTGGTCTCTATTCATCTTGCACCTGGATCCCGAAGCGATCTATTTTGAGTCAAGCGTCGACCCTGCACACCAGATTAGGGAAGTCTTGCCTACAATTGTTTTGTTGTTCTAGTATGACCTGTGGCGCCTAGTGGGTTAGGAATTGTTTTATTTTCAATCATTGTAGGCCTACATATAAGTTTGAATATTCCCATTTGCCTAAGTCTGATATTGGCTTATCGGTTAGGGTGTCGGCTTGGGATCCTAGTCCTAGGTTCATCTGAGGATCCTGGGTTCGAATCCCAGTCAATCACTGAATTAACACCAGGGGGGTTGACTCAGCCTGTCATAGACAGACCTTCTGAGGTCGGCGAATTGAGTATCAGTTCACTGGTAATTCCCTGTGTGTTGCAAGAGGTGATTAACAGGGTTGGCGGCAGGAAGGGCATCCAGACGCAAAACATTGCTTCAAAAAAAATGGGACCACAGTGCCCAAAAAAGGCCAACCCCCGCCCTGTGGGGAAAATGGCTTCTAAAGACAGTTCCTATTACCTCTTTGTTTAAATTTCCTATTACCCCGCCCTTTAATTTCCCCCATTTACCTCTTTGTGTCCATTTGACTCACTTGGTTCATTCCATTTTGTTTGGTTCTTGGTTCATTCCGTATGCGTCTTGTTACCCTTTTCCCTGTTTACCTTATAAATAAATCCTTTAAAAGGTAAGAGAACGTGTTTCCTATCTGCTTCCATGTCCGTGTGCCGCCATTATTTCGGCCCAATTGAAGCTCATTGGTGAACAGTAAAGTTCAAATTCATTAAATAAACACTGTGAAATAAAAGATCGTTCGGTCCATCTTTCGAAGTCTAACTCGGCGCTGAGGTTCTTGTTTTAATGGGAGCTTCAGACGTGACAATATTGTTGTGGGTATACCTTCTATCTAGGCTAGGGGGTAACTTTACATAGTATAGTGATAGTTATTTCCCTTCGTCCCTGTTTTGAATAAGTGTGAAGTAATTTAATTGTGATACAGGGATATGCATCATTATTACACTACGCACGTGGAACAAAAAGCAGTTGGTTCATGTCTGTCCATCTAGAGATGTTATAAAGGACACAAGCAACAGGCACAAATAACTAATGTAATGTGTTAGAAAGGGTGATGTAAGAGACACTGTGCAAAACGGCGGTAGCGCATGGAATTCATTTATTTAAATGCTTTTAAACCTTTATTTAAATTGAATTATATATTTGAACACTGAAGAACATAAATCGCCTTCATAATACTTATAAGAACAATGTTATATATCGATAGCTTAAGTCGTTGCGGTGTCAGGGTGGAGAGGCCACCAATATGGCTATGTGCGCGATGCTGATTGATGCTGCGTTCTATGGTGATAAATAAAGCCTCCATCTCCTAATCTGCAACTCAATGGCGGGTGAAGGGTGATGTATAAAACTGCTTCAGTAGCGTTAAATTGCCACATTTTTTTGTCATAATCTTTAAAATAATTATTTGTGTTGGGTATCATGTTCCATGAACTCGAGTGTGTATAGAAAGCTGTCATCTTCCCTCTCCACATGTCTAAAACCGCTTTCCATTGACACCCTTTTTATGTTTTATCCCCTTTCATGTTTGTTATCCGTAGACAATAAGGAAGTGGCCGTCGCTTTCACTAGGTGTGACGTCATGGCTAATGCAAAGAAGACGAAGATTTCGACTTTTACCCACTTTATAAATCGGAAAAAGATATCATATCTAGTTTGTAGGGTATCAAGGGATACAGTGCCTATAGAAAGTCTACACCACCTTTCAAATTTTTCACCTTTTCTGGCCTTATAGCCCGGAATTAAAATGCATTAAATCGGACTGTTTCCACCTTTATTTACACATCATAATCCACAACGTCCAAGTAAAAAACAAATTCTAAAAGTGTCAGAAAATTAATAAAAAATACAAAAGTAGAATATCTTGGTTGGATAAGTGTCCACCCCGCAACTCCCATATGATAGCAATTGTAAATTAGCTCAGGTGTAACCTATCACCTTCAAATTCACACACCAAGTTAATTGGCCTCCACCTGTGTTAAATTGTAGTGATTCTGATTATTTCAGAATAAAATCAGCTGTTCCTGTAGGTTTCCTCTGCTGGGTAGCGCATTTCACAGCATAGACTCAACCATGAGTAACAAGCAGCTTTCAAAAGACCTCCGGGATAAAATTGTGGAAAGGCACAGATCAGGGGATGGTTATAAAAATATTTCAAGGGCCTTGAATATCCCTTGGAGCACAGTCAAGACAATCATAAAAAAAGTGGAAGGTGTGTGGTACCACCAAGACCCTGCTTAGATCAGGCCGTCCATACAAACTGGATGACCAAGCAAGGAGGAGACTGATCAGAGAGGCCACCAAGAGGCCAATGGCAACTTTGAAAGAGCTACAGGGCTTTATGGCAAAGACTGGTCACTGTGTGCGTATGACAACAACATCCCAAGCACTCCACAAGTCTGGCCTATTCGGTAGGGTGGCAAGAAGGAAGCCATTACTCAAAAAGCCCACCTTGAGTCCGGTTTGAGGTATGCCAAAAAAAACACTCCGGAGATTCTGATGCCATGTAGCAAAAAGTTTTGTGGTGTGATGGAATTTTTTGGCCAAAATGCAAAACGTTGCATTTGGTGCAAAGCACATCACCCAAAGAACACCATCCCTACTGTGAAGCATGGTGGTGGCAGCATCATGTTATGGGGACGTTTCTGATCAGCAGGGACTGGAGCACTTGTCAGGATAAAAGGGAAAATGGATGGAGCAAAATACGGAAAAATCCTAGAAGAAAACCTGCTGCCCTCTGCAAGAAAGCTGAAATTGGGATGGAAGTTCACCTTTCAGCATGACAATTAGTCCGTGGGCTGAGTAGGGTTCACATGCATCCCCCCCCCCACAACTTAACTTCCCGGGTATGTCCATGTACCACCCACCCTAGGGGTTAGGAAAAACCATGTTAACAGAAAAAAAACTCATTCCCTCATAGTTTGACCTCTGGTGACCTCATTAGTGACCTAATTTGCATATAACACATATCATTGTAAAGAGTGTCCCAGGACAAACATTTTGAGGGGTCATATGCAACCATAGGATGACTAGGTAAAAAGTTATGGCCATTTGAATTTCGCCTACCCCTAATTTTCGGAAATCACTGACACAGTGGGGGTAACATCAAAATATGCGTGGGAGGTACCTTGGGAATGAGTTTTTTTTCTGTTAACATGGTTTTTCCTAACCCCTAGGGTGGGGGGTACATGGACATACCCGGGAAGTTAAGTTGTGGGGGGGGTGCATGTAAACCCTACTGAGCCGACGGACTAAATGACCCGAAGCACACAGCCAAAGCTGCACTGGAGTGGCTAACGAACAAAAAAAGATAAATGTCCTTGAGTGGCCCAGTCAGAGCTCCGACCTAAATCCAATCGAAAATCTGTGGCATGGCTTGAAGACTTCTGTCCATCAATGCTCCCTCCACAACTTGACTGAGTTTGAACAGTTTTGTGCAGAAGAATGGGTAAATATTGACCATTACAGGTGTGCAAACTTGGTAGAGACCTATCCCAACAGACTCACAGCTATAATTGCTGTCAAAGGTGCTTCCACCAAGTATTAGCTGAGGGGGGGGGGGGGGGGGGGGTGGTGGACACTTATCAACCAAGATAATTATGCTAGTTTTGTATTTTTCATTAATTTTCTGAAATTTGTAAAATTTGTTTTTCACTTGGAAGTTGTGCGTTACGATGTGTAAATAAAGGTGGAAAAAGTCTGATTTAATTAATGCAGTTTTATTCTGGGCTACAAGGCAACAAAAGGTGAAAATTTCGAAAGGGGGGTGTAGACTTCCTATAAGCACTGTAGATTAGTGTCGAGGTAGTCTGAGCATTTGGGTTCCCCTTTAAGGAACCAATTGGCAATGAAGAGGAATGTAAGGATTTAATTTTGCACCAAAAGGAATCGCAAACCATTGTGCTTAGCAGCAGCAACCCGCTCTTTGTCAGTAAAATATGAGGTGGAGGAACAGGCCCGAGCACAGAACTCTTGAACTGTGAATGTAAACAATCTGCTGGAGGCATAACTGCTGCAAATGGGATTTGGGGTGAGGGGAATGAACAAACATGAAGATTGATGGCCAGAAGTTCTGCCCGTGTCAAGATAATTCACGTTCCCAGGCGATGCCTCGGTCTAATGTCACATGAGCAGTGATGCCGATACGTCATGAAGAGATGTCCAGTCGAAATTCTAATCTTGCCTTGTCGCAAGATCAGCGTGCTCACATTTTCCCCCCCACTCCCCGACTCATTCTTAAACCCCACTCCTTCCACTCGTTGTCATTATTCATTCCGGGTTTTCTTACCTGAACTAATCTCGCTTACATTTCCTTTTTGGAGCTGAAGTTCAAGTGAAGTGATCCTAGGCCATGCGGTGGAAATTTAGTTTCGACTGCAGGTGGTCGTGCAAAAACTGGTCATAAAGGACATCGATTTAGACATCAACATGGGAGGAGGATGAGGTGCTGGGTGCAAGTAAAGTCAGGTGAAGAAATCGTGAAAAATAATACTGAGAAAAGGAAGAGGATGGAGGAGAATAGGGCAGAAAAGTGAGCGTTCGGGGAGTGTGGGGCGAGAAAGAAAAGGGAAGGAAGGGTTGGGAGGAAATAGCAGTAAAAGGTGGAGAAAGAACGGTGATGAATGGTGTGTGTGTGTGTGTGTACATACGTGCAATGCGGTCCGCGAGTATGGATCGCCGAGATGCTTCCATGTTGGCCATTGTCCCGCACGAGAATTCCAGACGATTGTCCCATGAACTTTTGAAAGAGCTCTGTCCCACCACAGCTGTGTTCCTGTCTCACACGCTTCGTTTTAGGGGGGACAAAAACAATGAACAACAGCCGCAATCACTCTCACACCAAGATGCTGCTGACACCGAGCACTTCTCCACGTTGGCTGCAAATGTATTTGTTGTTTTTATCGCGCCCTCTGTTTTCTTCTCAGAATTTTGAGCGATTTTTTGGCAGGAAAGTTCGATTTCGGTTTCTCGCATCCGCTGTTACCGACAGCAATGGTGTTTGTTGGCAGGGGGTCGACGAGGTGGTGGTGACGAGGCTTTTGACGCTGCGTGGGGGATCAAAAGGTACATTTCCATTTCATTGTCCTTCATTTTGTGAAAGAAAGTGTGAGAATCGCACAACAAACACGTCACAGATTTCTCTACCTGAACCATGTGTTCTCGGTTTTACAAGGAATACAAAGAACGTGAATGCAGCAGGACGCCATTTGCCCCATCGTTGCTGTTTTAGAACAACACTGCAGGTTGATGTAGTGTTGAGTGTAGGTTGTTGATGTAGTTGATTCCAATCGATCAGAAACTGCTTTAATTTTTTGGTGGGGAGGAGTGGGAAGGAGCACAATGGAGCAGATGTAGGGATGCTTTACACACATATATACACACCAACACACACACACACACACACAATATGGCGGCGGCGAGGAAGGTCGCATAATTTACCAGTCATGCCGCTTCCCTCACCCCTGAGACGGAGAGGACCAGGAGTTGTGTCACATAAGTCGGTTTCAAAGACAGTATAAAGACTGACCTGAAAACGGCAGCTTTTATGGGGCGAGGTTGTGGCCGGCGTCGCATCGTTCGACGTGTTTTTCGGCGGCATGGCTCTGGAACTTGGTGGGACTTGTGGGCCCGTGCTGCCGGGTGGGAAAGTCCGGGTTTTGATAGACTTCGTGTAAAGCTACCTCTGTTAAGGATGTGATAGAGCGAGGTGCGATCGAAGATTCGTGACATATAGGGTGGCTTCAGAGTGCACGACAGCTTTGGTGGGGCGAAGGGCTGTGAACCTGGCGCCCGAAGTCGCATGGATCGTCTTGGATGTGCCTGGCCTGGCAGGTTGCTGGGTTTCTCCGACCTCACCACTGCTGGTAGTGAGGGCTCAGGATTTGGCGACTCCCTTCATGCCATGTTATGCCTGCAGGGGAACGAACTCCATGAGATCCAGTAATGTGCTAAATACAACAGCTTCGTGGGTGGCTTTGATGGGGGAAGGTAGAAGCTCATGCGTGCACAGAGAGGGGGGGGGGGGGGCTGAGATTTAGTGGACCCGAGTGGAAAGGGGGCCTGATATTTGGCGGACCCGAGTGGGAGAGGGGGCCTGATATTTGACGGACCCTAGTGGGAGGGGGGGCTGAGATTTGACGGACCCGAGTGGGAGGGGGCCTGAGATTTGGCGGACCCAAGTGGGAGGGGGCCTGATATTTGGCGGACCTGAGTGGGAGGGGGGGCCTGAGATTTGGCGGACCCGAGTGGGAGGGGGCCTGAGAAAGATGAGGAGCGGTGACGCACACATGTACTCGCACACACACACATGCGTGGATCATGATTTGCCGCGTACACATGCACGATTATGGTTTATGCATGTTTGGCTTTGGTTTTGCTTTTCGCTCTTCTTTGGCATGCTTTGTTTTGTTTTGTGTGACATCATATTCTATATATTGTATGCACACATATTATTTTTATGCGTTGTATACACGTATACATATTGTGCATATGTTATATTATATACACACATGTTGTGCATGACATGTTGTGCAGTGGTATGTTTTTTTACATGTCTTTGCATGACATGTTGCGCATATTTTGTGCATACACAAACGTGCACACACACACACACACACACACGTAAGCACACACCGTACACACGCGCACATATACATACACGCAAACACACACTAACGGAGGTGGATATTGTGAGACCCGGTAGATCTCCGTTCCATCTCCTGAGGCCCACCTACGTGTGGGGATAGCAGGCAAAAACAGCTTACACACACACACACACACACACACACACACACACACACACACACATCTCGTTTTTTCATTTCTGTTCCTCACAATTCTATCCCTCTCTTTCATTCACAGACACACACACACAAACACACACTCTTTCTGAGAGGGCTGGGTGTGTTGAGGGTTGTAGTGTGAGGAATGAATAAACACCCACAGCACATTCACGATTTGATGAGGCCCTCTCACAGACATCCCAATCCGTAACATGTAAACAATCACCCGTCCATAGATGAGTCGCCCACCAATGTCCATGTACACATTTATCCCCCCAACAGTTCTTGGCAACCATCTTCTGTAATTCCAGTTTAAATGTATTTTCTGTTTCTGCTGCCACGACCTTTCTGGAGAGACCGCTCCAAGCACAAACTACGGTACTCGTAATGAATTCTGCCTACGCTCATCCTATCTCTTCTTCACACTGAGGCCCTGGTCCTGTCACTGTCCATTCTGCAGACTCTTCTGCAATTTTTCTTATCCTTACCTTTCAGTATGTTAAACACCTTGATCATATTCCCTCGTAATTTCCTCCTTTCTAATGGTAAGTGCTGCCTCTTTCGGTGGCTCCTCGTAGCTTAGTCTAGCAAGGCCCATTAATTGATCTAGGCCCATACCCTGAACCTTTTCTGTGTCAGCTTTGTTCTTTCTCAGATAATTTGCAAGAATTTGGGCAAAAATAAATTTATTTCAAAAATGGCGTTTGGCATGACAAGTTATCCATCAATATGTCGGCAATCCGTCGAAAGGACGTGAGGCCAGATAACTCGTCTGACATCAATATATATATTGATCCTTACTAACACTTCAAATGAAAGCTCTTCTAAGGCAAGGAAAAAAAAGGAGGGATGAAGAACATCGGAGCCAGAAAAAGGGTTAATCGGTCCATCACGCCTGCGCCGCATCAAATCTTAGCATTCCCACGTGCTGCAGGTCATGACCCCGCAAACAAAAAAGCGAGGAGAAGAGAATCTCAAACACGTGTAGACGACTACAGAGGAATCGCATGAAGAAGGGAGCGGAAAAGGACCCGAAGGGTTTGGTGCAGGTGGGGTGAGGAGCAGAGGTGGAGGTGAACGTGGAAGCTGTCTCGAAGAAGAGAAATAATGTTTATTCAACGGAGAAAGACAAACACCTTCAACCATTTAATGTGAGAAGACATTGTCCAACAGGTATCTCCTAAAGTTGTGTTGGTAACTTACGGTAGCCTTAACTGTATTATTGACTATTCTTTACAGGTTGGTACACATAAAGGGGTGTAGCAGGACAGCAGAGACCTAGAGGTAAGCACACTCTCATTTGAGCTCTCCAGTCTGGGTTTGAATCGCCATCCTTGTGTTTGGCATGCAGGGCCAGACGTCAATGTGTGCGCCATCCATGGGAAGGAAGTTAAGCCGAGGACCTGCCTGCCAGCACTGGTCGTTGGGAGACGTTGAGGATCCCATGGTGTCTTCCCCGAAGAGTGTGTGAGTTATCGTCGGCACTCTGAACAAATTCCTGCCCGGACTGTGGATAATAGCAAATGGTGCGGCCTTCTTCGAGGTTCCTTGACACCGTGCCGCACCGCTTGCGATCTTAGAGTGTGGTTCTTGTCTGGCTCGGCTGAGCTTGCAATCTTAGAATGCACTTTGACCAACTCTAACAGGTAGCCAGCATGTTTCATGATGATGGCCTTCGGTTTCCTGTCGATGCACTCCCCCTCCCTCCCCCCAACGACCCCCATCCTCACCATCTTACATCTGTCCAGTTGCTCCATGACCTCCGTTGATGAAAAGAAAAATTCTCATCCTTTTACACATACCGAGGGAAGTTCTTGTGAATGTTGCACTTTTACCCGTGTTACAAAAGCCCAGATGTTGGTGAAGTATCGTGTCCAAACTTCCAATACGAATGAACAGTTCTTCAACGCCCTTCTTCTCACCCACATATGTTCACTCCGCCGACGATCCTCCACAACAAGGGCGTTCACTCCTTCGAGCTTTTCGGCTTTGACCGTTTGACGACCCCGACCCGAGGATATTCATTGCGTGCAGTCAAGATTCCAACTTGAAACACTTAACCATGGTATAGTATCATCAATGACCTGTGCTGCAGGTGTGAGATGAATTTTTCACATTTTCCATGCTCAAAAAAAAACCCATGCGATTCTTCACTGTTCCCTTAGAGGGCGCTCGCAGCATGGATTGACTTTTGGTTCCATTTACGTCGACTTCGGTGCAAATGGAAGCATTTCTGCATTACGGTCATGAATCCCACAAGTGACGTCATTCATAGGTTGCATACACCTGCACATCTACCATATAAACCACAATATCAGTTTGTGAGTTTGTACAGATGTCTGTCTCCCTTCATAAGGGTAGGTTTTAAAGGCCAATCTTGTAACACGAATGTGTGTTCACTCCGGTCTATTTTTGAGGATAAAACAAACTCGAAAATCATTTTCCATGAAAGAGTAATTATGTCTCTTCTATTTGTAATTGTAGACGGCGGCTCGCAAACCGAACCTCGGGGCGGTGTACAAAAACGTTTTTTTTAAAAATAATGATAAATACAAGGTGCAGAGAGGTGAAATCTGCTGCACATGATGTGCAACTCACGCAGAGTAAAATGAGTGTTTATTTACATCAGTAGGACGTCTAATAAATAAAGAACATATAAGCACATCTGACACTAGGCCGAGGCTTCAGATTTTGGCACGCTCACGAGGCTGCACCGTCGAATAAACTGTTCCAAACCATCATTTTTGACGGGCTTTTATACTAGTATTATTATATTAACACAAGCGTGACTTCCGATTGAACCATTTTTATTAACCAGACTCTGTGGTGTAATAGTTACAACGTCCGCTCTGAGTATGGGACGTTGGCGGTTAGAACACCGTCTAGGTCACACCATTTCGACTTCGGGGGCTTCGGACATTTCCTTGCTTGACGCTCAGCAATTATAAAGGACTAGAAGGAGTACCAGGCCTTGCTGGTGGGGAGGAGGGGGGGAGGCAGGAAAGGGAGGGCTGAGGAAGTGGGGGGAGTGGAAGGGGTGGAAGAGGTGAGGGGAGAGGTAGGGGAAAAATATACTACATATACATCTTGAGGGGGGGGGGGGGTGGCTTTGACAGGCACCTTCATTTTGGGGGAGGGGGGGGAAGGAAGGAGGAGAAATTTACCTGTGTGAAGAGTGCTTTAACCTCAGTGTTGCCCAGATTAAAAAGGAAATTGTAATACCCTCTGCCACGATCACCAGGTGGCGATACACGGTACACATTTACATAGAGAATTTACACCCCCTCCCCCGGCCCCCCACACCCTCTCATGAGGCCGTGGCCACAAAGCCTATGTTACCCCCCAGACAAAGTTGTATTTGTATTTATACTCCGAGTAAAGTATAAAAGGGTTTATAGCTGGTGTACCCGGCATTGCTCAAGTGAAAAATAAACATTAACATATTTGAAATGAGGGCAAATATAATGGAAAAGCAATTACATCCAAATCAGAATCAATCACCAATGTCAAATCATCATTTTACCTTTTCGTTGAATATATGCTGCTGAATGTGCCGTTGATCACGTTTCTGAGTTAAGTATGATGACGTTCAGGAAGAAGAAGAAGCCTTATCATCAACTTTGACTGCTTCTGGAATTGTTTGATTATTTGTGTTCAAATGTCTGGTGATTGTTTTGTATTTATTTATGCGAAGGTGTACTTGTATATAACTATCATTAATCAAAAAGGCTTAGGCACTATAGAGCGATTTTATTTATTATTTTTTTTTAGAGAAAAAATAAAAATACTTTTTTTTTCAAAAAAGAAATTTTATTTTGCCTAAAACACTCCCAGGCACTCACGCATGAACCTCTGAAAGTTTGACGAAGATCCGTTCAGCCATCTCTGAGACAAACGGGTCTCTTATATAGTAGATAGAGCACGGACAAACAGCCATATGTCGGCAACCATAGCGCAGGTTTTGATGGGCCTAGTGGCCTCTTCCTGCGTCGCACTTCCTTGTAAGAGAACATACATTAATTATATTAACCACACTCGTACTGAAAGCAATGGCAGCCCCACTGCCAACTCCCACCTTGACCTTTATTTTGTCACTTCGCCTTATGATACCAGGATCCCAAGTTGAAATCCGCGTCCATTTGTACATCGTCTGCTGTCCTTGTAGTCCATGTAATAACACACGAATGTCCCTGTCCCGCTGTGATAAATGTCCAAGGTGCAGCATGACCCAACCGTCCTGCATAAAACAACATGACCGGATGTCGCAAAGCAGTTGTAACCATTCTCATTCATCTCTGCTGAAGCATCTGTGCTGCGGCTTTATCTCTCCTACATGATCGGAATTGCACACAGTGTTCCCAGATGTTGCCTCACTTAATTATCCCTCATTATATCAATGTGCAACAAATACACACACCAGGGTTGATGGATTTTGATGGATTTCATTGGGTTCTTTGTGATCCTTACAGTCAACAATGGATTTGTATTCTGTCAAAGGTGCTTGAACAAAGGTGGCAGATAACTGCATTGTTTTCATGAAAAAGAGTGGTGTTGGTTTAGAACGGAATTGACTTTTCGAACAATGGTTGTAGTGTGTGTGTGTGTGTGTGTGTGTGTGTGTGTGTGTGTGTGTGTGTGTGTGTGTGTGTGTGTGTTTTGAAACATCCGACGGTGGAAATGAAGTCTGCAATGTATCGCACGTTTCGTCCTCCTTTGGCATGATGTTGAGTCATCGGGGACGATGATAGAGAGAGGGGGAGAGGTCAAGGGTAATCCCAAAGGAAAGTTGACATTGTTTAGTGCCATCCTGTAACCAAAAATGGGATCAAACAATAATATAATCCAGGCATACAGACATTTTCCCGGTGTGTACCCCGGTTTAGAATAGGTACACCGTATCCCTGCGCATCGTAAGAGGCGACTAAGGGTTGGAGCCAGGAAGGGCATCCGGCCATAAAAACATTGCCTCAAACAGGGAACCATGATTGTCATGGGGCCCGCAAGGCTAACCCCCACTCTAGCGGGGAAAATGGCCTTAAAACGATCATTCATTCATTCATATTCATTCATACAGACATTAAGGCCATTAGATCTTCGAGAATACTTTCCGCAATGATCGCAGTTCTGAAGACATTTTGCTCGATCTCCTAATTGCGCTCCCGAACATTGAAACCACCTCATTCCTAAGGAAGTGATTCCCGTTTACGAAAGTTGGAAATGCATTCGGTCTTTCATGGTTATCGTTTTGTTCATGCCTCATCTCGATGGCAGAGGGAGATGTACGATGTGACAAGATGGCCCTTGTCGGGAACATGCCCTCTCACAATCCGCGTGCAACCTCCTCGGTATGTTCGGCATCCTAAACGAAACGTCTGTACTGGAGGGCTTTTCGGTTGACGGAACAGCGATCGATCGTGTACCAGACTCGATGTGGAGTGTCGGTTCTGTTGAAGCAGTTTCTGGCTCGGTTGACAATTCTGGACGGGTCGCCACCACGACACAAGAAGTCAGGGCAGGAATTTGTAACTTGTCCAGGGCGCCGGCGATAACTCGCCGACTCTTTGTGAAGGACACCGGGGGATCTTTAACGTTCACCAACTAACGCCGGCAGACAGGACGTCCGGTTTAACGTCCGGCACACGTTGATAAACCACCCTGCCTGTGAAACACCATCATGACAGTTTATAACTAGGCCCAGATTCAAACCCAGGATAGCCAGCTTTAGAGGCGAGTGTGATGGTACCGCATAGCAGGGAATATCAAATGAAAAATGTTCAGTGTACGAACTGAACAAAACTCCGAGGAGAATATGGTGGGAGGTCTTGCCCGACCTTTCTGATAGCGACATGTTGCCCTAACTTACTCTACATGTTCATAAGAGTCAACGGTGCACATTCCTCCCTGAGCTGTATGGACATGCCTTGCAGTCATACATTTCACCAGATTGCATACCTTGGTATTCCTTCAAGGACCTGAGGAGTGGCCATTCAGGTTGTCTTTCTCTTGTTGGTACAAATGTATTTCTGTCAGAGCGAGTCCGGACGTTGATTGTTGTGCCCGTAACCACATCTACTACGCATGTACACACAACAACGCCAAACCTCACAGTTCACACTGTGTAGGATTCCGTGGTTCCTGATCCAAAATCGTGTTATTAACTTGATGGAATTGTTTGAGGCCATTACAATTAAGGAGGGAGGATGGAATAAAACATCTTGCCCAGGGGAGCGATGGTTAGAGCAAAACCTCTTGCTTGCGTAATGCCCAGTTGTGGGTAAATGTGAATATTTAACCTGATACAACAATAGTACGCCACATGTTATGAAAATGAATCCACTTTGTACATTTTGCATGTGTCGTCTGTAAATACCGCAGGTGTTTGTGGTTCACAAAGGCGTGCAGCGAGGCACACCCAACAATGGAACGTAGTGGGACCATAAGCGTGGCAAGTGGCCAATATGACGCCTGCAGTCTGCCCTTGGTGGAGAATTCGCCTCCAACTATGCGTCCCAATTTCTCTTGCAATTAATTCCCGATTAGGCACTGGTTTGTCGCTTGTTCTCCTTCTGCGGCTTGCCTCACACACGGCAGTTGTTTGGGTTCGGGGTGAGCCGACGGCCAAGGGCCAGACACTCTGAATCTGCTGTTGTTGGCTTGGGTCGATTCCTTCGCTCTCGGACCTACTAATGTGGTGTAATGGCGGAGAGCAAACCGGAAGCTTCGGGACACAAACACGTCGGAATCAAACCCGGCCCTGTCCAGCCGACCTAGGCGATGACATGAAAGCCGCCTTCCTGTCCAGCGACCCGGAACAACAGTCGGTTATTTCAACAGCGGCAGCTAAAACGCGTCATGTGTGGTGGCTTTCACCTTTCAAAACCATCCTAGAATTCATATTTATTTACAGAATCTGACCTGACCAAACTTTCACAGTTCACAAACTGACCGATTCAGCTCAAAACATTTGGCAAGAGTTCTGTTCAACTCAAAGCGGGCACTACTACCAGAATATTAGAGGAAAAAAATAGGATGCTGGTTAAAACGTTTCATCGGCAACAAATTACAACTTTGTTATTGGCTTCAGTATTAATCTGGTTAGCTGTTTACGGGTTGTGTGGTTTCGCAATCCTGCCGTCTCAGATATAGCCACGAGAGGAAATCGGGTGAGAGTTTCCTTGTATTTAATGAGAGATAGGGGATTCATAATATTGGGGGTTTGATAAGGGTGAGAGGGGATTGATTAATATATATGCTCGTCTGTCCTGAAATATCCAGGTCGGCCAGGCAATTTGGAAAAGGATACAGAGTGCCATCCATGAAATATTGTACTGTCGTGGCCAAAAATATTGGCACCCTTGCACTTTTTTCAAATAATGCACCATTTCTTCCAGGAAATTGTAGAAATTAAAATATATTTTGGTATATCCAAATATGTATTTCTTGGGTTTGCAGTGGAACAAAATCAAAATATCTGAAAAAATTACTAAATCTTAGCTTATTCCACACAGAAATCCTAAAATGGCCCGGACAATATTATTGGCACCTTTTAGAGTTGTTAGAAATAATTAGATTCCAAGCAGGTGATTTTCCTTTACTTCGGAATTGAACTCACCTATGGTGAGTTGTAGGTGCCTGTAATATAAAAATCACTCATTCAACCAGTT
This sequence comes from Myxine glutinosa, assembly GCF_964187855.1. NCBI lineage: Eukaryota > Metazoa > Chordata > Myxini > Myxiniformes > Myxinidae > Myxine > Myxine glutinosa. The sequence continues at coordinate 201,596,345 of NC_136265.1, read as the reverse complement.
TGAATTGAGAAAAGAAGTCATTCTGCTGTTTTGTGTCACCGTGTGTACCGCAATGAGCATGGAGAAAAGAAAGAAAACCAGAGAATTGTCTAAAGAGGTCAGACAGAAAGAAGATTGTAGCCAGGCATGGACAATCTCAAGGCTACAAGTCCATCTCCAGAGACCTTGATGTTCCTGTGTCCACCATACGCAATGTTATCAGGACATTTAAGGCCCATGGCACTGTAGCTAACCTCACTGGACATGGCAGCAAGAGAAAACTTGATTGAAGATTGCCGCAAATAATTGTTCGAATGGTGGAGAAAGCACCTCAATCAACTGCCAAACAGATTCAAGCTTACCTTCAGACACAAGGCACGACAGTTTCATCTCGCACCATCCGTTGCCAACTCGATGAAAGGGGGTTCTATGGTAGGAGACCCAGGAGGACCCCACTGCTGAGAGAGAGACATAAGAAAGCCCGACTTGAGTTTTCCAAAACACACCTGAACAACCAAAAATCCTTCTGAGAGAATAGAATGTCCTGTGGACAGATGAGACCAAATTATAACTTTTTGGTAAAGCACATCATCTCTATGTTTACAGAAAACAAAATGAAGCCTTCAAAGAAAAGAACACCTTCCCGACAGTCAAACATGGAGGTTCAATGATGTTTTGTGGTTGCTGTGCTGCCTCTGGCACTAGGTGCCTTGAATGTGTGCATGACATCATTAAATCAGGAGATTACCAAGGCATTTTGGATGCAATGTTCAACCCAGTGTCAGAAAGCTGGGTCTCCATCGAACGTCATGGGTCTTGCAGCAGGACAATGACCCCAAACACACTTCAAAAGCACCCAGGGATGGTTCAAGACAAAACGCTGGACTGTTCTGTAGTGGCAGCAATGAGTACAGATCTAAATGCCATTGAACACCTGTGGGGAGATCTGAAAACAGCAGTTGGGAGAAGGCACCCTTCAAATCTGGGAGAACTGGAGCAGTTTGCACAAGAAGAGTGGGCTAAACTACCAGTAGAGAGGTGTAGGAAGCTCATTAATGGCTATAGGAAGCGCTTGACTGCAGTTATTTTGTCCAAAGGCTGTGCTACCAAATATTAAGTCGAGGATGTCAATAGTTTTGTCAATGCCATTTCTTTTTCTCATCTGATTTAAAAGGATATATTAAGTTCTGAATCAAAAACAAAGGTTCTGTAATATTAACAGTGAAATAAAGAATTGTGGAGACCAAATACTTTTGTCAATTTCAACTTATTTTTAGAGAAAATTGTGAGTTATTTGAAAAAAGTGCAAGGGTGCCAATATTTTTGGCCACGACTGTATATTCCAAAATGGTGGATCCTTTAACCCACCCACACTTCTTTCCACCCCATATATATGTCCCATAAATCCCCCTCCAGTTCCTCCCCTTATTTGTTTTCTTCATCCTAACCTTTTTCTCTTCCTTTGCAGCTCCTCTATCCTCTCCTGCCCTTTCCACTTCCACATGTGCAATATTTGTATGGTCCCCAAGTTAGGTTCATAGTCTAAAGATTAAACGCATTTGTCTACCAACGTATAGTTCTGTGAACTATTAAACCAGGGGAGTTCACAGATCCTCTGGGTTGAGGTGTCTTTTACTTTGCCTATTGCAGGACCTGATAATCCAATAATTTACACTTTTTCCATGTACGTATCATTCAAAGTATACGAGGAGGGAATACTCGGTCTCGACAAGCTGTGGCATTGAGTAGGATCTAGTTTTTGGTATTGTCTCGAACGTCAGGAGCAGCTTTGGCTCGGCTTCATTCAACACGTCGCCTCTACGAGCCAACGTGGTCCGCGCGTACTATGACATGTACGCCGTGCCAAGGACCAAGCCTGTGGATATCCGGAAGCATCGTTCTGGCTCTGCATGCTCGTCTTGAGCTAAAACGTTCTCTCTCAGTAATATTTACCTGTACCATACTCTTTACTACAGGCGTCGGTGTTGCCGAAGCAGTTTCTTAGTAAGGGTTATACTGGGTGGTTTGCCCTTGCCTTCCCAAAGTTGTGTGTCCATGCTCTATCCTTTTAAATGCTGAGCGTCGAGCAACCAAGTCTCTTTAAAAGGCCTTGGTATGACTCGACCGGAGTTTGAACCACCAACCTCCCGTCCGAGTGGACACTCTAACGTATTTGATCTCCACAATTCTTTATTTCACTGTTAATATTACAGAACGTTTGTTTTTTATTCAGAACTTAATATATCCTTTTAAATCATAAAATAAAAAGAAATGCCATTGACAAAATTATTGACACCCTAGATTTAATATTTGGTTGCACAGACTTTGGACAAAATAACTGCAGTCAATCGCTTCCTGTAGCCATGAATGAGCTTCCTCCACCTCTCAACAACTGGCAGTTTGACCCACTCTTCTTGTATGTCTGGTTCTCTCAATAATAGTTGCGCGTAAAAAAACATGGAGCAGAAAATATAGCCCAAATGAATGTTCACAAAAAAGTTTTTATGTCACTCGGACGTTAAGTGCCTTTGGACTCGAAACGGCAAGTTAACCATTCACGCATCATCCACAAATGCAACTGACAATCCAATTCTCCAACCGAAGACTTTTTACACTTTCACGATCGTGGGTCTAAAACTTTAAATTTGCATAAGTCTATTTCCTTATAAACTTCCGTTTTGAACTATCCAGCAAATGCATGCAAGTTTGTTGGATTCGACGTCGAGGGTGAAACCGTATTATCCATTTAAATACGCGTCAATGAACAAAAAGAAAGGCCAAGAATGGTCGACGGGTTTTGAAAAAGTTTCACCTTTCCTTATGTGAGAAAAACAAACAGTTGGGCAATGAATGCAACTCCAGTGTCTTTTCCGATATCTCCCTCCGTAGGCAAACTTGCGGTTTCATAATGGCCTGTCAAACGTCGCAAGTATGTACAACACGACTGCCTTCTCATCCCTTGACGTTCATTTTCCAACAATCGCGTTTTGTAACTGCCTGAAAGTTGTCCAATCTTGATAATTCATCGTACTCGATGAGTAGTACCGCATTGGGGCGTTTGGTAGTAAAATGTAGCGCTTCGTACCTTTAGGGATGTGAACTTACTTATTGCTCATAAGATGTAAAATGTTGAAATCACGCAAGTTGTGCTGCTACGTTACTCACCCCAAAACGTCATCGATTGAATAGACTTCTCAGTAAAGTTATTTCTTTTGTATACAAAGTAGAGGCTCGTGTAAGAGCAATTCCCGAGTTAAACCATGCGAATTGTAATGTTCTTTCAAAATCGACACTTTGCCTGCCTTGGTATAGAAATTAAAAAAATAACCACCTTTAGAGGCCATTTTTCCCCGCAAAGCGGGGGTTGGCCTTTTTCGGGAACCGTGGTTGTTGTTGTTGGTTTTTTTTGTTTCCCCTTTTTGAAGCAATGTTTAAGGCCGGATGCCCTTCCTGACGCCAACCCTTTTTGCCGCCTTTAACGACAAACAGGGAATTACCAGTGAACTGGTCCTCAATTTGCCGACCTCGGAAGGATGACAGGCTGAGTCAACCCCCCTGGCGTTAAATCAGCGATCGACCGGGATTCGAACCCAGGATCCTAGGATCCTAAGCCGGCACCCTAGCCGCTAGCCCAACACCAGGGATAAACCTTGGTATGAACTGCAAAAATCGTAGGACCAAGGGAGAATAATGACGGGACCTTCCAGCCTGAGACACAGGTTGTTCCACATGTTGGCATTGATTTTTTAGAGAGTTTTCATGGAAATTTTGAAGCATGGCGAAACCAACATCTACGCGTTTCGGGTATTATTCGTTCCAAGGATTCAGCTTACTTTATCGCTTTTGTTTTTTTCCATACAAGATTATACCAGCAGAAAGTCACCAACTTGATGGTGGGGCCACATTTGGACTTGACAAGAAAATGAATAATAGGAGGGAGGAAGAGGAGAAACAGACAAATGAAGATCAAGAACTCCTGTAAGGAAAAGGGTTGGTTTAGTTGAGTGAGGTTAATGTAGATAGAATAGATCACAGGCGGGGATGGGGAAAGACGCGACATGGTGGTGCACCGCCTGCTTTGAGCTCTAGAGGGAAGAGTAGGATTGAACGGCTTCAGCAAGGCAGTTCCATAAAGGGAAAAATAGGAGCAAAAGAGTGGAGCTGTTTTCGAGACTATAATTACAAAACGAACTATAATTCCAATTGAGTTGCTGGAAGAATGCATGTATCGGAGATGAGCTGGAGAGGAGGGTCTAAGGGCCGACAGAGCACAATGAGCTAGACTAGAGAAGATGCGAATAAAATAAAAACCAGACACCACCGACCTGTCTGTGACGTGAAAGCAATGGGACTTGTGCTTCAAACTCATTGCAGGAGATGCCAATAATGTTGAGTCTTTGGATTCCACAGATTCCAGAAGAGACGGATGGGATACTTGGGAGGAGCAGTTTTTGATTTGAGCAACATACAAAGGCCTTGTAGGCTGTAAGTAATTCTAAGTTATCAAAGAATGACTTGGAAGATGGAGGATGCCTATTGCCTAGTGTGTGGCAGGCCATGGAGGCCATTTAGGCAATATGGTTGAAAGTAAGGCCAAGAAGTTAATGAGTGAACCTCTTCCAGCATCTGAGCGTAGCTGTAGGTAGGTCATGGGTTTATTTGACGATACTTCGGAACAACAGGGTGAGACTGAGATTTCCCAGGATTGAAAGAGTTGTTAGGCCGAGAAAAATATATTTCCGGGTTCTGATCAGCGCGCGCATCGATTTTGACCCTGCGCGTCAACAATTCTTTTTTCAAAGTTTGTATCGACGTTCGCGCACGGTCCTCCCCTACAAAACTGCGTTTAGTTTGTCCAAATCCAACCAGCCGTTCCAAAGATATGAGTAGTTTTGTGCGCCGTGACGTCATGAATCCAATGGGGAAGTTGCATGTGACGTCATCGTCTTAGTCACGTGACCCCTTGGATGGCACAACATTGCTTCTGCCACCATACGTAATGGCGGCAATTTGAAACTCGTCTCACATATAAATTGCTCCCTACACGATGGTAAAGAGTTGTTGTGCTGTCGGATGTACGTACAGCCCGATTTCATAAGGGATCGGGATCGTCATTCTCCCGTTTCCCGGACGACACAACGCGCTAAAACGGTTTCATAGCTGCCTTGACTGCAGCTCTCAGGTGAGAATATGGCTCATGAGGTTGTTACCTTCGCTCGCGAAGCGAAAAGCAGGATTAGGCATTTGGTTACGTACATGTGGAGTGTGTGTGGCGTACGTGTGGCGTACTTGTGGAGTGTGTGTGGCGTACGTGTGGAGTGTGTGTGGGCTGTGGAGTGTGTGCGGGGTACGTGTGGCGTACGTGTGGCGTATGTGTGGAGTGTGTGTGGGGTACGTGTGGCGTACTTGTGGGTCCACACGGGTCCATAGGCAGATGACAGCCTCAGTTTCTCGCAATACCACGAAAACGCCTCAGCGGGCAAGCTACGGGCGTAAACTGACAGGTCCGTCTGATCAAACGACAGCTTTCCCGCCATGTTGTTTATGCCACCTAAGATGGTGGCCGGAACTGGTTGCCATGGACGACGCTCACGCGATGCAAGGCCTCTATCGGCTGGATATTGTCATTTATTGAAACGAAGACGTTCTTTGTCGGGTTCGTGTGAAGCAACCAGAAGGCCTACAGAGCTGCGGGTGGTCTCGTAAGTTAGACCTGGATCCTATCTCGTTTGTCATGAAGTTGTAAGTGTCTGTGATAATCTGGTGGACTGGGAGAAGAGATCGTGGGAGACCATCGGCCTGTTAGACCACTTGCGCATGCGCATTCGACGCATTGGAATGTTTGAGGGTACGGCGAGGCCATCTCGAGAACGAAATGGCAATCTATAATATGCTTGAAGAACTTAATGATTTTCAGAATAAATACATTTTAAAACTAGAACGGGCACTCGGTAGAGCGCATACCTTCGCCGCAGCTACTTTTGTTGCCAAAATAAAATTTTTGAGGTTGAAATGATCGCGGGAGATTGCGTTATAGTGATGACGTCCTGGATGGACATCTTCTTCTTCAGTCGCGCATAACTTTGAGTGAAATACGATCGAGTTAAAAATAGTCAGAATTTGAGCAAATCTGTTTCATTCGTTTGTTAATATGCCTCATCTATTGTCAAATCTGCAATTATAATTTTTTTTGAGGTTGAAATGATCGCGGGAGATCGCGTTATAGTGATGACGTCCTGGATGGACATCTTCTTCTTCAGTCGCTCATAACTGAGTGAAATACGATCGAGTTAAAAATAGTCAGAATTTGAGCAAATCTGTTTCCCAAAATCTAATCAAATGTGTCCCGTATAATAACCAATCATCCCACCAAATTTCATGCAATTCGGTTGAATACTTTTTGAGTTATGCGATTAACATACACACACACAGACATACAAATAAATACACAGCGATCAAAACATAACCTTCCGCTTTTGCGAAGGTAAACATACAAATAAATACACAGCGATCAAAACATAACCTTCCGCTTTTGCGAAGGTAACAAGGGTTATGACGTCAGAGTGTCATGTCGCATATCACAAGATTGGGCATTGAATTCTGAACATTTTGGCATTAGTTTCATACAAATTGGACACAAATTGACCGCGCTATGGTAAAAAGACGATTTTGACCTTTTCATGACCTTGACCTTTGACCCGATCGATTCCAAAATCTAATCAAATGGTTCCCGGATAATAACCTATCATCCCACCAAATTTCATGCGAATCGGTTGAATACTTTTTGAGTTATGCGAATAACATACACACACACACACAGACATACAAATAAATACACAGCGATCAAAACATAACCTTCCGCTTTTGCGAAGGTAATAAATACACAGCGATCAAAACATAACCTTCCGCTTTTGCGAAGGTAATAAATACACAGCGATCAAAACATAACCTTCCGCTTTTGCGAAGGTAATAAATACACAGCGATCAAAACATAACCTTCCGCTTTTGCGAAGGTAATTAACCTGAAATTGCAGACAGAATTATTTATTTTATCTGAGAAGCTAAACGAATCTTCTTCTTCTTTAGTACCTCAAACTTTATGTGAAATGCGATCGATTTTTAAAAATCAGAATTTGAGCAAATCTGTTTCATTCGTCTGTTAATATGCCTCATCTCTTGACAAATCTGCAATTATAATTTTTTTTGAGGTTGAAATGATCGCGGGAGATTGCGTTATAGTGATGACGTCCTGGATGGACATCTTCTTCTTCAGTCGCGCATAACTTTGAGTGAAATACGATCGAGTTAAAAATAGTCAGAATTTGAGCAAATCTGTTTCATTCGTTTGTTAATATGCCTCATCTATTGTCAAATCTGCAATTATAATTTTTTTTGAGGTTGAAATGATCGCGGGAGATCGCGTTATAGTGATGACGTCCTGGATGGACATCTTCTTCTTCAGTCGCTCATAACTTTGAGTGAAATACGATCGAGTTAAAAATAGTCAGAATTTGAGCAAATCTGTTTCCCAAAATCTAATCAAATGTGTCCCGTATAATAACCAATCATCCCACCAAATTTCATGCAATTCGGTTGAATACTTTTTGAGTTATGCGATTAACATACACACACACAGACATACAAATAAATACACAGCGATCAAAACATAACCTTCCGCTTTTGCGAAGGTAATAACAAGCTTGTGTTCATTATTTACAAAAAAAAAAGGCCTACAAGTCCCATTGGCTGTCTTTAATTTCTCTCTGGACGGCGCCATGGCAGATGAGGAGGACCGCAAGGCATGAGGACACAAAAAAACCTTTATATGTGCAATCCATGCTTTTCAAAAAACAAAAACAAAAAAAAAACACATCGCCGCATCAATTCTGGAACCGCCCCCCCCCCCCCCCCTTGCTGCTATAACAGCTCCATTCTTCTGGGAAGGCTTTCCACCAGATCTCGGAACATTTCTGCGGGGATTTGCTTCCATTCAGCCACAAGAGCATTAGCGAGGTAGGGCACTGATGTTGGGCGATTAGGCCTGGCTCGCAGTCGGCGTTCCAATTCATCCCAAAGGTGTTCGATGAGGTTGAGGTCAGGGCTCTGTGCAGGCCAGTCAAGTTCTTCCACACCGATCTCGACAAACCATTTCTGTATGGACTGCGCTTGTGCATGGGGGAATTGTCATGCTGAAACAGGAAAGGGCCTTCTCTAAACTGTTGCCAAAAAGTTGGAAGTACATAATTGTCTAGAATGTCATTCTATGCTGTAGCGTTAAGATTTCCCTTCACTGGAACTAATGGGCCTAGCCCGAACCATGAAAAACAGCCCCAGACCATTATTCCTCCTCCACCAAACTTTACAGTTGGCACTATGCATTCGGGCAGGTAGCGTTCTCATGGCATCCGCCAAACCCAGATTGGTCCGTCGGACTGCCAGATGGTGAAGCATGATTCATCACTCCAGAGAATGTGTTTCCACTGTTCCAGAGTCTAATGACGGAGAGCTTTACACCACTCCAGCCAACACATGCCATTGCACATGGTGATCTTAGGTTTGTGTGCGGCTGCTCAGCCATGGAAACCCATTTCATGAAGCTCCTGATGAACAGTTGTGCCGACGTTGCTTCTAGATGCAGTTTGGAACTCAGTAGTGAGTGTTGCAACCAAGCACAGACGATTTTTACACGCTTCAGCACTCTGCGGGCCCGTTCTGTGAGCTTGTGTGGCCTACCGCTCCTAGACGTTTCCACTTCATAATAACAACACTTACAGTTGACCAGGGCAGCTCCAGCAGGGCAGAAATTTGACGAACTGACTTGTTGGAAATGTGGCATCCTAATGACGATGCCACGTTGAAAGTCACTGAGCTCTTCAGTATGGCCCATTCTACTGCCAATGTTTGTCTATGGAGATTGCAATTCTGTGTGCTTGATTATATATACCTGTCAGCAATAGGTGTGGCTGAAACAGCCAAATCCACTAATTAGAAGGGGTGTCCGCATACTTTTGGTCATATAATGTAAGAAAGCTAAATTTGAAACGGTTTTTTAAATATCACGTACACAAAAGTACATGGACTGATGATCGGTCAGTCGGTCGGATGGAGTTCATTTTAATGTCCCCCGTCTCCAACCTTGTGGGAGAGGCGGGAGACAAAAAAGAGGAACCTCTCCAATATGTTGCTGCACTCCCACCTCCTGACAAATGAGTAAAGTTCATGTGAATGAGATTACACAGAGGTAGTAATCCAAGATGATAGTAACACATCAGACAACACAACACAAACAACAGGCATTTTGAAGCCATTTTCCCTGCTAGAGCGGGGTTAGCCTTGACATTTCAGACAAATTATCAAAATTGAAATTCCAACCTGGGAGTAAGACATCGTGGTATACGCTTAGAGTAGAGTGATTTAAACATTTTGTATCAAAAAAGGTTTTGTTTTCAAATCATTCAAAGGTAAAAGCCCAACAAAGATACACTTTAATGGTCTCAAATACAAAATTGGGACTTTTATTAAGTTTATCCACAAGATATATCCAATACAAGACAAGTCGAACGAGAGCTTGGATTTGTGCCAGGCTTTCTGTGCGACTCGGATCATAACTTCAGTCATTACTCACACAAGGAAAGTAGTCGTGCTGCTGGGGTGGGTGTATCTACATCTTACTATAATTCACCAAATGTCCGTCTGTCTGTTCGAAGGCACCGTAAAAACTGCTGAACCGATCGCAAAGATATTTTGGGTGGGTAATCCTGGGACCCCTGGGAGTAAAATAGGCTATTTAGTTTTCCCAATTTCAGCTTTGGTCTCCAGAATTCTCAGGTTTGGACTCCCGCATAACATTCGCGTTCGCATAACGTTCATTGTGACGATGTTCTCATTGTGACGATGTTGTGACGATGTATGTGTTCACGGTAGTGTTTGACGTGACGGTGTGAACGTAATTTCGTAATGTTTTTCGTTTCGTAATCCTTTAATGAACGTTTAATGTTTAATGAACGTGTAATGTTTAATGAACGTTTAATGCCCTTCGATGTCCGGGGCCGCAAGCGCGCTACACTGGACGGGCCAGCGTGTACCTTGCCCTTCGCCGTCAGGCTCGGTAAACCGCTGAGCCCCATCCGTGATGGGGACTGGGGCTTGAGACAGTGTCCCACGAACGAGGAATTCCCAGTAAGCGCGAGTCATCAGCTCACGTTGATTAAGTCCCTGCCCTTTGTACACACCGCCCGTCGCCGCACAAACATCACAATGAAACACAATCACAATTCACATATTCGTGCAATTCGAATAAATACGAATAAATAAATTCGAAATTACAAATGATTAACTGTTTTGATTTTGATGATTTACGTGTGATATGATTTGACGGATGTTTATATGAATCGTTTAAAATAAAAAAAATTCTGCCTTCAATTTCTGATATTTTGCCTTTTCATTTCGGCTTCCCAATTGAAGCCCCGCCCGTAGGGCGGGTACCGTTGCTTGTCGAGTTAATCACAATGCTTTCCAACCCTACAGGTTCCCCCAGAATTATCCCAGGAAGTTACTTTCTTTTTCGGGATCCCGTGAATGACTTACCTCATCTTGGAATTCTCCGGCGCACACTAAGATTGCTATCCTATGACAATTTTTTCTTAGAATTGTATTCTTAACCAGGACTGGAGCTTGAATTATGTCCACACCTGTCGTGATGAAAAATACCCAAATGTCACCTGCAAGTAGTTAGGCTTACACAGGTAGCACAGGAAGGAGCCACCTATGCTTTCTGCACAGTGTACCGGTCTCAAATGTCTTGCTGGAAGATGACATCTTCATTGCTAAAAGTGGACGGCATGATGATGGGTTGCATTGCAAGATGGCCGAGCACACAGTCCCATTCAGCCAAATGAGACCTCATCCCTCGAATTATATCTCCATGGGGTAGGGAACCACCAGAAACATACAAGACCAGAGAATGGCTGTGGAAATCTCCTTTGTGAAGTTTGTCGCTGAACACAACCTGGCTTCCCTTGCCACAGACCACGTCTCTTGGTGAGAAAAAAAAGTAATGTTTCTGGATAACAAGCAAGATCATTGCTCAGTAAGACCAGCAACCATGGCAACCCAAAGATTCAATGGAAAGTTCGCCATTGGTAGTGTAGCCCGTATTTTTCTTTCAGAGCTGGAAGGTGGGGTGGTAAGAACAGCCACTGGGATGAAGAGCTTGTTTGAGAGTGCACCTGTTCTATGAGACCAGCGTTTTGAGGATGTTGGCTAAAGTTCCTCACAAGGACAGGACACCGAGTGATTGGCTATTCCGTGACTGGAGCCATTGTTTGCCTTTGCAAGCGGTTTACGATTGAGAGTTCAGATGGGGTGCATATGCAACAGTTGCGGAGTACCTCACCTTCTGCGTCACTCGCCATTCATCATCCGTCATAACTTTGACCCAACAGCTGAAGCCGCCATTAACCGTTTCTGGTCAGCAATGTTGGAGCGGACAGTAGTGGGTGATGCCTCCCTCTCTAACCTACCCGAAGCTATCGTGCCTCGCCCAGATCCTTGTGCTGCTTCCTCGCTCACTCATGTCCTGACCCGAAGCGCCTATTTACCATAGTTGGGGGAAGGGGAGAACGAAACCATGTGACACTCTCTTAAGCCCGTCCACGACACGTGACCTTGTCACTGCCAGGATGAAGTACGATAAACCCTGCTAGGCCCCACAAGCAAAGACCTGATTGTGAAACTCCAGCAAAGTTCAACTAATCACTGCAGCCTCAAAGGGCATAGTCCATAAGCTGCAGAACATAAGAAACGACAATTGGCTTCGAACAGACGTCATTCTAACCACGTGAATACTTTACACGTGATGGCATTGCACAGAGATTTTAAAAAAACGTTACTGCAGTACTTACGAAGAAGAACCCTAAATTATTTGTTGTATTTTTTTTCAGGAAGCAAGTTTTTTTGTTTTGTTTCTTGAAGAAAGTTTTGTTTCAGGAAGTTTTTTTTCAGGAATCTCATAATTCAGAAAGATTCACCATCATAATATGTATATGTATATGTATATATATATATATGTCTGTCAGGGCTTGGCATGTATGAGTCACCCCCACAGGTACAGACAGCGTGGTTGTTCAGTCGTCTCAACTGTGGTATCTTGTGCTGACGTCATATGCACGCCACAACAATAAAAAAAAAATGCCGATTCACCGGAGCACGGGCTTGATGTGGTGACACCATTATGGTTGAGATATTTTTGGACTTTCCAATGATTATTCACCTTTTGTGGAAGGTGAGCATAGTGCAATCCCCGAGCGCTTATACGACAGGCCGATGCCCACGCGGTGTTAGGGACACGCCGCCCCAAAGGTGGGGTATTAGAAACATATTAGATCCCACTGTTTCATCCAACATGATCTTTCCCAACACCGAATGTCATATGGTGAGGAATGAACAAAGACCGACAGCACATTCACCTTATCACGAGATCCTCTCACAAACATCACAACCAGGACGAATGGACACAGGTATCCAATCACCGATCCATACCTGAGCTATCTTCCATTCCTGCCAATATTCATGTACCTCACTATCCACAATCCTTCTAGGTACCCATCAAACTTATATTTAAACTTATCTAATCTTCCTGCTGCTGCCACCACCTTTCTTGGGAGACCATTCCATGCATTAGCTACTCAGAGTGAAACACCCTTGCCTTAGTACTTCTTTATTATTCTCAGGCTTTGGCCCCTAGCTCTACCATTGTCTATTGTGCTGAATAATTATTCCGCACTTGTTTTGTCTATACACCATTATCTTAAACATCTCGATCATATTCCCTTGTAACCGCATCCTTTCTAATATATAAAGCCCTGTCTCCTTCAGCCGCTCCTCATAGCTGAGTCTAGTTAGGCCCAGAATCAATCTGGCCTTTCCCCACTGAATCCTCACTCTGGCACTTGTCTGGGAAGTTGTCGTTCAACAACACTCGCACATTCGAAGCGTTGTGCCAGGGAGCACCGTCTTGCTGGGAAAAGGTGCTATCTGGAATGTTTAATCAGCTCCATTGACTCGCTTCCTCAATAAAAGGACCAATGTCCCTCCATCAGATATTGCGAGATGATGGCATCTCGTAAGATTGTGGATTAAACATTGTTTTGTCATTTCATTTTTACGTTGTGTAATACATTATATGCTGTATGAGGAAGATAATTGATTTAGGATTATTTATTTACACCATTTAGTGACACACAATCACTTCTTCTTTAATGACCACAATTATTCCCACATTCTTGTGGAGTTGGATGAAGGACTTGGGGTTGGGAGTGGGGAGAGTTGAGGAATTGGGTATCGGAGGGGAGACTTGAGGACCTGGGGGAGGGGAGAGAGTTGAGGACTTGGGGGCGGAGAGAGAGTTGAGTACTTGGGGGGGGGGGGGAGGGGAGAGAGTTGAGCATTTTGGGGGGGGGGGGAGGGGAGAGAGTTGAGGACTTGGGGTTGGGAGTGGGGAGAGTTGAGGAATTGGGTATCGGAGGGGAGAGTTGAGGACCTGGGGGAGGAGAGAGAGTTGAGGACTTGGGGGATGAGGGGGGGAGAGTTGAAGACTTGGGGGGGCGAGAGTTGAGGACTTGGAGAGCGGGAGGGGGGAGAGTTGAGGACTTGGGGAGCGGAAGGGGGGAGAGTTGAGGACTTGGGGTTGCGAGTGGGAATTGGAGGGGAGAGTTGAAGACTTGGGGGGGGGGGGAGAGTTGAGGACTTGGGGGGGGGGAGAGTTGAGGACTTGGGGAGCGGGAGGGGGGAGAGTTGAGGACTTGGGGAGCAGAAGGGGGGGAGAGTTGAGGACTTGGGGTTGCGAGTGGGAATTGGAGGGGAGAGTTGAAGACTTGGGGGGGGGGGGGAGAGTTGAGGACTTGGGGAGCGGGAGGGGGGAGAGTTGAGGACTTGGGGAGCGGGAGGGGGGAGAGTTGAGGACTTGGGGAGCGGGAGGGGGGAGAGTTGAGGACTTGGGGAGCGGGAGGGGGGAGAGTTGAGGACTTCGGGAGCGGGAGGGGGGAGAGTTGAGGACTTGGGGAGCGGGAGGGGGGGAGAGTTGAGGACTTGGGGAGCGGGAGGGGGGAGAGTTGAGGACTTGGGGTTGCGAGTGGGAATTGGAGGGGAGAGTTGAAGACTTGGGGGGGGGGGGGGGAGAGTTGAGGACTTGGGGGGGAGAGTTGAGGACTTGGGGTTGGGAGTGTGGAGAGTTGGGGTTGGAGGGGACAGTTATGGATCGAAAAGGAAAAGAGTTGGTGACTGGATGGTGGGGAGAGTTGAAGACTTTGGGTTCAGGGTGGGGGGTTCATTTAATCAAGCAACATCTTTACGGAGCACATATCTAGACAATATTAAATTCCCAATATGTTTAACTGTTCCATGCATAATATTCATTTTACATTATTGTTGAAGTGACAGTCTGCATTGTGTGGAATTTCCGCGGGTACCTGCTTGTTAAAAATTATGTTCCAAGATCAACTGCCATTCTTTCCTTTATATTCCTGATGGACACCCTCTTGTGCAAGGCCGTAGGTGTTGTGTGATGTGACCTGCTTTCCGATGGCTCCCCCCACCTTCACGCCCCTCAAAGGTAGTGCATTTCCAGGAAATCCCCATTTACCTGTCTGGGTGGACTTGAACGATTAGAATTAACTTATTCAAACATCCAACAAGCCTGTTATGGAGCTGCTGACGTTATTATGCTTTACTGACAGGTCACTGCACATGACTCTCAAAATGTTGTTCTTTCTTTATGATCAGTTTTTGAAGCCTCTGATGTGGCTCCACTTGTCGTTCATGGTTTTGCCATCTACTGCAGTGTCAGCATGGGGAGTTCTGTGGGTACAAGATCAACGTTTATAACCTTGCAGTGACACTGCCACTGTTTCAACCATGTTACTCACCACTAACTATCTGTCAGCAGGCCTCAATTGTTGTTGGCAGTCTTAACCACTCGGCATCTATTTCACGTTCTGTACTCGAGATGGTGGGCAAACCCCTTGATATATAAATCCAGCTTTGAAAAATGCAATCTGCTTGACATCACTCACTCACTCACTCACCGCAGGCAGGTTGGTGGTTTTTCTGTCTTCTACCGACTCCTCTCCGGCCTTGCTCCCCCAGCTCTCTCTGTGCTCTGTCCCCCAAATATTCCTTCAGGTCGCACAAGATCTGCCTGCAATCCTCCTATGTTTAAACTGCCAAAATCAAGACTCTCTGCTCACCTTCACTCCTTCATTCCTCTTTTCTCCCGCCTCTGGAACAAACTCCCCCACTCCCTTCAATCTCACTCCTCCCTCCAGGTCTTTAAAACAGCTGTTCATCACCATCTCTTATCTTCCCCGTTCCAAAACCTTGATCTAGTCAGGTTCACTATGTCAATAAATTATATTTCGTTCAAAATCATGGTAGATTAGCAAACCTATACATTTTTGGAAAGGTTATAGCATAAGGAAACTAAAAATCAATGTTTACATTTGGAGAGATACCTGTATGGCGGCCATTTTGGATTTTCAAAATGGCCACTGTAAAATACATATTTTGTTCTATTTCTGCCTCTAATTACCCTAAAAACTTTTTAAAATATACTAAACCTATATTTTCAGGGACAAGGAATCCAATGAAAGTATCAAATTAGTGCTATGGGGAATGGTAAGACACGGATCAAAGGTTTTGAATTGCAAAATACTGTTGAAGGAACTGCGCTCCAACGCGAGTCGAAAGAATTGACGCGACCAAAGACGGAATTCGTCCGAGTTGCTTTATTGAAACAAAACAGCTCAGGTATTCTGACAAGCCCGTTTATCGGGCAGCAATATATATACACATTTATGTCGGGAAGTTTGCCCGGCAAAAGCTATACCGGGCATGCCCGGGTGTCAAGGGCGAGCCTTGGAAAGGCGAGTCTGGACCTGCCCGGGCGTGTTTGACTGCGGCCTGGCAAGTCGAGGCTGGGCGTGCCCGGGCGCTCTGGGCGAGCCCTGGAAAGGCGATAGCGGGCATGCCCGGACGCTCTGGGCGAGCCCTGGAAAGGCGATAGCGGGCATGCCCGGACGCTCTGGGCGAGCCCTGAAAAGGCGATAGCGGGCATGCCCGGACGCTCTGGGCGAGCCCTGGAAAGGCGAGAGCGGGCATGCCCGGGAAAGACGAGACCGGGCGTGCCCGGGAGGTTCGGGCGTGCCCGGGAACAGTGAGTCCGGGCATGCCCGGGAGAGGCGCGTCTGGCCGGTGCAAGGCGATTGTGTGCATCCAGCGGTAACCGCTACACTGTCTTTATATTCGCGATAAGTTGCATAATCAAATACATGTTATCATTTTGTACAGGCAGTTAATAACATCAAAATGTGTCACAATAATTCATATCACCAAACATACACAGGCAGTCAGCAAAATCATATATACACATGCAGTCAGTACAACTTCACATCTACACAGGCAGTCAATGACAAAATATACACAGGCAGTCAATGGCATCAAACATACACGATTACAGAATATGCCATTCAGAGTTCGTCATCACTGTCCTGTGTGTCGTATCCGACAATATAGTCCGCATCGTTTTCACAGTCCGTTCCACACAAGCAAAGGTCGGTCAAATTGATTGGCAAATCGAATTGGTCGAATGGTCGATCGAATCGAATTCGATGAATCGAATCGAATCGAATCGATCGAATGGTCGAATGGTCGAATGGAATTGGTCGATTGGTCGAATTGGTCGAATCGAATTGGTCGGAATTGGCAAATGTAAACATTGATTTTCAGATTTTCCATGTAATAACGTTTCCAAAAATGTATAGGTTTGCTAATCTACCATGATTTTGAACGAAAAAACATGGTGAACCTAACTAATCTTTTCTACCTCTGTTAATTCACCCCAGATCCACTTTTTTGAAATTCCAACTTCTTTCCTGGAAGTCCTTGCAGTGTTCATATGTTTTATACCTCTCCCACCTCCCCCCAAGCCCTCTCCCTCCCACATTTCTCCCGATGTCCCTGCTCTCAAATGTTGTGTTTGTGTCCTTCCCCCTCTCTCCCCATCTTGTCTACCGCTCCCCTTATTTTGTGCTTTATGTGTCGGTTTGACTTTTTGTGTGATTAATGTTAGCTCTTTCACGAGCCTCGATCTTGTATAAAAAAATATAAAAAAACCTCGTTGTGGTGGTGGTTCTATGGTACCGCCCTGCATAGATCTCTCTCAATTTAACAACACTGTAGAGTTAGGTTTGAGGGGTTTTCTTGCTGCTGAATTCTTAGGTGAAGTCATGATGTTTTATTTGTTTATTTCTTTATTTTCCTTTAATGAATATCAAAAAAACAAAATGTGAGGTCGATTTCATTCATTTAATCGACTCTACGAGTGTAAAAGTCTAGAAACCAATCCCTGTGTACACTTTGCATTCCAGCTTTCTACCTGTGCTTCCTTTCAATGAATTACCTACATGACCTCAATTATATTCATTAAAATGGGTTTCACTTTGAATTGCTACACAATGGAAGATGCCCTAAGAAGCATGCCCAACAACCAGCTGGCAGGACTGCCTTGTGGTACACACACTCACCTCTAAGCTGTCTAGCCTGGGTTTGAATCCCGACCCAGCTTTAAACTGTCATCCCGGTGTTTCACAGGTGGGGTGATTCATCAACGTGTGTGCCATCCCTTGGAAGGGTATTAAACTGGGAGTCCCGTGACGGACAGGACATCCAGTTAAGGATCGTTAAAGACTCCATGGTGTCCTTTGTGAAGAGTAGGCGATCTATCTCTGGCACCATGGTCAAATTACAAATTCCTGCCCTGGCCTACAGGGGGCACTACCTCAGCGGTACAGCTGCACTCCCAGCAATGATGCAAACCAGCAGCACCAGCAAACCAGCAGATGCAACCTGCAGCCACAATGAATTTTTATTTTAAGGCCATTTTCCCTACTAGAGCGGGGGTTAGCCTTGCGGGCCCCATGACAATCTTCTCCATTTTGCCCTATTTTCTACATCTCCCCTGGTTAACCCCCTTGCCCGCATTTCTTCTTCAACCATCTTTAGCCAAGTCTTTCTCGGTCTTCTCCGTCCTCTACTTTCTTCTACATTCATTTCCATCACTCTTCTCAACCAGTCACTTTCATCCTTCCTCAACACATGACCAAACCATCTCAACCTGTTTCTCTTCACAGCATCCATCACAGGCTCTATTCCCATCATCTTTCGCAATTCATCATTTGTCTTCCTCTCTCTCAACGATACTCCGCACATCCAGCGAACCATTCGCATTTCCACCCTTTCCAACCTTCATTGCTGCTCTCCGTTCATTACCTTCGCAAAAGCGGAAGGTTATGTTTTGATCGCTGTGTATTTATTTGTATGTCTGTGTGTGTGTGTGTGTGTATGTTATTCGCATAACTCAAAAAGTATTCAACCGAATTGCATGAAATTTGGTGGGATGATTGGTTATTATACGGGACACATTTGATTAGATTTTGGGAGCAATCGGGTCAAAGGTCAAGGTCAAGGTCACGAAAAGGTCAAAATCGTATTTTTGTTGTTCTGTTCCCTACACTCCCATGCCAAGTACAGAACAGTAGCTGCGGCGAAGGTATGCGCTCTACCGAGTGCCCGTTCTAGTTACCCATGTCTCGCTCCCATAAATCATAACACTTCTTTGAGAACTGAAGTGAATGAATGAAGTTTAATAATAATTGCCTTATTATTGCAATCACTAAAAAAATAAAACAAGAAGACGTCTTGCGGAGCACAATACTTGCAAAATCTGCCCCCCATCCTGAAGAAAAAAAATTCTATTGATACAGCAAATTGTCCATTTCATCAAGATTAAAATTGACTATCTTGATCAAAGCTCGGGTCAATAGGAAGAAAAGTGACGATTTTTCAGATGAAAAATGATGATTTTGGAAGGTTGACCTTGAGTTGACCTTTGACGTTTTGACCTCGAGAATCGTTTGTTTCCCTATTTATTGACTCAATATGCAAATGCTGTTCAATTTTCAAGTCAATCGGATGAAAATTGAGGATTTTAAAAACTTGGCCTATGTTGACCTTTTGGCCTATGTTCACCTAAAATATAATTTGTGGTTGAATTTAGTGACCAGATATGCCGGCTAGGGTGCCGGCTTAGGATCCTACGATCCTGGGTTCGAATCCCGGTCGATCGCTGAATTAACTCCAGGGGGGTTGACTCAGCCTGTCATCCTTCCGAGGTCGGCTAATTGAGTACCAGTTCACTGGTAATTCCCTGTTTGTCGTTAAAGGCGGCAAAAAGGGTTGGCGTCAGGAAGGGCATCCGGCCGTAAAACATTGCTTCAAAAAGGGGACCGAAAAACAACAACAACCACGGTTCCCGAAAAAGGCCAACCCCCGCTTTGCGGGGAAAAATGGCCTCTAAAGGTGGTTATATTTTTTATGTTTTATATGCAAGTCCTTTTCAAATTTCACGTCAATTGGATGAAAATTGAGGATTTTAGAAATGCGGCCTATGTTGACCTTTTGGCCTATGTTGACCTCAAATATACATGGTGGTTGAATTCAGTGACCAGATATGCAAGTCCTCTTCAAATTTCAAGTCAATCGGATGAAAATTGAGGATTTTAGAAATTTGGCAAAGTTGGTGACCTTTGGCCTATGTTGACCTTTTGACCCCAAAACCAAGAGGCTTCTTGCTTTTGACGAACTCTACCATTTGGTGAAGTTTCGTGAAGATCGGTTGAAAATTGTGACCTGCAGGCCGGTGACAAACAAACAGACAGACAGACAGACAGACAAACAGACAGACAGACAGACAGACAGAACCACAAACGCAACCGACCAATACACTTGAAAAATCTTCGATTTTGCAAGTAATAATGGATGGCCTCCTCTGCTAAAAACAAGCTCACTTGTCCTGAGATCAATCTGCAGGTGATGGTACATTTCGTGGGCCGGCAAGTTCTCAAAGAAGAGATGGCATCGAGGAGTCTGTCGTCTTCCGCACGAGTGAGCTCCCAAAGTTCTTGTGCCAGAAAATGTACCTGGAAAATCTGTCTCCACTCACAGGCCACAGATGGATGGCTAGGCAGAGCAGGTGACTTTGTTAAAGGCTGCATGCGCTCTGGCATACCACAGAAACTCAATCTTGAGCATAATAGACGCTTTGAGCAATCCAAAGAAAGTAAGCATTTCGCTTGTTGTACTCGAATATGACCTTCAATTGAAACCCAACTGTTTTTTGGAGTCTCGTCGGCTCCTACGGTAGTTACAGTTGCAGTCAAGCAGTGGTTCTAATGAAGGAACCTGTGCTCAATGCATTCAGGGATTTTTCTGCAATGCTGTAAAGGCCTAACTCTGACGAAGAAGACTAGGGGATCTTCAATGTCCACAATGCATAATTTAAAGCCAGCTTAACAATCCCCCAGACATTGCAGAAAGTTTGGCAATACCATATCCTCTGCTGCCACTGCGGCGTATGAGAATTTACGTTGCATCCGATTATACCAGGAATCAAAGCCAGGAAGGACCACACCCTTTAAGGTTATGACCGAGAGGTGTGGTAGAATGACAAGAGACATTCTCCAATGGAATCGCTCCGTGTGAACAAATAACAGTGCATCACGTAAGCAGCAAGGTGGAATTTCCACCTGTACGAGTACTGTTTTGACGCGTTGCATGTCTGCATGTCCCGTTTGTTACATCAGCTTCGGTATCAACACAACAGTCGGCGTTGTGGTGCTACGGGTGCGCATGAAAGGTGTGGCGTGGATGCTGTGGGTGTGCAGTGGTGGGCGTTTGGTGGAGATGGGAGAGAGGGAAGCCAGGGAGATCGTTTTTGTCGGGAATGACGCAATTGGGTATGTGGCCTCTCCGTTTTGTGGCAGGGATCAAAAAAGAGGATTTTGTGTCGTTTCAGAGGGGCTCAAGCGAGGGATATTTATGGAGTAATATAAGGCGTTTTGTCGGGTCATGATGGAGGGATAATGGTTGTGGAGCATATGGGAAGAATATATTCTGGGGACTTGAAACCTCGGAACGTTGGGTTATCGACTCTCCCGAGAATGGGGGCTGTGCGGAATTCACAGGTAAAGCGATAGATCATGTTAACCTATAGTTGGAGAAACGATGCAGGCAGCATGGATTTGGGCTTAACAAGCATTGGGAATGTTTCGGGGACGTAGGGATTTTTTTCTGAATGATGATGCAGTGGAAATTGAAGAACTTTTAAATGGAAATTCTCAATTTCATTCATCCCTTCGGGTCTTCAAGACAGCTGTTCACCACCATCTCAAATCATCCCCCATCCAAAACCATGATATTTTCTACCCCTGTTAACCTCCTCTCCCCCCCTCCCCCACCCATCCCCCCCACAACCCCAAGCTAATCTCTTTCCAACTTTCCAGTTTTTCTCACCGAAGAGTTTGCTTCTGTATCCATCTTGTCCCCCCCATGTGCCCTCCCCGACCTCTCATTCCCCCCACATCCCTTATTTGTGTCCCTCTATTTTGTCCTCTAGCCCTGCTATTGTGCCCCCTCCACCCTCTCTCTATACTGTTCCTTTTATTCTGTGGCATCCTAATCTGTTGTATGTTCTTGCTCTTCCATGAGCCTTGACCTTGTATACAAAAATAAAAAGATGGAATGAAGGCTTTTTTAAACTAGGAGTGTGGAAATGCTGTCGATCGGAGAACTGCTGCTAACGGCACGACTGGTGGCGATGGGCAACAAACGGTGGTTACGAGAGGGAAAAGTTAAGTTCGGTGTATTCTAACGTCTAACCAGGAGTTTAAATAATAAGATGGAAGAGCTTGAGGTTAACTGAAGTAGATAGTGTGGAGTACGATATCGTTGCAGTAAGTGAAACTTGGCTTAATGAGGAGAGTAGTTTGAGTACAGAACGACAATGTTATCCAAGGTGTATATGTCTGATATAAATGGAGGATGGTTGGGGGTCTGGCAATCTGGATAAAATACCATATTGTATCGAGAGAAAGGGATGAATGAGGGAATGAATGTAAGAGGAATTCGGTGTGGATTGAGATTAGTGATTGAAAGAATAGTAAGATACTTGGAGGATATGTTTATCGGGCTCCTGGTATGAGAGGAGCAGGAGAGCGGGGTTCATAAATTCAGAAAAGCCTATGACACCAGGGATAGATAGAGTCCAGAATTGGGGAAAGCAGAACAGAGGAGGATTTTCTAAATATATTCCAAGACTGCTTTTTTAACCAGTTTGTAGAAAAACCCACAAGGGGGTGTTACATCTTTTTCTTCAAGCAAGGATCCCGATATGGGGAGGAGTTGTAGGTAGAGGAACATCTGGGGACAAGTAACCATAACCTAGTGTGCGCAACTACGAGTTGAGATGTGGAGCTCGTATGTTGTTGAGATGTGGGAACCATAACCTAGTGTGTGCAACTACGAGTAGAGATGTGGAGCTCGTATGTTGTTGAGATGTGGGAACCATAACCTAGTGTGTGCAACTACGAGTTGAGATGTGGAGCTCCTGTGTTGTTGAGATGTGGGAACCATAACCTAGTGTGTGCACCGAGTTTAGATGTGGAGCTCGTATGTTGTTGAGATGTGGAACCATAACCTAGTGTGCGCAACTACGAGTTGAGATGTGGAGCTCGTATGTTGTTGAGATGTGGAACCATAACCTAGTGTGCGCAACTACGAGTTGAGATGTGGAGCTCGTATGTTGTTGAGATGTGGAACCATAACCTACTGTGCGCAACTACGAGTTGAGATGTGGAGCTCGTATGTTGTTGAGATGTGGAACCATAACCTAGTGTGCGCAACTACAAGTTGAGTTGTGGAGCTCGTATGTTGTTCAGATGTGGAACCATAACCTAGTGTGTGCACCGAGTTGAGATGTGCAGCTCGTATGTTGTTGAGATGTGGAACCATAACCTAGTGTGCGCAACTACAAGTTGAGATGTGGAGCTCGTATGTTGTTGAGATGTGGAACCATAACCTAGTGTGTGCACCGAGTTGAGATGTGGCGCTCGTATGTTGTTGAGAAGTGGAACCATAACCTAGTGTGCGCAACTACGAGTGGAGATGTGGAGCTCGTATGTTGTCGAGATGTGGAACCATAACCTAGTGTGCGCAACTACGAGTTGAGATGTGGAGCTCGTATGTTGTCGAGATGTGGAACCATAACCTCGTGTGCACAACTACGAGTTGAGATGTGGACCTCGTATGTTGTTGAGATGTGGAACCCTAACCTAGTCTGCACAACTACGAGTTGAGATGTGGAGCTCGTATGTTGTTGAGATGTGGAACCATAACCTAGTCTGCGCAACTACGAGTTGAGATGTGGAGCTCGTATGTTGTCGAGATGTGGAACCATAACCTAGTGTGCGCAACTACGAGTTGAGATGTGGAGCTCGTATGTTGTCGGGATGTGGAACCATAACCTCGTGTGCGCAACTACGAGTTGAGATGTGGAGCTCGTATGTTGTTGAGATGTGGAACCATAACCTAGTGTGTGCAACTACGAGTTGAGATGTGGAGCTCGTATGTTGTCGAGATGTGGAACCATAACCCAGTGTGCGCAACTTTGAGTTGAGATGTGGAGCTCGTATGTTGTTGAGATGTGGAACCATAACCTCGTGTGTGCACCGAGTTGAGATGTGGAGCTCGTATGTTGTTGAGATGTGGAACCATAACCTCGTGTGCGCAACTACGAGTTGAGATGTGGAGCTCGTATGTTGTTGAGATGTGGAACCATAACCTAGTGTGCGCAACTACGAGTTGAGATGTGGAGCTTGTATGTTGTCGAGATGTGGAACCATAACCTCGTGTGCGCAACTACGAGTTGAGATGTGGAGCTCGTATGTTGTTGAGATGTGGAACCATAACCTGGTGCGCGCAACTACGAGTTGAGATGTGGAGCTCGTATGTTGTCGAGATGTGGAACCATAACCTAGTGTGTGCAACTACGAGTTGAGATGTGGAGCTCGTATGTTGTCGAGATGTGGAACCATAACCTAGTGTGCACAACTACGAGTTGAGATCTGGAGCTCGTATGTTGTTGAGATGTGGAACCATAACCTAGTGTGCGCAACTACGAGTTGAGATGTGGAGCTCGTATGTTGTTGAGATGTGGAACCATAACCTAGTGTGCGCAACTACGAGTTGAGATGTGGAGCTCGTATGTTGTCGAGATGTGGAACCATAACCTAGTGTGCGCAACTACGAGTTGAGATGTGGAGCTCGTATGTTGTTGAGATGTGGAACCATAACCTCGTGTGTGCACCGAGTTGAGATGTGGAGCTCGTATGTTGTTGAGATGTGGAACCATAACCTAGTGTGTGCAACTACGAGTTGAGATGTGGAGCTCGTATGTTGTCGAGATGTGGAACCATAACCTAGTGTGCGCAACTACGAGTTGAGATGTGGAGCTCGTACGTTGTTGAGATGTGGAACCATAAACTAGTGTGTGCACCGAGTTGAGATGTGGAGCTCGTATGTTGTTGAGATGTGGAACCATAACCTAGTGTGTGCAACTACGAGTTGAGATGTGGAGCTCGTATGTTGTTGAGATGTGGAACCATAACCTAGTGTGCGCAACTTTCAGTTGAGATGTGGAGCTCGTATGTTGTTGAGATGTGGAACCATAACCTAGTGTGTGCACCGAGTTGAGATGTGGAGCTCGTATGTTGTTGAGATGTGGAACCATAACCTAGTGTGTGCAACTACGAGTTGAGATGTGGAGCTCGTATGTTGTCGAGATGTGGAACCATAACCTAGTGTGCGCAACTTTCAGTTGAGATGTGGAGCTCGTATGTTGTTGAGATGTGGAACCATAACCTAGTGTGTGCACCGAGTTGAGATGTGGAGCTCATATGTTGTTGAGATGTGGAACCATAACCTAGTGTGCGCAACTACGAGTTGAGACGTGGAGCTCGTATGTTGTTGAGATGTGGAACCATAACCTAGTGTGCGCAACTACGAGTTGAGATGTGGAGCTTGTATGTTGTCGAGATGTGGAACCATAACCTAGTGTGCGCAACTACGAGTTGAGATGTGGAACTCGTATGTTGTTGAGATGTGGAACCATAACTGGTGCGCGCAACTACGAGTTGAGATGTGGAGCTCGTATGTTGTCGAGATGTGGAACCATAACCTAGTGTGTGCAACTACGAGTTGAGATGTGGAGCTCATATGTTGTCGAGATGTGGAACCATAACCTAGTGTGCGCAACTACGAGTTGAGATCTGGAGCTCGTATGTTGTTGAGATGTGGAACCATAACCTAGTGTGCGCAACTACGAGTTGAGATGTGGAGCTCGTATGTTGTTGAGATGTGGAACCATA
This sequence comes from Myxine glutinosa, assembly GCF_964187855.1. Taxonomy (NCBI): domain Eukaryota; kingdom Metazoa; phylum Chordata; class Myxini; order Myxiniformes; family Myxinidae; genus Myxine; species Myxine glutinosa. Next base: position 201,571,050 of record NC_136265.1, on the reverse strand, counting down.
ACCTAGTGTGTGCAACGAGTTGAGAGGTGGAGCTCGTATGTTGTTGAGATGTGGATCCATAACCTAGTGTGCGCAACTACGAGTTGAGATGTGGAGCTCGTATGTTGTCGAGATGTGGAGCTCGTATGTTGTCGAGATGTGGAACCATAACCTAGTGTGCGCAACTATGAGTTGAGATGTGGAGCTCGTACGTTGTTGAGATGTGGAACCATAAACTAGTGTGTGCACCGAGTTGAGATGTGGAGCTCGTATGTTGTTGAGATGTGGAACCATAACCTAGTGTGCGCAACTACAAGTTGAGATGTGGAGCTCCTATGTTGTTGAGATGTGGAACCATAACCTAGTGTGCGCAACTACGAGTTGAGATGTGGAGCTCGTATGTTGTCGAGATGTGTTTAGGAGAGTCAAGTAAGGCTGTTAAGAAGGCAAATTTTGAAGGTATGAGAAGAGAGTTAGGTGCTCTGGATTTGAAAAAGCTAACTAGTGGGTAGTCTGTACAAGAGAAATGGACAACCTTCAACGAGAAAATGTGCAGCATGCAGTAGAGGTATTTTCCAGTGAGGTGTAAAAGTAGAGGCAGAAAGAGACTGGGGTGGTAAATCATGGAGGTAAAGAGACCAGGGTGATTAAGGATAAACAGGTAACCATGGAAAGCACACCTAATGTAAAATGTGACAACAATATTATGCAAAGAACAGTTAAATATGTGAATTTAATAAATGATCCGAAATTAATTATCTTCTTTGCGAATGCATAAATACAATGTTAAAACTAGAAGTACACACCATGTTGGCGTTGTTAATAACAGTCGTCTATACTGAAAGTCTTTGAACAAAGGTTGCAGTTCAAGGCGGTCATTTAATTAGAGAAAAACCTTCCTACATTTAGCAGTGACTTAAAAATAACGTTTCATAATAAACTTCAAGGAGTTCCAAAATAAGTTTAAATTGAATTATCGGTGGACTCGCTGATGCAAGTAGTTAAGAGTTGATGGGTTGGCGTTTCAAACCCCCACCAAGTAACGAGTTTACATGAAAGACCTTCATATGGTGCATGTTGCTTTCTTGGTTGACGTTCAACATTAAAAAAAGGATAGAGCGCGGACATAGGAGGGGGGAGGATGGTGAGAGAAGGGGGGAGGATGGTGAGAGAGAGGGGAGGGGGAGAGAGAAAGGGAGGAGCAGGAGAGAGAGGGGAGGGGGAGAGAGAAAAAGAGGAGAGGGGGAGAGAGAAAAAGAGGAGAGGGGGAGAGAGAAAAAGAGGAGAGGGGGAGAGAGAGGGAAGGGCAAAGAGAAAAAGAGGAGCGGGGAAGGGGAGAGAGAAAAAGAGGAGAGGGGGAGAGAGAGAAGGGGAAAGAGAAAAAGAGCAGAGGGGAGGGGGAGAGAGGAAAAGAGGAGAGAGGGGAGGGGAGAGAGAAAAAGAGGAGAGGGGAGAGAGAAAAAGAGGAGAGGGGGAGAGAGAAAAAGAGGAGAGGGGAGAGAGAAAAAGAGGAGAGGGGGGGGGAGAGAGAAAAAGAGGAGAGGGGAGGGGGAGAGAGAAAAAGAGGAGAGGGGGAGAGAGGGAGGGGGAAAGAGAAAAAGAAGAGAGGGAGGGGGAAAGAGAAAAAGAGGAGAGAGGGAAGGGGAAGGAGAAAAAGAGGAGAGGGGGGAGAGAAAAAGAAGAGATGGGAGGGGGAGAGAGAAAAAGAGGAGAGAGGGGAGGGGGGAGAGAAAGAGGGGAGGAGGAGAGAGAAAACGAGGAGAGAGAGGAGGAGGAGAGAGAAAAGGAAGAGAGGGGGAGAGAGAAAAAGAGGAGAGGGGAGAGAGAAAAAGAGGAGAGGGGGAGAGAGAAAAAGAGGAGAGGGGGAGAGAGAAAAATAGGAGAGGGGGAGAGAAAAAAGAAGAGGGGAGGGGGAGAGAGAAAAAGGAGGAGGGGGGGGGAGGTGAGAGAAAAAGAAGAGAGAGGAGGGGGAGAGAGAAAAGGAGGAGATGGGAAGAGGGAGGATAGGGGAGGGAGAGAGAGGGTCGAGCAGAGGGGAGGTGTATGAGTGAAAGAGGAGGGGGTGGCGAAGAAGTTTCCATCTGTATCCATCTTGTCCGCCCCATTCCTCCCCATCCCATTGTTTGTCCAAGTCTCCCTCTATTTTGTCCTTCAACTCTGCTGTTGGTGTCTGCCTCCCCTGCCTCACCTCCCTCCCCCCCACCCCCCCACCCTACCCACCACCATCACTACTCTTCCTTTTGTCCTGTTGCGTCCTGATCCATTCAGTGGTCTAGCTCTTCCACGAGCCTTGATTCTGTATACAAAAAAACTGTCATAGGTTGGAAACCATTGTGCAGACTTGACGTGATGGAGGTTGGGTGTGTGACAAGGACGAAACGATTCGATTTTGATGAAGATCTGGATTTGGATCCGGCCTATCAGTGGGATACAAAAAGTAAACTGTTCAGCCTGGCGGAGGTATGCCCTGTACCGAGTATCGTTTTAGTTTGAAAATTGAATTGGATAGGTATCTGGAAGTGGTGAGGACGTAAGAGCGCTGATATGTTGGCATGATGGATGGCACAGGCTCGATGGGCCCAATGTCCTCCTCCTGTGTTGAAGTTCCTTGTAAACACTTGTAAACAGGACACGTGGAAGTCGTTCGACGCATCAGGTACCACCACTGGCAGTGTTGGCATCGTATGGGTTTTGGGGCTTTGTCTTCGTATTAAAAGATGTCACCAAGGGCTCATCTTCATCACGCATAATATGCAAAGTAGTTCCAATGACATAGTTGGTTGGTGCATCATGCACGTTTTGCATACCTGTAAGACTATCCCGTCATAAATAGATACCCGCTCGGAATGCAAATCAACATTTCAATCTCACAGCATTCCCAGTGACGGCTCGGTTCCCTTTTCAGGCGTGGAGACTGGAAATTGCGAGCTCGGCGGTGGTGGGGAGGAGGAAGGAAGCAATAACGTGCCTTGTACGGTGTAATAATTTGCAAATGCGGAATTAAATGGATAATTTCACGCATGAAAATGGCCGGGGAAAGCACTCTCGGTGTGCCACGGACATGTTACATGGGGAGGTAGCGAGCGAGCAAACGTGATTTTGAAAAAGGAAGTCCTTCGAGGGGAAAGATAGTTTGGTGGAGTTAGAGAAAACATGACTGATCCGTCATCTCGTCGTACTTTTGACAGAGAGAGACAGACAGACGTGGCCTACGTCATGGTTGCCATAATACTTATCCACAAGAATCCCACTTTTGGGATATTTTTCCACATTATATGTCACACGATAGTTTGAGTTAAGGGAAGGTCAGAATCCCAAACAATTTTATTTCCATATCTAGGTTTACTTGAGGCTTTGTGTAGCACACCTTATCTGTTTTGTCTTCAGTATCATGTTTATAAAGTCAGAAACACGAAGGGGGGGGGGGGGGGGGGGGTTGGATTGGCCCATATAGGAGTACAACGGACCACGCTGACCTGGACAGTAGAGAGCAAAATACAACAACAACAACATGCATTTGAAAAGGCCATTTTCCCTGCTAGAGCGGGGGTTAGCCTTGCGGTCCCCATGACAATCTTCTCCATTTTGCCCTATTTTCTGCATCTCTCCTTGTTAACCCCCTTTCCCGCATTTCTTCTTCCACCATCTTTAGCCAAGTCTTTCTCGGTCTTCCCCGTCTTCTACTTCCTTCTACATTCATTTCCATCACTCTTCTCAACCAGTCACTTTCATCCTTCCTCAACACATGACCAAACCATCTCAACCTGTTCCTCTTCACAGCATCAATCACAGGCTCTATTCCCATCATCTTTCGCAATTCATCATTTGTCTTCCTCTCTCTCAACGATACTCCGCGCATCCGTCGAACCATTCGCATTTCCACCCTTTCCAACCTTCGTTGCTGCTCTACGTTCATTACCCATGTCTCGCTCCCATAAATCATAACACTTCTCACACATGCAGCATACACCTTTCCCTTCAGCTTCAACGACACTCCCCTCATCATCAGCACGCCACTCAATTCCCGAAACTTCTTCCATGCACATCTCACTCGAGCAACCGTTGCCGAGTCTGATCCACCTTCTCCATTCAGCATGTCTCCGAGGTAGCAAAATGTTTTCACACCTTCCAGCTTCACGCCGTCTCCAAGATCCAACTCAACATTTCCTCCATCTGCAGCTCCCTCTGTGCACACCTTACATTTGAATGTAGCTGCCACACTGGTTAATGACCCTCTCAGCCCACTACATTTTTGATGAACCCACTCAGCGCACATTGTACACTGAATGGAGTTCACTCCGACACCCTTCCTACACACAGCACAGGGCCACTTCCCAGTTCTTTCCACCTCACCACATGCTTTACCACTTGCCATCACCTTCGTCTTTCCGATATTCACCTTCAGACCTTTTGTCTCCATACATTCCTTCCACGTGTTCATCTTTTCCTTCAGTCCATCCATACTTTCCGCAATCAACACCAGATCATCTGCATACAACAACTCCCACGGTAAACCCTCCTTTACGTTCTGAGCCAGCACCTCCATCACAGCTACAAATAGTAGTGGACTTAGTACCGACCCCTGATGCACTCCCACCTTCACCTCAAACTCACCACTGTTCCCGTCCTTCGTCCTTACAGCTGTGCGTGCTCTTTTGTACATTGCCATCACTACTCTGATCAACCATTCCTCCACTCCTAACGTCCTCAATGCCCATGTCAATACTTTGCGTGGAACCCGATCGAATGCTTTCTCCAGATCAACAAACCCAAGAAACAACTTCTTCCTCTTCTCCATGTACTTCTCCTGCAACTGCCTCACAATGAGAAGCGCGTCTGTCGTTCCTCTTCCTGGCATAAATCCAAACTGCATTTCGTCGATCTTCACTTTCTTCCTTATCCTCCTCTCCAACACCCTTTCCAATACCTTCATTCCATGCTCCAATAACTTTATCGCTCGGTACGAGCCACACTCCAGAGGGTCACCTTTCCCCTTGTATAGAGGGACGAGGGTACTCAGTTCCCAATCCACTGGAATGCGGCCTTCTTTCACCACCAGATTACAGATCTCTGTCATTCTCTTCACACCCCAACTTCCTGCTGCCTTCAACATATCTCCCACAACTCCCGTCGGCCCTCCCGCTTTTCTACCCTTCATTGCTTTTATCGCTTCCTCAACTTCCTTCTCAGTTATCTTCTCTGCCGGTCCTAAAACTGGGTTACTCTCTATGTTGCCATCCCATTCATTCTCTGTATTCAACAGCATTTCCATATATCTTTTCCATCTTCCTTTAATTCCATCTGGGTCGACAACGATTTGTCCCACTTCATCCTTCAAGCAGCTCACCCCCATCACATCACACCTCTCTTTCGCTATCTGCTTTGCAATCCTGAATACCGCTCTCTGACCCTCTTCCGAATCCAAGCGTTCTCCGAACATTTTCCTACATGCCTCCTGCGCCTTTGCTACCTCTTTCTTTGCAGCCTTCCTGGCTGCCTTATAACTTTCATGCTCTGCTGTTTCTGCTCTCGTACCCTTCGCCTTCTGCCACTCCTTGAACTTCTTCCTCTTCTCGTCAATCCTCTTTCCAACTTCATCATCCCACCACCATGTTTCCGAGTGCCTCGGTGGTCCTTTTGTCCATCCACATACCTCACCAACGGCTCCCAACAGACTAGCTTTCATTGACATCCAACCATTTTCAAGCTCAACCACATCATCCTCGACCCTACTCAGCCTCTCTTTTAATGCCTCCCTTACTGTCACCTCTTTCAACCTCCACACCTTCATTCTCGGTTGGTACTTCACCCGCCGAGCTCTCCTCGCACCTTTCACCCTTACGTCGCAGACAACCAAGTGGTGCTGTGAAACAGCCTCCTCCCCCGGGATCACCTTTGTGTCTCGGAGGTGCCCCCTATCTCGCCTAAGCACCATCAGGTAGTCAACGGTTGTCGTCGACCCACCTGACGTGTATGTAACAAGCTTATTATCCTCTTTCTGAAACTGAGTATTACAAATCAACAAATCAGCTCCATCAGCAAACTCCAAAATCCTTTCACCTTCTCCATTTCTCACTCCATATCCGTAACCCCCATGAACTCCGTCAAAACCATCCATACTCCTTCCCACATGTCCATTTAGGTCTCCTCCTACCACAACAACTTCCTCATCTTTCACGTTTTCCATCAGCTTCTCTATCGCACACCAGAACTTGTCCTTCTCTTCATCGCTCCGACCAACCTGCGGAGCATATCCCGAGATGACGTTCACCAAGAGCTTTCCAATCATCATTTTCACCATCATCAACCTATCACTCACTCTAGTCACACTCACCACACTGTCTACAAACTCCTCAGAAAACAGGACACCAACACCATTCACGCCCTCCGGGCACCCTTGCCACACAAACTTGTATTTCTGTCCCTGCCTACCCTTCACCATTCTCACACCACTTCCCTTCCATCTCGTCTCTTGCACACAACATATGTCCACTCTTCTTCTGACCAATACTTCCACCACTTCTCCTGATCTCCCTGTCATTGTCCCTACATTCCATGTCCCAAACCTCAGAAACCGATCTCCACTTCGGGCTGTACCCTGCCCACATGTAGTTGTAATTGTCATGGTTCTCTTTTTGAGGCAATGTTTTTTTTTTTATGGCCGGATGCCCTTCCTGACGCCAACCCTCTTAGTCGCCTCTTCCGACACGCAGGGATACGGCGTACCTATTCTTATCCAGGGTACACACTGGGAAACGTTTAAAACATGGAAATCCTTGGGGGGGGGGGGGGGGGGGGGGATCACCGCTGCGGTTTAAACATATTTAAATAAATATTTAAACAAAACCATGAAAACAATTTGGGAAAAGTCTCTAAGTGAGAACGTGGATTTGAGAAAGCAGGAGCAGAGGTGAAAGAACAAACGAGAATATAGGGGGCGGGGCACAAGTCGAGACGAGGAGGCCGCACGAGGCGCGGACAAAGAAACGACTAATTACACACAAATTTGCAACAACTACAAAACCAAAACCAAATAGAAACACACAATAACACATACACAACAAAATACGCAGCGGAAATTTGACAAAGAAACGAACGGGAAAACACTCAAACTTTGATGCCGTGGAGAGATCAAAGCAAGCCCGGTCGCTCGAGGGACCGGAAGCGGCACCTTCCGGAAGCGGCACAGTAGAGAGCAAAATGAAGAAGACAAAACAACGAGACGGCGAGGAAGACAAAACGACCTTCCTTCAATCGTCGCCATTCAAGAGCAACTAAAGAGTTTTGTTATCCCCACGCTTTTTGAAAAAAAACAAAAAACGAGGGGATATTGTAATCGGCTCCGTCTCAGTCCATTCTTCCGTCCGTCCGTCCGTCCGTCCGTCACGCTACCTCCTCCTAAACAGTTGTGCAGAAATTCACCAATCTCGGTAGTTATGATCGCCACAAGGCACGAAGGTGCAAGGGCAGTATCGTTTTTGGCTCCTCCTCCTGGGGTGGGGTCAAAAGGTCATAGAGCAAAAAATGCAATACAGGCACGTTTAAAAAAAAATTTTTGATGAAACTTTGTGAATGCAATCAACATTGGGGGATGCATGAAATATGTAACGATTTTTGGAATTTGACGCCAGGTGTGTATGTATGCCCCCAGAGTGTCGAGACGTAACAGCCACAGAGGTCAAAACGGGGAAATTTTTTTAACCCAAAACTTGATATTTGGTCAATCCTGGTGGAACTTTATGGTATCTTTCAACTTTTCTTTAGGTGGGTAGCTTGGCGGATTTGCGACGGTGTGCCATTGACTTCACTCTTGGTTGTTTTTTTTGTGAAAGATATGAATGATCGTTTTATTCATATGTTTCACAAAAAAAATAAAATGAAAGTGATGAAAATGATAAAATGTGAAAGATACGAACACCATTAAAAAAAAAATAGGAAATTGGCTGCAAGGCTAATTATATTATTTCTCTATTTCCAAAATAGTTTCTAAAAAATAAATTATTTCGAAAAAAAAAAGGCTGCGGCAGTTGTGAAAACACCACCCTGGTGGTTACAAGTTGTGATTCGAGGCCCCAAAGACAGCGACGAGCGCGTTTCGCAGCAGAGGCAGCCGGGGATTTCAAAGGAGACAAAAACGTTGTAAAACGAGCTCTTTGAAAGTGTTAAGCTTCCTCATTTTGCTTTCCTCTTTGTAATCACACGACGTACAATAAATCACTGACGGTCAACGGATCGTAAATTGTAATCCGTTGACCGTTTGTTTCATGAGTGTGTGTCACCGCCAGCTCACCGTCCTCGGCCAGCCGAGTACCTTGTGGTCTTGGGGAAATCACGTGGAGGCGACATGAACGAGACTTTCTATTCCGTGAGCTGTGATGTCACGCTTGCTTTACATAAATTACAGATAACCGATTCGGTTGTTTTTTTATCGCCACCATGTGTACGCATCCAACACGAATGTGGTATTCCCAACTACATGGAACTCTAGCGGTTGCTTTTGCTGAAGGCGTAATTACTTTATCTCCTAACCCAAGGTGATTCATTTCTCGGCCAGATTCCTAGTGACGTCACGCCGTCACATTCGAGGTTTTGCACACATCAGCGCACCGGCGAGGAAAATTCGCCGCCATTGGAATGATGCAAGTGTGACGCTTTTTGTACAGAAAGCTACGCAATCCACTCTTTGCAAACTAAGAATTGCCAATCGAAGTGACACCGACGGTTATAATAAACGCTCGACTGCTTGGCCTGTGTTACGGCCAAGTTCCAAATCCCTTCCCTAACTATTTAGTCGGGCGTAAGGCCTGGCCAGCCGGTTCGTGAAAGACTTGGGCCAAAACCTTCCTTTGACCCACGCCACCAGAAAGTGGGAATAACTGTGGCTGTTAAGGAATAATAACGATAACGATTGTGGGAACCCTCGTGCGAGTCATAATGCCGTGTCCCCGTCGACGGGTCCTTTGGTGCAGGACGTGGACCAGGTGACCGGAAGGAGCCCCACGGCCTCTTGGCTGGCACACGATGGCGTCCTGTCGCGAAAAGACGCACTTTAACATTCGACGTCCGACAACGCTCGCGGACAGGACAACCGGCTTAACATCCATCTCGGGGACCGAGTGATGCAATGCACCGCCCCTGTAAAACACCAATCGGACGGGTCACAGTCGGGCCGGGAATCGAACCCAGGAGGAGACGGCTCAAAATGTGAGCCGTCCTGTCGGTCTTTGTAAAACACGCTTCTGGGACATAAAATGTGCCTCGGCCTTGTTAATGATAAGATTTACGGTTGAGCGGCACGTTTTGCACACGTGCGGGTTTGAACCCCACCAATTATTCGTACTTCGACCCTGGCATTCGAGGCACCACGTGCTGGGCGCATGATAAAACACACGTGGGCAACGACCACGCAAACGGGGCCATGTCGGGACAAAGGTGAGACTCGAGATTCTGATCCATGAACACGTCTACCTGTCGCCCTGTACTCACGGGCAAGTCGACCCACACGGTGTGTCACGCTTTTCGTTCTTTCGTTTCGCCACAAAGGCTGGAATTACAACCATGCGCTCCCCACCGTGTCCGCCATCCATTTGTCTGCCGTTGATGCAGAACCGCCTCGTGCCGAACTCAGCAAAAAAGAAAGCAAACTCCGCACCCAAAACTTCATGCAGTGACGTCACGCCCTGCGTGCCATCCCAGCGCTGTACCGATGGTTTATATAAACCAATCTGAAGTGGAGGAAAGGTCAATGTTATGTTCTCCCTCTATTTCATTATTGATGAAAATATACCAAGCTAAACCCACGCAAAAGATAGTACAAAAAGATTACTTTTTAATAAGTGACATACGTACTGCATAATGTGAACGCTCAAATTTAATCATTAATAAGGCTTTAATGATAGTTCATAGTCGAGTACAAAGGACATCTACATATAGTAGGGGAGGAAAGTAAGGGAGCCAGGAGATGTATTATATATACATATATAGTATGGATACTTTAAAAAAAAAAAAATATATATATATACAGTATATATACAGACTTGGCATTTAATATGGAATTTTTTTTTTTCTTGACTTGGGTTTACTTTCTTAACTCAGTATATCAATCTGGTGAGTTTCTTTTACACTTTGGTGATTTCTTTGTTAAAAGAACCATGTCACTGATTGTCTGTCGCAGCAAGAAGTCAACAACAGGATTATATCACAGGTGGCGTGGCAAAATGTACGGACAGGTGCATTTGATGATTGGCTTCACAGTCGGGTATACAAGGGTTGTTGCGTTCTGTATTAGTGGAAAACAACTGCTGCACGTCTCCAAAAGTTATTGCCGCTTCCTCTGGAGATGGTCCGTCAACTCGACAATGCTGTTTGTCATGGAGTGGTGGCTTTACGAAATTACGGCATGAAACAGCGTGCTATTGCTCGGCAGTATGGCATCACTCAAGGTCAGGTGTCAAAGATCCTGAAACGAAATGCTCAGAGGGGTGTCCCTACTCCAGTACCGAGGCCAGGACGTCCCCGCAGAACCACAAGGAGGGATGATCGCCAGCTGCACCGGTTAGTCCGCAATGGCCGTACCAAGTCAGCTAATCGGCTTAGGGCTGAGTGGCAGCAACTGACAAATGTGCCTGTATCTAGAAGGCTAGTCAACCAACGACTGGTTCAAGCAGGCTATCGTTCCAGGCGTCCCCTGAGAAAGCCACGCCTGACCAGACAACACCGCCAGCGCCGATTGCAGTGGGCCAGAGAGCACCGTCAATGGCAGCCAGGACACTGGAATCACGTGATCTTCAGTGATGAGTCTAGATTTCTGGTCTATCGTCAAGTTGGCCGCGTCCGAGTGCGCAGACAAGTGCATGAAGCCTACAACAAAGATTGTATAGTGCCAAGGGTCCAAGCTGGAGGTGGTGGGGTGACCGTTTGGGCTGCTTTTCATGCAGGGGGCAAAACTGACCTGGTTGTTCTGAATGGAAACCTGAACCAGTTCAAGTACAGGGCCATTCTGGAAGAAACATTGCTTCCATTTGCTCGTGCAGCCTTTCGAGGAAACTTTGTCTTCCAAGATGACAATGCACGGCCTCATCGTGCTCGCATGATCCAACACTTTCTTGCTGACCGTGGTGTAGAGCATATGGAGTGGCCTGCCATGTCCCCGGATATGAATCCGAGAGAGAACTTGTGGGCAGAATTAACGCGTCAAATCGACAACTTGGCCAGCAGCCGACCTCTGTGCGTGAATTGCAGCAGGCTATTGTCACTGCATGGCAAGCGATTCCTGTCCAAACCTTGGCAAATCTTGTGAACAGCATGCCTCAAGGTGTACGTGCTCTCCTGAATGCTCGTGGGGGTTACACGAAGTACTGAACTGTAATTTTACTGTCCGTAATCCCAGTCGTAATTTAACTTTTGTTTTTGTTTAAAATTTTTTGGCTAATGTGCAAAATAAAGAGATACTTCTGGAAAACGTACAGAAGTTTAACACAGTACTGTCCATGAATTGAGTTCGATATCAGTTTACATCACTTTAAAGGATCAATTTATTTGTTTCGAAATTTCAAATGTGGTTATTGTTTCTTTTAAAGGTCACATTAACAAAATCTAGAATAATTTCAACATAATTCCAATGAACTTTTGGTTCTAAGACATCTTGAAAAGGAAGTTCACCCCCACAAAAAAAATATTCCATATTAAATGCCAAGTCTGTATATATACAGCCTGAATTAAAAATGGATTAACTGAGGTTTTTGTTGCCAATCTACACATAATACGCCATAATGTAAAAGTGGATTATTGTTTTTACACACTTTTAAAAATAATCTAAAATGAAACACAGAAATATCTAATTTATATAAGCATTCAAGTCCCTGAGTCAATACTCCATAGAAGCGCCTTTGGCTGCGACTACAGCTACGAGTCTTCTTGGATATGTCTGTATGTCTGTATCAGCTTTGCACATCCGGATTTGGGGAGTTTCTCCCATTCTTCCTTGCAGATTTGCTCAAGCTCTGTCAGGTTGGATGGGGACTGTCGGTGAACAGCAATCTTAAAGTCTTTCCACAGATTCTCAATGGGATTCAAGTCTGGGCTTTGGCTGGGCCACTCAAGGACTTTCAAATTATTGTTCTGAAGCAATTCCAATGTTGCTGTCACTCTATGCTTGGGGTCATTGTCCTGTTGGAACATAAATCTTCACTGCAGTCCAAGATCTTTTGCACTCTGAATCAGGTTATCCTCAAGGATATGGCTCCATTCATTGTTCCCTCTATCCTTACAAGTCGCCTAGTCCCTGCCACTGAAAAGCATCCCCATAGCATGATGCTGCCACCACCATACTTTACGGTGGGGAAGGTGTTAGATGGGTGATGAGCTGTGCTCAGTTTCCGCCAGACGTAATGCTTTGCATTCAGGTCAAAGAATTCAATTTTCGTCTCACCAGACCACAGCATATTTTGCCTCAAGCCCTCAGTCAGTCTTTCGCATGCCTTTTTGCAAATTCCAAGTGTGCTGTCATGTGCCCTTTTCTCAGGAGAGTCTTCCGTCGGGACACTCTCCTACAAAGCCTAGATTTGTGAAGGGCTATGGAGACAGTTGTCCTTCCGGCAGGTTCTCCCATCTCGGCCAAGGAACTATGTTCTGTCAGTGGTCATTGGGTTCTTCTTCACCTCCCTGATCAAGATCCTTGTTGCCCAGTTGCTCATTTTGGTTGGACGCCCAGTTATAGGTAGTCTCGTAAGTTCCATATTCTTTCCATTTTGTTATTTTTATTTTTTGTATACAAGATCGAGGCTCGTGTAAGAGCTAACATTAATGACAAAAAAAAAAAACGGACCCATAAAAAACATACAATAAAGGGAGCGGGAGACAAGATGGGGAGAGAGAGGGAAGCACACAAGCACAACAGTAGAGAACAAGGACATCAGTAGATCTGTGAGAGGGAGAGGGCTTGGGGGGAGGAGGTGTGGGAAGGTGGGGGGGGGGGGGGAAATGGGGTGGGGGAGGTATAAAACACATGGACTCTGCTAGAACTTCCAGGAAAGAAGTCGGTACTTCAAAAAAGTGGATCTGGGGTGAATTAATGGGGGTAGAAAAGATCAAGATTTTAGATGGGGGAAGATAAGAGATGGTGGTGAACAGCTGTTTTAACGACCTGGAGGGAGGAGTGGGATTGAAGAGAGTGAAGGAGTTTGTTCCAGAGGCAGGAGAAAAGGGGAATGAAAGAGTGAAGGTGAGCAGAGAGTCTTGATTTTGGCAGTTTCACCATAACAGGGTTGCTGGCAGATCTTGTGCGACCTGGAGGAATATTTGGGGAACAGAGCACAGAGAGAGCTGGGGGAGCAAGGCGGGAGTGGAGTCGGTAGAAGACAGAAAGACCACCAACCTGCCTGTGGTGAGTGAGTGAAAGGCCCTCAGAATCAGCTTCATCGTGGGAGATTCCAATGATTCTGAAAGCTTTGGTTTCAACAGCGTGTGAGGTGTGAGGCAGGAGCACCGGCCCAGAGGGGGGAACAATATTCCATTGAACTGCGGATGAAAGCCTTGTACGTGGTGAGGAGCTCAGGTGTGCCAAGGAAGGAACTTCAAAGGAAGGATTTCTTATGATGGAGCTCACTGCGTTCTTGGGAACTTTCAACACACCAGAAATTGTTTTACACCCTTCCCCAGATCTATGCCTCCTCACAATTATATCCAGGATTTCTACAAACAGTTCCTTGGACTTGAATGGTGGAGTTTCCGCTCTGACATTCACTGTCTACTGTGGGACCTTATACAGAAAGGTGTGTTTCTTTCCAAATCATGTCCAATCAATTGACTTGGTCACAGGAGGACTCCAATCACGTTGTGGAGACATCTCAAGGATGATCAAAGGAAATGTGATGCACCTGAGCTCAATATGGAATGTCATAGCACAGGAGTTAAATACTTTCAAGACATTTCAGATTTCCCCCATTAGATTACAGGTGGGATGTATTGTATATGACTGTTACAGGTCAGGTGGGGTATTTGTGGGGATGTATTGCATATGAGTGTTACAGGTGGGGTGTGATATTTGTGTGGATGTATTGTATATGAGTGTTATAGGTGGGGTGGAGTATTTGGGGGGATGTATTGTACATGAGCGTTACCAGGTGGGGTGGGGTACTTGGGGGTATGTAATGTATATGAGCGTTACAGGTGGGGTGTGGTATTTGGGGGGATGTATTGTATATGAGTGTTACAGGTGGGGTGTGGTATTTGTGTGGATGTATTGTATATGAGTGTTACAGGTGGGGTGTGGTATTTGTGGGGATGTATTGTATATGAGTGTTACAGGTGGGGTGTGGTATTTGTGGGGATGTATTGTATATGAGTGTTACAGGTGGGGTGTGGTATTTGGGGGGATGTATTGTATATGAGTGTTACAGGTGGGGTGTGGTATTTGTGGGGATGTATTGTATATGAGCGTTACAGGTGGGGTGTGGTATTTGGGGGGATGTATTGTATATGAGTGTTACAGGTGGGGTGTGGTATTTGGGGGGATGTATTGTATATGAGTGTTACAGGTGGGGTGTGGTATTTGGGGGGATGTATTGTATATGAGTGTTACAGGTGGGGTGTGGTATTTGTGGGGATGTATTGTATATGAGCGTTACAGGTGTGGTATTTGGGGGGATGTATTGTATATGAGTGTTACAGGTGGGGTGTGGTATTTGTGGGGATGTATTGTATATGAGTGTTACAGGTGAGGTGGGGTACTTGGGGGGATGTATTGTATATGTGTTACAGGTGGCGTGTGGTATTTGTGGTGATGTATTGCATATGAGTGTTACAGGTGGGGTGTGGTATTTGTGTGGATGTATTGTATATGAGTGTTACAGGTGGGGTGTGGTATTTGTGGAGGATGTATTGTATATGAGTGTTACAGGTGAGATGGGATACTTGGGGGGATGTATTGTATATGAGTGTTAAAGGTGGGATGTGGTATTTGGGGGGATGTATTGTATATGAGTGTTGCAGGTAGGGTGTTGTATTTAGGGGGATGTATTGTATATGAGTGTTATAGGTGGGGTGGCGTATTTGGGGGGATGTAATGTATATGAGCGTTACAGGTGGGGTGTGGTATTTGGGGGGATGTATTATATATGAATGTTACAGGTGGGGTGTGGTATTTGTGGGGATGTATTGTATATGAGCGTTACAGGTGGGGTGTGGTATTTGTGGGGATGTATTGTATATGAGTGTTACAGGTGGGGTGTGGTATTTGGGGGGATGTATTGTATATGAGCGTTACAGGTGTGGTATTTGGGGGGATGTATTGTATATGAGTGTTACAGGTGGGGTGTGGTATTTGTGGGGATGTATTGTATATGAGTGTTACAGGTGAGGTGGGGTATTTAGGGGGATGTATTGTATATGAGTGTTATAGGTGGGGTGGCGTATTTGGGGGGATGTAATGTATATGAGCGTTACAGGTGGGGTGTGGTATTTGGGGGGATGTATTGTATATGAGTGTTACAGGTGGGATGTGGTATTTGTGGGGATGTATTGTATACGAGTGTTACAGGTGAGGTGGGGTATTTGGGGGGATGTATTGTATACGAGTGTTACAGGTGGGATGTAGTATTTTGGTGGATGTATTGTATATGAGTGTTACAGGTGGGGTGTGGTATTTGGGTGGATGTATTGCATATGAATGTTGCAGGTGGGGTCTGATATTTAGGGGGATGTATTGTATATGAGTGTTATAGGTGGGGTGGGGTATTTGGGGGGATGTAATGTATATGAGCGTTACAGGGGGGGTGTGGTATTTGGGGGGATGTATTGTATATGAGTGTTACAGGTGGGAGGTGGTATTTGGGGGGATGTATTGTATATGAGTGTTACAGGTGGGGTGTGGTATTTGGGGGGATGTATTGTATACGAGTGTTACAGGTGGGATGTGGTACTTGGGGGATGTATTGTATACGAATGTTACAGGTGAGGTGGGGTATTTGGGGGGATGTATTGTATATGAGTGTTACAGGTGGGGTGTGGTATTTAGGGGGATGTATTGTATATGAGTGTTACAGGTGGGGTGTGGTATTTGGGGGGATGTATTGCATACGAGTGTTACAGGTGGGATGTGGTATTTGGGGGATGTATTGTATACGAGTGTTACAGATGAGGTGGGGTATTTGGCGGGATGTATTGTTTATGAGTGTTACAGTGGGGTGGGGTATTTGGGAGGATGTTTTGTATATGAGTGTTACAGTGGTGTGGGGGTATTTAGGGGGATGTATTGTATTTGAGTGTTACAGGTGGGATGGGGTATTTGGGGGGATGTATTGCATATGAATGTTACAGGTGGGGTGTGGTATTTAGGGGGATGTATTGCATGCAAGTGTTACAGGTGGGGTGGGGTATTTGGGGGGATGTATTGTATACGAGTGTTACAGGTGGGATGTAGTATTTTGGTGGATGTATTGTATACGAGTGTTACAGGTGGAGTTGTATTTGGGTGGATGTATTGTTTATGAATGTTCCAGGTGGGGTGTGGTATTTTGGGGGATGTAATGTATGCGAGTGTTACAGGTGGGATGCGGTATTTGGGTGAATGTATTGCATACGAGTGTTTCAGGTGGGGTGTGGTATTTGGGGGGATGTATTGTATATGAATGTTAAAGGTGAGGTGGGGTATTTGGGGGGATGTATTGTATACGAGTGTTACAGGTGGGGTGTGGTATTTGGGGGGATGTATTGTCTATTAATGTTACAGGTGGGGTGTGGTATTTGGGGGGATGTATTGTATACGAGTGTTAAAGTGGGCTGGGGTATTTAGGGGGATGTATTGTATATGAGTGTTACAGGTGAGGTGGGGTATTTGGGGGGATGTATTGTATATGAGTGTTACAGGTGAGGTGGGGTATTTGGGGAGATGTATTGTATGTGAGTGTTACAGTGGGGTGGGGTATTTAGGGGGATGTATTGTATATGAATGTTACAGGTGGGGTGGGGTATTTAGGGGGATGTATTGTATATGAGTGTTACAGGTGAGGTGGGGTATTTAGGGGGATGTATTGTATATGAGTGTTACAGTGGGGTGGGGTATTTAGGGGGATGTATTGTATATGAGTGTTACAGGTGGGGTGGGGGTATTTAGGGGGATGTATTGTATATGAGTGTTACAGGTGAGGTGGGGTATTTAGGGGGATGTATTGTATATGAGTGTTACAGTGGGGTGGGGTATTTAGGGGGATGTATTGTATATGAATGTTACAGGTGGGGTGTGGTATTTGGGGGAATGTATTGTCTATTAATGTTACAGGTGGGGTGGGGTATTTGGGGGATGTATTGTATATGAGTGTTACAGGTGGGGTGGGGTATTTAGGGGGATGTATTGTATATGAGTGTTACAGGTGGGGTGTGGTATTTGGGGGGATGTATTGTATATGAGTGTTACAGGTGGGGTGGGGTATTTAGGGGGATGTATTGTATATGAGTGTTACAGGTGGGGTGTGGTATTTGGGGGGATGTATTGTGTATGAGTGTTACAGTGGGGTGTGGTATTTGGGGGGATGTATTGTATACAAGTGTTACAGGTGGGGTGTGGTATTTGGGGGCATGTATTGTATATGAGTGTTACAGGTGGGGTGGGGTATTTAGGGGGATGTATTGTATATGAATGTTACAGGTGAGGTGGGGTATTTGGGGGGATGTATTGTATTATGAGTGTTACAGTGAGGTGGGGTATTTGGGGGGATGTATTGTATTATGAGTGTTACAGTGAGGTGGGGTATTTGGGGGGATGTAGTGTATATGAGTGTTACAGTGAGGTGGGGGTATTTGGGGGGATGTATTGTGTATGAGTGTTACAGTGGGGTGTGGTATTTGGGGGGATGTATTGTATACAAGTGTTACAGGTGGGGTGTGGTATTTGGGGGGATGTATTGTATATGAGTGTTACAGGTGGGGTGGGGTATTTAGGGGGATGTATTGTATATGAATGTTACAGGTGAGGTGGGGTATTTGGGGGGATGTATTGTATTATGAGTGTTACAGTGAGGTGGGGTATTTGGGGGGATGTATTGTATTATGAGTGTTACAGTGAGGTGGGGTATTTGGGGGGATGTAGTGTATATGAGTGTTACAGTGAGGTGGGGGTATTTGGGGGGATGTATTGTATATGAGTGTTACAGTGGGGTGGGGTATTTGGGGGGATGTATTGTATATGAGTGTTACAGTGGGGTGGGGTATTTGGGGGGATGTATTGTATATGAGTGTTACAGTGGGGTGGGGGTATTTGGGGGGATGTATTGTATATGTGTGTTACAGTGGGGTGGGGGTATTTATTGTATATGAATGTTACAGGTGGGGTGGGGTATTTAGGGGGATGTATTGTATATGAATGTTACAGGTGAGGTGGGGTATTTAGGGGGATGTATTGTATATGAATGTTACAGGTGGGGTGGGGTATTTAGGGGGATGTATTGTATATGAATGTTACAGGTGAGGTGGGGTATTTGGGGGGATGTATTGTATATGAGTGTTACCGGTGGGATGGGGTATTTGGGGGGATGTATTGCATATGAGTGTTACAGGTGGGATGGGGTATTTGGGGGGATGTATTGTATATGAGTGTTACAGTCGGGTGGGGTATTTGGGAGGATGTGTTGTACACGTGTGTTGTAGTTGGTGTGGGGTATTTAGGGGGATGTTTTGTATATAAGTGTTACAGGTGGGATGGGGTATTTGGGGGGATGTATTGTATATGAGTGTTACAGTCGGGTGGGGTATTTGGGAGGATTGTTGTACACGTGTGTTGTAGTGGGTGTGGGGTATTTAGGGGGATGTATTGTATATGAGTGTTACAGTGGGGTGGGGTATTTGGGAGGATGTTTTGTATATGAGTGTTACAGTGGGGTGGGGGTATTTAGGAGGATGTATTGTATATGAGTGTTACAGGTGAGGTGGGGTATTTGGGGGGATGTATTGTGTATGCATGTTACAGGTGAGGTGGGGTATTTGGAGGGGATGTATTGTATATGAGTGTTACAGGTGAGGTGGGGTATTTGGGGGGATGTATTGTATATGAATGTTACAGGTGAGGTCGGGTATTTGGGGGGATGTATTGTATACGAGTGTTACAGGTGGGATGTGGTATTTGGGGGGATGTATTGTATACGAGTGTTACAGGTGGGGTGTGGTATTTGGGTGGATGTATTGCATATGAATGTTGCAGGTGGGGTCTGGTATTTAGGGGGATGTATTGTATATGAGTGTTATAGATGGGGTGGGGTATTTGGGGGGATGTAATGTATATGAGCGTTACAGGGGGGGGTGTGGTATTTGGGGGGATGTATTGTATATGAGTGTTACAGTGGGGTGGGGGTATTTAGGGGGATGTATTGTATATGAGTGTTACAGGTGAGGTGGGTTATTTAGGGGGATGTATTGTATATGAGTGTCAGAGTGGGGTGGGGTATTTAGGGGGATGTATTGTATATGAGCGTTACAGGTGGGATGGGGTATTTGGGGGGATGTATTGCATATGAATGTTACAGGTGGGGTGTGGTATTTAGGGGGATGTATTGTATACAAGTGTTACAGGTGGGGTGTGGTATTTGGGGGGATGTATTGTATACGAGTGTTACAGGTGGGATGTAGTATTTTGGTGGATGTATTGTATACGAGTGTTACAGGTGGAGTTGTATTTGTGTGGATGTATTGTTTATGAATGTTCCAGGTGGGGTGTGGTATTTTGGGGGATGTAATGTATGCGAGTGTTACAGGTGGGATGCGGTATTTGGGTGGATGTATTGCATACGAGTGTTTCAGGTGGGGTGTGGTATTTGGGGGAATGTATTGTCTATTAATGTTACAGGTGGGGTGGGGTATTTGGGGGATGTATTGTATATGAGTGTTCCAGGTGGGGTGGGGTATTTAGGGGGATGTATTGTATATGAGTGTTACAGGTGGGGTGTGGTATTTGGGGGGATGTATTGTATATGAGTGTTACAGGTGGGGTGGGGTATTTAGGGGGATGTATTGTATATGAGTGTTACAGGTGGGGTGTGGTATTTGGGGGGATGTATTGTATATGAGTGTTACAGTGGGGTGTGGTATTTGGGGGGATGTATTGTATACAAGTGTTACAGGTGGGGTGTGGTATTTGGGGGGATGTATTGTATATGAATGTTACAGGTGGGGTGGGGTATTTGGGGGGATGTATTGTATATGAGTGTTACAGTGGGGTGGGGTATTTAGGGGGATGTATTGTATATGAATGTTACAGGTGAGGTGGGGTATTTGGGGGGATGTATTGTATATGAGTGTTACAGTGGGGTGGGGTATTTGGGGGGATGTATTGTATATGAGTGTTACAGGTGGGGTGGGGTATTTAGGGGGATGTATTGTATATGAATGTTACAGGTGAGGTGGGGTATTTGGGGGGATGTATTGTATATGAGTGTTACAGTGGGGTGGGGTATTTGGGGGGATGTATTGTATATGAGTGTTACAGTGGGGTGGGGTATTTAGGGGGATGTATTGTATATGAATGTTACAGGTGAGGTGGGGTATTTGGGGGGATGTATTGTATATGAGTGTTACAGTGGGGTGGGGTATTTTGGGGGATGTATTGTATATGAGTGTTACAGTGAGGTGGGGTATTTGGGGGGATGTATTGTATATGAGTGTTACAGTGAGGTGGGGGGATTTTGGGGGGATGTATTGTATATGAGTGTTACAGTGGGGTGGGGTATTTGGGGGGATGTATTGTATATGAGTGTTACAGTGGGGTGGGGTATTTGGGGGGATGTATTGTATATGTGTGTTACAGTGGGGTGGGGGTATTTGGGGGGATGTATTGTATATGAATGTTACAGGTGGGGTGGGGTATTTAGGGGGATGTATTGTATATGAATGTTACAGGTGAGGTGGGGTATTTAGGGGGATGTATTGTATATGAATGTTACAGGTGGGGTGGGGTATTTAGGGGGATGTATTGTATATGAATGTTACAGGTGAGGTGGGGTATTTGGGGGGATGTATTGTATATGAGTGTTACCGGTGGGATGGAGTATTTGGGGGGATGTATTGCATATGAGTGTTACAGGTGGGATGGGGTATTTGGGGGGATGTATTGTATATGAGTGTTACAGTCGGGTGGGGTATTTGGGAGGATGTGTTGTACACGTGTGTTGTAGTTGGTGTGGGGTATTTAGGGGGATGTTTTGTATATGAGTGTTACAGGTGGGATGGGGTATTTGGGGGGATGTATTGTATATGAGTGTTACAGTCGGGTGGGGTATTTGGGAGGATTGTTGTACACGTGTGTTGTAGTGGGTGTGGGGTATTTAGGGGGATGTATTGTATATGAGTGTTACAGTGGGGTGGGGTATTTGGGAGGATGTTTTGTATATGAGTGTTACAGTGGGGTGGGGGTATTTAGGGGGATGTATTGTATATGAGTGTTACAGGTGAGGTGGGGTATTTGGGGGGATGTATTGTGTATGCATGTTACAGGTGAGGTGGGGTATTTGGAGGGGATGTATTGTATATGTGTGTTACAGGTGAGGTGGGGTATTTGGGGGGATGTATTGTATATGAATGTTACAGGTGAGGTCGGGTATTTGGGGGGATGTATTGTCTACGAGTGTTACAGGTGGGATGTGGTATTTGGGGGGATGTATTGTATACGAGTGTTACAGGTGGGGTGTGGTATTTGGGTGGATGTATTGCATATGAATGTTGCAGGTGGGGTCTGGTATTTAGGGGGATGTATTGTATATGAGTGTTATAGGTTGGGTGGGGTATTTGGGGGGATGTAATGTATATGAGCGTTACAGGGGGGGGGGTGGTATTTGGGGGGATGTATTGTATATGAGTGTTACAGTGGGGTGGGGGTATTTAGGGGGATGTATTGTATATGAGTGTTACAGGTGAGGTGGGTTATTTAGGGGGATGTATTGTATATGAGTGTCACAGTGGGGTGGGGTATTTAGGGGGATGTATTGTATATGAGCGTTACAGGTGGGATGGGGTATTTGGGGGGATGTATTGCATATGAATGTTACAGGTGGGGTGTGGTATTTAGGGGGATGTATTGTATACAAGTGTTACAGGTGGGGTGTGGTATTTGGGGGGATGTATTGTATACGAGTGTTACAGGTGGGATGTAGTATTTTGGTGGATGTATTGTATACGAGTGTTACAGGTGGAGTTGTATTTGTGTGGATGTATTGTTTATGAATGTTCCAGGTGGGGTGTGGTATTTTGGGGGATGTAATGTATGCGAGTGTTACAGGTGGGATGCGGTATTTGGGTGGATGTATTGCATACGAGTGTTTCAGGTGGGGTGTGGTATTTGGGGGGATGTATTTTATATGAATGTTACAGGTGGGGTGTGGTATTTGGGGGGATGTATTTTATATGAATGTTACAGGTGGGGTGTGGTATTTGGGTGGATGTATTGTATATGAATGTTACAGGTGGGGTGTGGTATTTGGGGGGATGTATTTTATATGAATGTTACAGGTGGGGTGTGGTACTTGGGGGGATGTATTATATACCAGTGTTACAGGTGGGGTGGGGTATTTGTGGGGATGTATTGTATATGAATGTTACAGGTGGGGTGTGGTATTTGGGGGGATGTATTGTATATGAATGTTACAGGTGGGGTGTGTTATTTGGGGGGATGTATTGTTTATGAATGTTACAGGTGGGGTGTGGTATTTGGGGGGATGTATTGTATATGAGTGTTACAGGTGGGGTGGGGTATTTGGGGGGATGTATTGTATATGAATGTTACAGGTGGGGTGTGGTATTTGGGGGGATGTATTGTATATGAGTGTTCCAGGTGGGGTGGGGTATTTGGGGGGATGTATTGTATATGAATTTTACAGGTGGGGTGGGGTATTTGGGGGGATGTATTGTATATGAATGTTACAGGTGGGGTGGGGATATTTGGGGGGATGTATTGTATATGAGTGTTCCAGGTGGGGTGGGGTATTTGGGGGGTGTATTGTATATGAGTGTTCCATGTGGGGTGGGGTATTTGGGGGGATGTATTGTATATGAATGTTACAGGTGGGGTGTGGTATTTGGGGGGATGTATTGTATATGAGTGTTACAGGTGGGATGGGGTATTTGGGGGGATGTATTGTATATGAGTGTTACAGTGGAGTGGGGTATTTGGGAGGATGTATTGTATATGAGTGTTGTAGTGGGGTGGGGTATTTAGGGGGATGTTTTGTATATGAGTGTTACAGGTGGGATGGGGTATTTGGGGGGATGTATTGTATATGAGTTACAGGTGAGATGGGGTATTTGGGGGATGTATTGCATGTGAGTGTTACAGGTTGGGATGGGGTATTTGGGGGGATGTATTGTATATGAGTGTTACAGTCGGGTGGGGTATTTGGGAGGATGTGTTGTACATGTGTGTTGTAGTGGGTGTGGGGTATTTAGGGGGATGTATTGTATATGAGTGTTACAGGTGGGATGGGGTATTTGTGGGGATGTATTGTATATGAGTGTTGCAGGTGGGATGGGGTATTTGGGGGGATGTATTGCATATGAGTGTTACAGGTGAGATGGGGTATTTGGGGGGATGTATTGTATATGAGTGTTACAGTCGGGTGGGGTATTTGGGAGGATGTGTTGTACACGTGTGTTGTAGTGGGTGTGGGGTATTTAGGGGGATGTTTTGTATATGAGTGTTACAGGTGAGGTGGGGTATTTGGAGGGGATGTATTGTATATGAGTGTTACAGGTGAGGTGGGGTATTTGGGGGGATGTATTGTTTATGAATGTTACAGGTGAGGTGGGGTATTTGGGGGGATGTATTGTATACGAGTGTTACAGGTGGGATGTGGTATTTGGGTGGATGTATTGCATACGAGTGTTACAGGTGGGGTGTGGTATTTGGGGGGATGTATTGTATATGAATGTTACAGGTGGGGTGTGGTATTTGGGGGGATGTATTGTCTATTAATGTTACAGGTGCGGTGTGGTATTTGGGGGGATGTATTGTATATGAGTGTTACAGGTGAGGTGGGGTATTTGGGGGGATGTATTGTATATGAGTGTTACAGGTGGAGGGGTATTTGTGGGGCTCAAGTCACCATTGTGTGAACACAGGTGCAATACCCCTTTTCTCGCACCATACATACCACGTGAGTTGGACGGGAATGTAATTCGTCGTCAAAGTGTCATTAAAACACCTCAGCAGTTGTTCGACGACATTGTCAGCCTCCCGCCTGAAGCCACGTGACCTTCGATGGGCATAAGAATGTAAACAAGACAAGCAAATCGAATGACTTCATTTAAAATAACTCAATGACTAATCGTCAACAAATAAAAGCGAGTTGTGAATTATGTATTCGTTTTTAACTTGGTGCCCCGAAAATGTGGACATAAAAACCCAAAACACGACGAGCGGACAGGAAGGGAAGGCAACGGTCAAAGTTACCGTGAGGACGTGCGTGGCATCCTGGAAATGCTGCTAACGAGGTTAAAATCAAGGAATCGGAATGAAGTGCACAGCATTGTTGTGTGGAAAGCCCCTTCTCTTCACGCAGCGCGCCCGACGGGCCCGTGACGTCATCACGATCGCTAAAGCGGAAGTGGCGGGGCACGGCCAAAGCATGACCTCATCGAATCGGCGCGAACGCACGTCCGATTGGTGGATTCGTTTGCGAGCCACGCCCCTCGCCCGCGCAAACCCGATATAAGGCCGAGGCGGCTCGGCGTTCGCAAGTCGCCGGATCTCCTTGCCCGGTCTATACAGCGCGCGGGAATTTGGCGCGCTCCGCGGTTTTTATAGAAAGGGGGAAAAAAAAGAAGGCAAACTTTGCACTATTCGAATTTATATATTTTCCCCCCCTCACTTTACACTATATCCGAGCCTCTGGTTGTCTTTGTCGTGGAGGAGACGATAACTAAAGCCACCATGTCTGCTGCTCTCGTTTCGCCTTTCTTGGAGCTTGAGAACTTCTATTTCAAAGTGAGTTTGCTTTGTGATCGGAGAGTTTGTCGTTTGTCGTGTTGGCGAAGTTGGCGCGCTTTTGCACGTTCGCCATCTTGTTTTGAAGCGAAGCTGCGTGCTCGGAGTGGACTTCTCTTAACTTACCGTGCATAAACTGACTTTACTTTGCGTTTCACTTGTTTGCAGAACAACAACGAGTTTGACTTCGAGTTTACGGACAAGAGGGCGGTCGGCGCTCCGCTAGGCCGCCGCAGCCCGCCGATGCTTCCGTTCTTCGGGTCTTCGACTTCGTCTCCGGCCTCCATCGCCGCCGCAATCGCCGCCCAGGCCAGCGCCCTGAGCTCCCTGGCGCTCACCTTTCCGTCCTCGGTGAGCTCGACGCCTCAGCAGCAGCAGCAGCAGCAACAACAGCAGGCGCCGCAAGGCACCGGCTCGAGCAGGGGCGACCATCGGTGTTTCCGCGACCGCTCGTACAGCGAGACGTGCGAGCGCTTCATGTCGATCGGCGGCGCTTCGGGCGTCAAGACGTCGGTGCCTGGCGGACAAGCCGCCAACTCGAGCCGCTACAAGACCGAGCTGTGTCGGCCATTCCAGGAGAACGGCGCCTGCAAGTACGGGGACAAGTGTCAGTTCGCGCACGGGATGCACGAGCTGCGCGGTCTCGTGCGTCACCCCAAGTACAAGACCGAGCTGTGCCGCACCTTCCACACCATCGGCTTCTGTCCGTACGGACCTCGTTGTCACTTCATCCACAACGCGGACGAGAAGCGCTCGCCGGCCCCGGCGCCCTCCCGCCCCCGCCTCGGCCACAGCGTGAGCTTCGCGGGCTTCCCGGCGTCCATGGGTCGCATGGGGGCTCCGGCGCTCGACTCGCCGCCCCTGCTCGAGCGACCCGCGTCGGTGTCGCCCCCGCCCGGGTTCTTCTCGGAGGAGCCGCCCATGATGGTGCCCTCCCCGGCGTCCCTCGCCAACAACGCGTTTACCTTCTCCAGCCAAGAAATGATTTTCGGACCCTTGAAGATGCACGCGGTGCGCCGCAGCCCGAGCCCGTCGACCTCGGACGCGGACCTCGCCTCGGGCAACTCGAGCGAGTGCGAGTCCCCGGTTATGGACCCGAGCGCGCGACGCCTCCCGATCTTCAGCCAACTGTCCACGTCGGACGACTAGACCCGGACCACGTGCGCCCGCCCCACCCGCGCTCTGCAAACTTCTGGGTCTTCGCTTCTCATTTTACTATCGTTATTATAATTGTATAAACATTGCGAAGATCGGAATTCCATCACGGGGACAATCGGCCCCCACCCCCCTCCATGTTCCTTTTTAAGTTCCTTTCCCCCGATCGTCGCAAACTCGTAAGCGCTGACGTGGCCCGGAGCTTCGCACAGTGTGATTATTATTATTATTATTGTTATTATTATTATTATTATTATTATAATATAAGTTTTTAAAAGTGCATTCGTGTTTTTTCTCTGCCAATGCGTTGAATGTAGCTGCTGCGTTCTGTGCCATCGTTCCATCGAACAAAGCGCCCTGTTGTGCCTTGCATTGAGCGGCCTCCCGAGCCGCCGTCCGCCCGGATACGAGCCCACGAGGGTCTTGTCGCCCCTCCTCAAGCCTTAACGTGTGAAATTTGTTACAACTTCGTGGGGAGGGCTGGGTTGTTGTTGTTGTTGTTGTTGTTTTTAGGGTCGCCAGTTGAAAGTGCACTCGATTGTAATATCGCGGACTAACGGTCCACAAAAGCATTGTTTAAACTTTTGATTTATGGATGATTCATTATTATTATTATTTTCCTTCCGTGTTTTGCTTGTCGAAGCGTTTGTATTTACAATAACTTATTTATTTATCATGTATTCAGTTTGCTAATGTTTTTTTTCTTTTTTCTTTTTTTTTCCCCTCGTATTTATCGGTTATTGAACCTACAGATGTTTATTCTTTTATGTTAAGTTATGAATACAGTTTTCCGTCCTTTGCCCCCCCCCCCACCGTTGCCCCCCCGCACCCCCTTCTTGTCCCAACAAGCTTCCTATTTGAGAAGAGGGGAGCCCAGCATCGTTTTAATTCCCTCCGTACTTTTTGGAGAAGTTTAAAGATTGTGACAACTTTGTTTACGAAATATCCGAAGTGCCTGAACCATCGAACCCTCCCGTCGCGGTGGTCTTGTTGCGTGCGACGTTGCGAAATCGCACGGGCCTGTCACGCCAAGCCAAATGTCCCTTTTTGTTTATTTTAAAATCTTTTTTTTTTCTTTTTTTTTCCCCCTAGCAGCTCTTTCACTAATATGTTGAGCGAGTTCTGTTTTTAATTATTCTTTTTTTTGTTCTCGTTTCGGTACATTCCAAAACGTGAGTGCGGCCACCACTGGACTAGATCTTTGGCGCCAGACGTAAGCAATGTAAAGCCTTTTTAAATTATTCTATGCAACCGGGCTTTGTGAATTGTTGGGCTCGTTTCGCATTTTGTTTTCATATTTCACTACAGTTGTTGTACAAGTTCTATTTATCGGAGTTGTTTCCAATAAAGTTTTTTTTTTTTTTCCAAGAAAAGTTTTGTTCATCGTTTTGTATTTGTTATGCCGACTTGGTTTGGTGCTTCGATGAGCCCTCCCACTGGAGTGGGCGGGGCGTGTGGTGGAGTTGAGACCCCGCCCCCTGTCCTGGAGCTGGACCCGTTGGAGCGCAGCTGTTTTCGTTTTGTAACCCTCTCGCCTCCACCGCTGGTATTTCTTTCCGCACGAAGTTCATTTCAGCGTTTTTGGGGGTGATACGGGGGGACGGTGCACTTTACCCCCTTCCCCACCCTCCCTCGCTGCGTTCCAGTGCGCTTTTCGCCTCGTTATAAGTGAGAGCTGGTGCAGCTTGCCTCTGCAGGAGGTCCAAGCATTTCTTTGTTCCGATCTTTTCGTGTTTGTCCTTGAAACGTCCTGCCTGACCGGCTCTCAGCACCACCCACCCCTACCCACTCCCCTCCCATCCACCCTTCTGCAGCTTGTGCTGTTTTCTTTAGTATGAAACGGCTGGGAATTGCGATGGACACCTTCCCGTCACGCCATATCCACGACGTTGATTTCGATCCAACTTTTAAACGCAATTCGAAAAGAACGGACTTTAGTCGTACCGGGGGAACGCAAACACCGCGCTTCTGCTGACGCCTGCATCTCGGGGACTTGAGTGCTCGTTTAAATAATGGTTATTTGCTTGGAAAACACGAGGCTACGTGCATGCCAGGCACGGCAGGCTGACCATATAGGGCGTCTCGGCATTGGTCTCGCACAGCCCCTCCCCGCCCCCAAAGCCCCGCCCCTCAAACACCCACGCGCTGCAGCTGTGCTGTTGCTCTCAACGCTCCAGCAAATGTGTCTAAAGCGTTTCCTTCTTCTTCTTTTTTTTTTTTTTTTACTTTTTCCATGCGACCTTTGACCCCCTCCGTTGCTGTATAAAATGATTGTACTCGACCGGGTGTTTTTGAATTGGCCCACGAATCTCTATCTCTCTCGGTTCCTCCGCAGCTATTGCGTCATATTAATGAGGAGGTTAAGAGAACATGGTGAGTGGATCCTGCAGTGTCTTTAAAAAAGTTAAAATTCCATGCTTTGTGCACCAATGGATGAGCTGGCTTGTCTGGCTTTGCGTTTATCTTCCTCTTTTTCTCTCTCTCTTTTATCTAGCCTCTGTCCTTGGTTTAAAAATACATTAAAACTTTGTTCTGATTTAGGTTTCCATTCCCTTTTGTTCTTCCACAAGCTTTCCATTTTTATTTTTTCTTGCCAAGCCACACACGACTCATTGATGTAGGATACAATTTAACCACAATGTATAAATATACACCGTCTCACATGGCGGTTTATACTACTACCACGACCACAACAGCCCCTGCAATTAATTATTCCCACCTTCTTGTGGAGTCGCACCGCCATATATGACTGAATAATTTATTTATTAAAATAGAAACTCGTACACATTTTAAAAGAATGAAATGAAGAATAAAAGGCACGAATCAAGTGCAGGCTTCGGCTCGCAATGTGAGCTGAAAAATTTTAGGTTCATTTGCTGCGTCATAACTTTCCTCGTGTGGTGGAAAGTCATTAAGTGCATTTTGTCACATTTTGGAGAGATGCACAACCTTCTCAACAATTAAATCCTTAGTTACCTCTGCCACCAAAGGTGGATGGAGGTTATGTTTTCACCTCTGTCTGTGTGTCTGTCTGTCCGTTTGTGAACCAAATATCTCAAAAGGTTGTAGACGGGTTCGGACGAAATTTGGCAGAGATGTAGTGTATGTGACACGGACCAAATGATTAGATTTTAGTGAAGATCCGGATTCGGATCCGGCTACTAGAATTTTTAAAGTGATTCTTCACCATTGGGAGACAGGGCCAAAAACGATACATAGCAGGATATCTCAAAGTTGTGGAGGGATTTGGACGAAACTTGGTGGACAGGTTGGGTGTCTGACACGGACGATTTGATTCGATTTTGGTGAAGATCTGAATATGGATTCGGATATGAGAATTATTTAATTCTTTAAGTGGTTCTTCACCATTGGGAGATCGGACCAAAAACGATACATAGCAGGATATCTCAAAAAGTTATGGACGGACTTGGCCGAAACTTGGTGGACAGGTTGGGTGTCTGACACGGACGATTCGATTCGATTTTGGTGAAGATCTGAATATGGATTCGGATATGGGAATTATTTGATTTTTTAAGTGGTTCTTCACCATTGGGAGATAGGACCAAAAACGATACATAGCAGGATATCTCAAAAAGTTATGGACGGATTTGGCCGAAACTTGGTGGACAGGTTGAGTGTGTGACAAGGAAGAATCGATTAAATTTTGGTGATGATTCGGATCCGGCTAGTTTAATTTTTTCGGTGATTCTTCACCATTGAGTGATATGGCCGACCAGGTGGAGGTATGCCCACTACTGAGTGCCGTTCTAGTTTCTTCATTTTTCCAAGGTGTTGGTCGAGTTGTATTAGCCACAACTTTCAGGTAGGGTCCTGACCTTTTCGGAGTTGTGCAACTGCCCCTCTCGGAGCGCAAGGTTTTGGCACGAAGTTCACCTGGTGGAAATGGCGAGCTGTGTCCAAAGCCGTCACGACCACAACTAATTTATATAGCGAATGCAACTTGCGCTTGTTGTTTCTGCTGATTCATTCCTGCCAGAAACGGTGCTAAACAACCACAACTGAGGGGTTCTTTTCAACCGACTCTACTTTGGATTGCAAGTGGTCATGATTTCATCATCTCCCTCTGGATAGAGAGAAACGAGCAAAATGAGAAACACCAAACTCCATCGTTTACATTTATAAAGTTTCCTAAAATGTGAGTGGTTCAGACTTTTCTGGGACACCTTGTATAATGCGTTAGTAACCATTTTAGTATACTGTGGAAGTTGAACAATGTGTACACTGTGCAAGTTGGATGTCTATATGCAGTGCCTATAGAAAGTCTACACCCCCTTTCAAAATTTTCACCTCTGGTTGCCTTATAACCTGGAATTAAGTTCCATTAAATCAGACTTTTTCCCACCTTTATTTACACATCTTAACCCACAACTTCCAAGTGAAAAACGAATTCTACAAATTTCAGAAAATTAATGAAAAAGTACAAAACTAGAATATCTTGGTTGGATAAGTGTCCTTCCCCTCCCCCCACTCCCCTCAGTTAATATTTGGAGGAAGCACCTTTGATTGCTGTGAGTCTGTTGGAATAGGTCTCTACCAACTTTGCACACCTGGATTGGCCAATATTTGCCCATTCTTCTGCACAAAACTGTTCAAGCTCAGTCAAGTTGCGTGGGGAGTGTTGATGGACAGTAATCTTCAAGTCATGTCAAGGATTTTCTATTGGATTTAGGTCAGGGCTCTGACTGGGCCACTCAAGGACATTTATCTTTTTGTTACTTAGCCACTTCAGTGTAGCCTTGGCTGTGTGCTTTGGGTTGTTGTCATGCTGAAGGGTGAACTTCCGTCCCGATTTCAGCTTTCTTGCAGAGGGCAGCAGGTTTTCCTCTATGATTTTTCTGTATTTTGCTCCATCCATTTTCCCTTCTATCCTGACAAGTGCCCCAGTTCTTGTTCATGATAAACATCCCCATAGCATGATGCTGCCACCACCATGCTTTGTTTTTTTTTGTATACAGAATCGAGGCTCGTGTAAGAGCTAACACATTGAACATGAAAACATACACAGACACATAAAACATGCAATGAAGGGAGCGGGAGACGAGAGGTTTCAGGAGACAAGAGGAGACAAGACATGCTTCACAGTAGGCTTTGTCTGATGGTGTGTTGGTGTTCTTTGGGTGATTGCTGTGTTGGGTTTTTGTTTGTTGTTTTGCATTTAGTCCAAAAAGTTCCATCTTGGTTTCATCAGACTACGAAACTTTTTGCCACATGGCTTCAGAATCTCCGTTGTGTTTTTTTTTGGCATACCTCAAACCAGACTTAAGGTGGGCTTTTTTGAGTAATGGCTTCCTTCTTGCCACCCTATCGTATAGGCCAGACTTGTGGAGTGCTTGGGATGTTGTTGTCACATGCACACAGTGACCAGTCTTTGCCATAAAGCCCTGTAGCTCTTTCAAAGTTGCCATTGGCCTCTTGGTGGCCTCTCTGATCAGTCTCCTCCTTGCTTGGTCATCCAGTTTGTATGGACGGCCTGATCTAAGCAGGGTCTTGATGGTACCACACACCTTCCACTTTTTTTATGATTGTCTTGACTGTGCTCCAAGGGATATTCAAGGCCCTTGAAATATTTTTATACCCATCCCCTGATCTGTGCCTTTCCACAACTTTATCCCAGTGGTGTACAGTAAAAGTGGGACGTGTACAGTGGGGAGAACAAGTATTTGATACACTGCCGATTTTGCAGGTTTTCCCACTTACAAAGCACGTAAAGGTCTGTAATTTTTATCATAGGTACACTTCAACTGTGGAAGACGGAATCTAAAACAAAAATCCTGAAAATCACATTGTATGATTTTTAAGTAATTAATTTCCATTTTATTGCATGAAATAAGTATTTGATCACCTACCAACCAGTAAGAATTCCGGCTCTCACAGACCTGTTAGTTTTTTCTTTAAGAAGCCCTCCCATTCTCCACTCATTACCTGTATTAACTGCACCTGTTTGAACTCGTTATCTGCATAAAAGACGTCTCCAGACCGTCTCCGACCACAAAGACCGCAAAGACCGACCGCAAAGCCGTCTCCAGACCTGTCCACACTCAATCAATCAGACTCCAACCTCTCCACAATGGGCAAGACCAGAGAGCTGTCTAAGGACATCAGGGACAAATTTGTAGACTTGCACAAGGCTGGGATGGGCTACAGGACAATAGGCAAGCAGCTTGGTGAGAAGGCAACAACTGTTGGCGCAATTATTAGAAAATGGAAGATGTTCAAGATGACAGTCAATCTCCCTCGGTCTGGGGCTCCATGCAAGATCTCACCTCGTGGAGCCTCAATGATCATGAGAAAGGTGAGGGATCAGCCCAGAACTACACGGCAGGACCTGGTCAATGACCTGAAGAGAGCTGGGACCACAGTATCAAAGAAAACCATAAGTAACACACTACGCCGTCATGGATTAAAATCCTGCAGCGCACGCAAGGTCCCTCTGCTCAAGCCAGCGCATGTCCAGGCCCGTCTGAAGTTTGCCAATGACCATCTGGATGATCCAGAGGAGGAATGGGAGAAGGTCATGTGGTCTGGTGAGACCAAAATAGAGCTTTTTGGTTTAAACTCCACTCGCCGTGTTTGGTGGAAGAAGAAGGATGAGTACAACCCCAAGAACACCATCCCAACCGTGAAGCATGGAGGTGGAAACATCATTCTTTGGGGATGCTTTTCTGCAAAGGGGACAGGACGACTGCACCGTATTGAGGGGAGGATGGATGGGGCCATGTATCGCGAGATCTTGGCCAACAATCTCCTTCCCTCAATAAGAGCATTGAAGATGGGGCGTGGCTGGGTCTTCCAGCATGACAACGACCCGAAACACACAGCCAGGGCAACTAAGGAGTGGCTCCGTACGAAGCATCTCAAGGTCCTGGAGTGGCCTAGCCAGTCTCCAGACCTGAACCCAATAGAACATCTTTGGAGGGAGCTGAAAGTCTGTGTTGCGCAGCGACAGCCCCGAAACCTGAAGGATCTGGTGAAGATCTGTATGGAGGAGTGGGCCAAAATCCCTGCTGCAGTGTGTGCAAACCTGGTTAAGAACTACAGGAAACGTCTGATCTCTGTAATTGCAAACAAAGGTTTCTGTACCAAATATTAAGTTCTGTTTTTCTGATGTATCAAATACTTATTTCATGCAATAAAATGCAAATTAATTACTTAAAAATCATACAATGTGATTTTCAGGATTTTTGTTTTAGATTCCGTCTTCCACAGTTGAAGTGTACCTATGATAAAAATTACAGACCTTGACGTGCTTTGTAAGTGGGAAAACCTGCAAAATCGGCAGTGTATCAAATACTTGTTCTCCCCACTGTATATATTTGTAACACTTTTTGGTGTGCAGTAAAAGGTGGATGTAAATATACATGTAACACTTTTTTGTGTGCAGTAAAAGGTGGATGTAAATATACATGTAACACTTTTTTGTGTGCAGTAAAAGTTGGATGTAAATATACTTGTAACACTTTTTTGTGTGCAGTAAAATTGGATGTAAATATACATGTAACACTTTTTTGTGTGCAGTAAAAGTTGGATGTAAATATACTTGTAACACTTTTTTGTGTGCAGTAAAATTGGATGTAAATATACATGTAACACTTTTTGGTGTGCAGTAAAAGGTGGATGTAAATATACTTGTAACACTTTTTTGTGTGCAGTAAAATTGGATGTAAATATACATGTAACACTTTTTGGTGTGCAGTAAAAGGTGGATGTAAATATACATGTAACACTTTTTTGTGTGCAGTAAAAGTTGGATGTAAATATACTTGTAACTCTTTTTGGTGTGCAGTAAAAGTTGGATGTAAATATACATGTAACACTTTTTGTGTGCAGTAAAAGGTGGATGTAAATATACATGTAACACTTTTTGGTGTGCAGTAAAAGTTGGATGTAAATATACATGTAACACTTTTTTGTGTGCAGTAAAAGTTGGATGTAAATATACATGTAACACTTTTTTGTGTGCAGTAAAATTTAGATGTAAATATACATGTAACACTTTTTTGTGTGCAGTAAAATTTAGATGTAAATATACATGTAACACTTTTTTGTGTGCAGTAAAAGTTGGATGTAAATATACTTGTAACTCTTTTTGGTGTACAGTACAAGCTGGATGTTTATATAGGTTTGTAACACTTTTTGGTGTACAGTGCAAGCTGGATGTTTATATAGGGTTGTAACACTTTTTGGTGTACAGTACAAGCTGGATGTTTATATAGGTTTGTAACACTTTTTGGTGTACAGTGCAAGTTTACCAATGTGTACAGCACAAGCTGAATGTTTATATAGGGTTGTAACACTTTTTGGTGTACAGTACAAGCTGGATGTTTATATAGGTTTGTAACACTTTTTGGTGTACAGTGCAAGTTTACCAATGTGTACAGCACAAGCTGAATGTTTATATAGGGTTGTAACACTTTTTGGTGTACAGTACAAGCTGGATGTTTATATAGGTTTGTAACACTTTTTGGTGTACAGTACAAGCTGGATGTTTATATAGGTTTGCAACACTTTTTGGTGTACAGTACAAGCTGGATGTTTATATAGGTTTGCAACACTTTTTGGTGTACAGTACAAGCTGGATGTTTTTCAAGGTTTGTAACACTTTTTGGTGTGCAGTGCAAGTTTACCAATGTGTACAGCACAAGCTGGATGTTTATATAGGGTTGTAACACTTTTTGGTGTGCAGTACAAGCTGGATGTTTTATAGGTTTGTAACACTTTTTGGTGTACAGTACAAGCTGGATGTTTATATATGGTTGTAACACATTTTGGTGTACAGTACAAGCTGGATGTTTTATAGGTTTGTAACACTTTTTGGTGTACAGTGCAAGTTTACCAATGTGTACAGCACAAGCTGGATGTTTATATATGGTTGTAACACATTTTGGTGTACAGTACAAGCTGGATGTTTTATAGGTTTGTAACACTTTTTGGTGTACAGTACAAGCTGGATGTTTATATATGGTTGTAACACATTTTGGTATACAATACAAGCTGGATGTTTATATATGGTTGTAACACATTTTGGTGTACAGTACAAGCTGGATGTTTATATAGGTTTGCAACACTTTTTGGTGTACAGTACAAGCTGGATGTTTAGATATGGTTGTAACACATTTTGGTGTACAGTACAAGCTGGATGTTTATATAGGTTTGCAACACTTTTTGGTGTACAGTACAAGCTGGATGTTTATATATGGTTGTAACACATTTAGGTGTACAGTACAAGCTGGATGTTTATATATGGTTGTAACACATTTTGGTGTACAGTACAAGCTGGATGTTTATATATGGTTGTAACACATTTTGGTGTACAGTACAAGCTGGATGTTTCATCGGTTTGTAACACTTGTTGGTGTACAATACAAGCTGGATGTTTATATATGGTTGTAACACATTTTGGTGTACAGTACAAGCTGGATGTTTTATAGGTTTGTAACACTTTTTGGTGCACAGTGCTAGTTTACCAATGTGTACAGTACAAGCTGGATGTTTATATAGGTTTGCAACACTTTTGGTGCACAGTGCTAGTTTACCAATGTGTACAGCACAAGCTGAATGTTTATATAGGGTTGTAACACTTTTTGGTGTACAGTACAAGCTGGATGTTTATATAGGTTTGTAACACTTTTTGGTGTACAGTGCAAGTTTACCAATGTGTACAGCACAAGCTGAATGTTTATATAGGGTTGTAACACTTTTTGGTGTACAGTACAAGCTGGATGTTTATATAGGTTTGTAACACTTTTTGGTGTACAGTACAAGCTGGATGTTTTATAGGTTTGTAACACTTTTTGGTGCACAGTGCTAGTTTACCAATGTGTACAGCACAAGCTGGATGTTTATATGGGGTTGTAACACTTTTTGGTGTACAGTACAAGCTGGATGTTTATATAGGTTTGTAACACTTTTTTGTGTACAGTGCAAGTTTACCAATGTGTACAGTACAAGTTGGATGTTTATATAGGGTTGTAACACTTTTTGGTGTACAGTACAAGCTGGATGTTTATATAGGTTTGTAACACTTTTTGGTGTACAGTACAAGCTGGATGTTTATATAGGTTTGTAACACTTTTTGGTGTACAGTGCAAGTTTACCAATGTGTACAGCACAAGCTGAATGTTTATATAGGGTTGTAACACTTTTTGGTGTACAGTACAAGCTGGATGTTTATATAGGTTTGTAACACTTTTTGGTGTACAGTACAAGCTGGATGTTTTATAGGTTTGTAACACTTTTTGGTGCACAGTGCTAGTTTACCAATGTGTACAGCACAAGCTGGATGTTTATATGGGGTTGTAACACTTTTTGGTGTACAGTACAAGCTGGATGTTTTATAGGTTTGTAACACTTTTTTGTGTACAGTGCAAGTTTACCAATGTGTACAGTACAAGTTGGATGTTTATATAGGGTTGTAACACTTTTTGGTGTACAGTACAAGCTGGATGTTTATATAGGTTTGTAACACTTTTTGGTGTACAGTACAAGCTGGATGTTTATATA
Organism: Myxine glutinosa; assembly: GCF_964187855.1. Classification (NCBI taxonomy): domain Eukaryota; kingdom Metazoa; phylum Chordata; class Myxini; order Myxiniformes; family Myxinidae; genus Myxine; species Myxine glutinosa. The sequence continues at coordinate 201,534,437 of NC_136265.1, read as the reverse complement.
GGGTTGTAACACTTTTTGGTGTACAGTACAAGCTGGATGTGTATATAGGGTTGTAACACTTTTTGGTGTACAGTACAAGCTGGATGTTTATATAGGGTTGTAACACTTTTTCGTGTACAGCACAAGCTGGATGTTTATATAGGGTTGTAACACTTTTTCGTGTACAGTACAAGGTGGATGTTTTATAGGTTTGTAACACTTTTTGGTGCACAGTGCTAGTTTACCAATGTGTACAGTACAAGCTGGATGTTTATCGGGTTGTAACACTTTTGGTGTACAGTGCAAGTTTACCAATGTGTACAGCACAAGCTGGATGTTTATATGGGGTTGTAACACTTTTTGGTGTACAGTGCAAGTTTACCAATGTGTACAGTACAAGTTGGATGTATATTTGTTTGTATAACCATGAGTGTTTTTGTTTTTTTTCTTCCGTTAAACTTGTAAAAACCAGCACAACCGTTGCGCACTGTCCTTTTTGGGTCGAGTGCTCGCTCCATGGTCTTGCCCTGCATGAGATCTCTCCCTGCCCTGGAAGCTGAATTTTTATTCTGTTACGGAAGAAAACAGTCCCCAGCGTACATTTTCATGGCAATAACTTTGGGAAAAGGCTTTAAATTTTTATTATTACTATTTTTTTTTACTACATATACTGCTTTGCACTGCAGAAATGTCAGAACGACTGCAGAATGTTCTGAATAACAGGAAATATTCACTAAATATAACGATGTGAGTCCACAGCGTGCAACACCGACCTCATTATACTCGTCTTCCTTCCTAAACCGTTGTACAATACAATGGCAGCCTTGTATTTCCGCGAAGCCCAGATATGATCTTCTTCTTCCTGAAGGCAGAGACCCGCGGTGCTGCCGAAATGGCCTGACGGGGATGATTGCACTAGGTGGTTTGCCGTTGCCATCCCAGGGGTAGTTGGGGGGACAGGAATTTTTTAATTTGTTCAGGGTGCCGGCGATAACTCGCCCACTCGTGGTGAAGAACACCGTGGGGGTGTTTTACGTCCGCTAAATTAATTATGTGAGTGTTACCGGCGATGACGACACCGCCATGGATGCTGCTGAAGACGGGGTGATCAAGGCCATGAGATTTGGGTAACATTCCTCGATGATGCACACGTGACCGAGTCACGTGGGTGTGTTTACGTCGAGCGTGTGGTGGACACAGCACTGCGCGGGTTTGAATCGAATGTGACGACCAACGATGGTCTTTGGGTGCTGGTGGTGGCGACTTGTACACGCATTGAGACGACAACCTCGCTTCCACGTACATGTTATTCAGGTGAAGATCACGTATGAACCCGCGGGAAGTTTGACAATTAGTCGGGGGAATGGGGAGTGCGGGAGCGGGTTTGGGGGTATATAATTACATTCCTTCACATCGATGTATAAAGGTATAAAGTGCAAACCCGCAAGCCTTCATTCACCGTGGCGACGGCACGAAAACAACAACGTGTATAAGGTGTACGGGGGGGGAGAGGCCTATTCATGTTTACCGCTTCCCTCAGACGAATGAAACGGACCCCGGGACGCCATAGTAACCTCGAAGGTCACCACCACCGAAATGAGAGAACCGATTCCGATTAGAGATATGGACCCGAGTTTGTATTGATCCTCCCCACCTGCTGCACTCTGGAGTTTTCCATGAACTCCCTCAATCCGTTCCGCACGTGTGTGTGTTTGTCTCTGTGTATGTGTGTCTGTGTGTGTGTTTTGTGTGTGTGTTTGTCTGTGTGTGTGTGTGTGTGTGTGTGTGTGTGTGTGTGTGTGTGTGTGTGTGTGTGTGTGTGTGTGTGTGTGTGTGTGTGTGTGTGTGTTGTCTCTGTGTGTGTGTGTGTTTGTCTGTGTGTATATGTGTCCGGGTTGAAATTGGAATCCGCCTCCAGTGGACAGTATAGAATGTTCCCGCGTTACCTGATAATGGAATGTGTGGGAAAGGATAACGCGGGGACGCTTGAGCAGGCTATCCCGCCTTCCAGGACAAGCTACCGTAACACGAACCTCCGGTGTAACCCTAACCCATCACGTGACATGCCGACGTTGCAACACAAAGCAAACGAATGAGTTAACGGTTAACACGGATTTTTAAGCAATAACGAACAAAATGGACGTTCAAGGGACACGCACAGTACAAATGGAGCCGGTCCGTGTGCGGAAGATGATCCCGACAGTCGATCTGGCCCTGTAGCTTGTAACATAAGGTTGTATATATATGTATTTTTATATGGCCATGACATGAGCATTGGCCTTGGCCCTCGGGTCGTGGCGAGGCGCATGTAGTAATAGTTTGACCGTGCACTTTGGTCTTGGAGCCGAATCCACGCCCTGAGCTTTGTTTTCACCTTTGATTCTTTTTAAACCTGTTCTTTCGTGACAAAGGCGACTCCGCGTTGTGTCACGTGTCACGTGCTCAAGTGGAAAAAATGATTCTCTTCGTATTACAGATGCAGCACCTTTGGGAGAACAGTCTGCCCAGGTCAGAGAGAGACGTTACCATCGTAACGGTCGTCTCCTCCCCCGCGCTCTCCTCATCATCGTTTTCTTCCTCATTATCCTCATCATCCTCTTCCTCACCATCATCCTCTCTTCCTCATCATTCTCTTCTTCATCATCCTCTTCCTCATCAGCACGTCATCCTCATCATTCTCTTCATCATCATCATCCTCTTCCTCATCAGCACGTCATCCTCATCATTCTCTTCATCATCATCATCCTCTCTTCCTCATCAGCATGTCCTCCTCATCATCTTCTCCCTCATCATCCACTTCCTCATCAGCACGTCATCCTCATCATTCTCTTCATCATCATCCTCCTCTCTTCCTCATCAGCATGTCCTCCTCATCATCTTCTCCCTCATCATCCACTTCCTCATCGTCATTCTCTCTTCCTAATCAGCCCATCCTCCTCATAATCCTCTTCCTCATCATCATTCTCACTACCTCATCAGCACGTCGTCCTCGTCATTCTCTCCCTCATCATTTTTACGGCGTAGCCCATAGGGCAAAGCAGTCTAGAACAGTGTTTGTCCATCGGTATGTATGTATGTCCCATCAAACTTGTACCAATCAGAGCTGAGAATCTGGTCACATGACAGGGTGATGTGATTACGTCTGATGTCATTACGGTGATACGGCGGCTGACTCTCCACGCACCATCATTTTAATTTATATGCCGTTCATGCCGAACAGATCGTCGAACCTCTCAAAGATCACAATCGCCATGCTCTACCTTTACGTTTTTCATTCAGTCTGAAACACAAACAAACCGATTGTGAAAATGACCATCAAATATCGAAAGCATAGTCATCTTCAATATATGAAAGTAGCAGCAGTTTTGTGTCCGTCCGTCATGCTACGTCATTACGTCTATGATGTCATTACGACGGCTGACTCCACCGACCGCCATTTCAATTTACAAGTACACCTGCTCACAACGGGAGTGGCAGGAAGGGTAATTCCTCTTTGGGGTATATAGATTACAGATGATCTATGGTCGTCTCAATAACTTTTTTTTTTTTTTTTGTATACTGAATCGAGGCTCGTGTAAGAGCTAACATTTATTTCACAAACAAATCAACCAGACAAACAAAATATATAAAAAGAGGGAGCGGAAGACAAGATGGGGAGAGAGGGGGAAGCACACAAACACAACATTTGAGAGCAGGGACATCGGGAGATGTATGGGAGGGAGAGGGCTTGGGGGGAGGAGGCGTGGGAAGGGGGGGGGGGGGGTGGGAAGGGAGAAGTATAAAACACAAGGACACCAAGGACTTCCAGGACAGAAGTTGGTATTTCAAAAAAGTGGAATTGGGGTGAAATTAGCGGGGGTAGAAAAGATCGTTTTGGATGGGGGAAGATAAGAGATGGTGGTGAACAGCTGTTTTAAAGACCTGGAGGGTGGAGTGGGATTGAAGAGAGTGAGGGAGTTTGTTCCAGAGGCGGGAGAAAAGAGGAAGGAAGGAGTGAAGGTGAGCATGGAGTCTTGATTTTGGCAGTTTAACCATAAGAGGGTTGCAGGCAAATCTTGTGTGACCTGTAGGAATATTTTGGGGACAGAGCCCAGAGAGAGCTGGGGGGTGGGGGGGGCAAGGCCGGAGAGGAGTCCGTAGAAGATGGAAAGACCACCAACCTGCCTGCGGTGAGTGAGTGAAAGGCCCTTGGAGTTAGCTTCATCGCAGGAGATTCCAATGATTCTGAATGCTTTGGTTTCAACAGCGTGAAGACGAGCTAGGTGTGAGGCAGGAGCACCAGCCCAGAGGGGAGAGCAGTATTCCATTGAGCTGCGGATGAAAGCCTTGTATGTGGTGAGGAGCTCAGGTGTGCCAAGGAAGGACTTCGCACGACGGAGGATGCCCAGTCGGCGACTGGCTTTGGAGGCCAGCTTGGAAATTGTTAGATCATGGCAGATCTTGGAAAAAGATCATGGCAGATAGTGAGACCCAAAAGCTTGAGTGACAGAACTTCTTGGAGAGGATTATTCAGAAAGTGGATGGGAGGGTTGTCCAGTCGGTCTTTTCGGAGAGACATCGTAAGAGTGTGAGATTTGTCAGGATTGAAAGACATGTTCCACTTGTTTGCCCAGTCTGTGATTTTGTCCAGGTCTGCAGAGAGTGAGGAGGCTGCAGATTGCTGATCTGAGGGATGAGGAATTGAACCGCAGAGAGTGGAGTCATCAGCAAAGAGATAGAGAGGATTTCCAAGTGAGTCAGAGAGATCATTGATGAAGACCAGAAAAAGCACAGGGCCCAGAACACTGCCTTGGACATTGGGTGTGTGTTCATTTACAAAGTTTCTTGTGAAGAGATCGTCAAGTGGTTTAAGAATCCGAGCAAGCACTCCATTCAAAACCCTTAAGGAACAGCTGGCTTGGCAAGCGCTAGCTATCTGCTTGGTAAATGAGCACAACCTGGGCTTCCTCCCTTTCAGTTTTGTGTTAAACAGCAGGAAAAGTGGGTTTCATTGGTAGTTTTCAAAACAAAACATTCATTGGTGGGTTTCAAAACAAAACATTAATTGGTGGGTTTCAAAAGGCCGCTACGAAAAACGCCACTTCAGCGGCAGGAAGGGTCATGTTAAATTATCCAACACTTGTGGGGTATATAGATTACAGTAGATCTTCCCTCAGTTCTGTAAGTAAAACTTACCTCAGGGATGTCTGGATGCCTCCAAATTTATTTATTTAATGTTATAAGCAGCATTAGCAACTGTTAAAAAAGCTAATCATGTGTGTTTGTGGTTTATAATATTTTACATATTATTTACATAAACTCGGTTTCGCCGCTGTTAGACTTCCGGTATTGTTTTTATTTCTCCTGTACTGAGCTGTAATTTGAGCTTTACTCATTTGCATAAACAGTGCGCACTGTGTGAACTGCGAACTCGTGCAGGTCAAAGCCCGAGAAAGTTAATGCTGTCTCCGCCCACCAATCCTCGCCCCGCCCTCCTCGCCTCGCCTCGCCTAGCCCCGCCCCGCGCCCCGCCAGCGCCACGTGATCATTGCGAAGCGCCGATTTGGCGATGATGCTTTTGTTTCAACGTCTTTTGTCACGTACCGCGGCTGCACCTCATGGAAATGGCTGCAACAATACACGCGTTCGGCTGTTTGTGCATAAGCGGCTGCACCATCTCGGGTTGCCGCCCTTTGTTTCGTAGCGATGCTTCGTCTTACACAATCGACGTTCAATTTGTCCGCACATGGCGACAGAGCAGGGCGCAGGAATGCGGGCGTGAGGTCGGTGTGGCATTAAATCACGGACAACGCTCTGGCGGGAACGCGTGACGTGTGCGATCACGTGTCAGAATTAACCCAATCATGTTGACGCAATAAGGGGGCCTCGTGGTCCACGTGCCTTACTTGCGCAGGTAAGACGGTAAGACGTGTCGGGGGTTTGCATTGTAAATCCGTCTTGCACGAAGACCCCTCCGGGTCTCATCACGTGTGTGCACAACACAGAGCGGCACTTCCTTATTTTAGTCCCTTTTAGGCTCCTATTTAAACTCCCACTTAACTTCCACTTTTCCTTTGGCTCATCTTGTTCCGTACTGTCGAGGTCACGTGACCTTACCGCCTAAGGCGATCCACCAACTCGACCTCGATCGTGTTTGCTTCGGTTTGGGAAGGTTGGTGGTTCGGATCCTACACCCTGGCCGAGTCATGCCAAAGGCTTTTACAAATGGTTTGTTGCTTGAGGCTCAGCATTTAAAAAGGATCAAGCACGGATAAACAGCCATAGGTTGGTAACCGTAGCAAACCTCGTGCAAATTGATGGTCCTATAACAATGGCCTATGTTTTACTCTGGCCAACTGGTTTGTGGAACATTTGGGGGCCAAAAACCACAAGGAAGTGGGAATAATTGGGTCACTTAAAGTAGTTACTACTACTAGTATAACTAATGATAGGTCACTGTGGTATTATGTATGTACTTCTTTGTTGTGCTGGCTGCCTCGTTGTTGACCACGTGGCGCTCGCTTCCTTGTTTCCCGCCCTCTTCCCCTACCCACTCCCGCACGCCCCGCAACGCGATACAGATCAGTCGGCATGCAGCACATTAAAACCAGAGACCTACGTGAGGCCTTATCGACGCGGGAAAACGCCCCGCATCGCCACCCTCCTCGAAAGGGGGTAAAAACTAGGAATAACCACAACATCGAGCTATGGGCGCCCATTCCAAAGGAGTTCTGGAGCAGGGCTTGCCCGGACCGACCGATTGTGGACAAAGGAGGAGTCGTCCTCGAACCCGGCCTGGGATGACAAAGGCCGGGCCTGACGGGCTCGTTGGGCGCCGAGCAATTAGGCTAATTCGCGACAGGAAAGATGCTGTAGGCATTGTGTTGCCATCACGCTCGGTTCGCGCACCCTTTGATGGCCTTTGTGCCGTGCTCGGTTCCCAGAGAACGCGGTGGGAGCTTGAGGGGCTTGGTAGTTGGATGGGAGGATGCGTGGTTGGAGGATCTGTGGGGAGAAAAAGGGTCTTTGGAAAAGAGAGGAGGGCGGTGGGGGAATTAGAGAGCCGGAAGGAAGGGGTTGACGGAGGGGAGGTGAAGACCTTGAGAGCCCAGGCGAGAGGTTAGTGCGGCGGGCGAGGAGTATGGATTATATTGGGGGAACACAGAGGGAGGTTTAAAAAATCGGGGGTAAGAATAGGGCAAAGTGAGTGGTGGGTCGTTGGAAGCAAAATGGACGTACACGTGATACACCTCCTCAGTGATTGATCTCCTGATGGAAAGTCCACTTGGCATCCCCTTTTAATATATGGCCCTTCTAATTGTGATTATAGGGCAGAACAAGGTAATACGGGCCTTTCTTTTTTAGGGCTTTCCTCACTCCGACCTGCCATAAAATAGATGTGGGTTATCTTCACATAAAAACACGTCCCATTAACTTGGTCTTATCAATTCGCTTATAAATCCTCTATAATAAACCCAACGGAACGTCCACGTCCCATGGCAATCAACCGACATGTCTTATTCGGTCTCCAGGCAATGGGGTTAACCACGGTCTCAGGATCTACAATATTACTTAACCGGCGTCGATTATTCCGACCTTGTGGGGTCAGCTGTTGAAACTTTATTACTATTGTTTGGGGTCCAGGTCTTTCATGAACCTCCTTGCCAGGCCTGGCGTTCGACTGGAGGTGATTTGAAAAGGGATTTGTAATTTGAATGCTTGGGATAACTCTCCGACTCTTTGTTTAAAGCATGGCAAACCCTCCTATCTACTTTCTTAACAATCCTATTGAGGCAGTTCAGTCATTCAAAGGCCTGGGACTCACAGTCAGCCATGATCTTTATTGGGCAAACCACACCTCCAAGTTGGCCTTCAAAGCCAGCCGTGGACTGGGAATCCTCTGTCCTTCCTTGGCATACCTGAACTCCTATCCACCTGCAAGGCCTCATTCACAGTTGATGGAGTACCGCTTTCCCCTCTGGGCTGGCTCCCCTGCCTCACATTTTGCTCATTTTGACACGGTGGAAAACCAAGGCCTTTAAGGTCATTGGAATCTCCCGTGATGAAGCTGAGTCTATAGATCTATCACTTTCCCATCACAGACAGCTCGCTGGTCTCTCTGTCTTCTACCGCCTCCTTTCTGGTCTGGTACCCTCTGTTCTTTCCGTGATTTGTCCCTGGTATATGATTTGGAGGTATGGGATTTGCATACCTCCACCCCCGTTTCTGCATGGTGCATATGTTCCACCATCAACTCCCTTCTGGTGAAACTACCTTAATCCAGAATCAATGCTCCCCTCCACTCATTCGTTCCTCTTTTCCCACCTACGGAACCAACTCCCACACTCTCTTTAATGTCATTCTTCTCTCCAGATTTTCAAGACAGCTGTTCACCACCATCTCGAATCATCCCCAATGCAAACCCTTGATGTTTTCTATCCCCCACTAAACCACCTCTGCCCACCGGGCCCACTTGCTTCCAAATTTCCAGTTTTCCTTCCTGAGAGTTTGTTTCTATATCCAACTTGTCCACCCGTGCGGTCTACCCCATCCCTCATTCTTACCCGTATCCCTTCTTGTCCGTCTCGGTCTACTTTGTCCCTCATCCCTGCTGTTGGCATTTCTCCCTTCTCTTTCTGCTGGTTCTTTTGTTCTATCGAGTCCTGATTCATTCTGTGAGTGTGATCTAGCTCTTCCACGAGCCTTGACTTTGTCTTAACGAAATGACACCTTGTGATCTTTACCGTCCAAGAACTGATGTGATCAGATGGGACATCCAGATGAAAGCTTTTCCGGCACACACATCGATGGCTCGCCCTGCTTGCGGAACATCAGGATGACGGTTTATAACTGGACAGCTCAGAGGAGGTGAGTCTGCATACCTCTGGGATCACCCCTGGGATCTCTGGACAGTAAAAAGGAATTCAACCACGGTACAGGCACACGATGGACTAGTCATATTGAGAGATACTTTGGGATCTTTGCAGACCGGACAGGGCCATGACCAGACAACTCTGGGAGTCCCGTCGCCCCACAGTCTACCACAAGTCCCATAAAAGCACAAACTGCGTTCGGTGTACCTTGGTTACCAATCGGTCTGTATGTTAGCTCAATAGTAAAGGTGGCTGGCTTGAGATCTTAGGGTCTTGGTTGGAGCTCATGTCGTGCCGTTAAAATATCACCAGGTAGGTTGACTCAGCCTGTCATCTTTCCAAGGTTGGCAAAATGCGTTCCTGCTTACTGGTAACGGGGGCACTGCATCAGTGACACAGCCGCGTCCCTGGCAATTATGCAACCAGTCACCACAGGCTGCATACTGAACAACAACAACAACAACAACAACAACCAATCAATATGGGCATACCTTGATTCATTCGAACCAAAAATGATGATTGAAACACTCTGTTCCTTGAACCTGCACCGGCTCACTAAACGAAACGAACGAGTGAACTTACCTGGGCTCCTGCGCTGCAGCCAAGAGACATGGTGATGCCATGAATTCATGTTTTTAATTCGATGATGTTTTTCTGCTTATGGTTTATTAATAGTGACTAATGAATATACACTAAAAATACGCAGCCTGTTTACTCAAAGTTACTTTTTATGAAACGCCATCCTCCTCTTGTACGCCCATCATGTGTCATGGATTTGACTTATCAATCTTCACCTCCAGATGCCATCGGTTAGTGAGTTTAGGTCTTGCGTAGGCCGACCATAGACTCATGATCTGTCTCTCTTTAGATCCTCTCGAATGAAGGAGACTCATTGGATCTTTGTCGCAACCAGAGACCAACCTTGCCCACTGGCGGGACGAAGATCTCGCTGGCGCTGAAGGGTGTTTGACGGAATCACCTCGGACTTGCCCAAGTGCGGCTTGGCGAGAGCGATCGGTCGGGGAATTCAAAAGCACACAGGTCAGTGGAGGAAGAAACAAGTCTCCGTCTCTACCAAAACAAACATACCTGAGTGAGATAAGGCGTTCAACCAATGGCGTTGGGGAACAACAGTTCTATCTACATCTCATTTTGCTGCCAATCAAGTCGACACTATGTTCCTGAAAATGTTGGGACAGCATGCCCGAGCTTGAACCGGACCCTCCCAACGTCGATTTCGCCATCACGCCACACAAAGCACCACGTGCTTCATAAAGATGCTCTGTTGTGACACTTTGGACAATGGTGCTCTCGACAGGCTTTGATGCAACGCCGCGCTGAGGGTGCACCCTTACGTGTACCACCCGCACGGTAATCCACCTTGCCACGCTTCCGTGTCTGTCAGGAGTTCATATCAGAACGACGACCGCGGAATATCTGCACTATCCAGCTCAGTGATCTTCTCAAACAAGATCAAAACCACTTTGGGACGTCTTGACTTGCCACCTGAGGACCGGAGTGCAACCCATCAGTGAACTTTCACCCCCTCCGAAGGACCAATATGGTTGCTTGTTGCCACAAGGCATCCCGACATCCATTTATGATGGCGTAGTGGATGTTCATCGTTTCCATGTATCAATTTGACCAGTGATATGCTGAACAGTTAAAAAACACAAACGCACACCTGCAGAGGTGGATACATTGATACCTGCTGGGTCTCCGCTCCATCTCATGAAGCCCACACAGGTGTGGAGATAGCAACCAACAACAGCAACTTGCATGCTCTCACACATACACACAAATGGCACTCGGTAGAGAGCATACCTCCACCAGGTTGAACAGTTTACATTAGGTCGGATCTGGATCCAGACCTGAACCAAAAGCCAATCCGCTTGTTCTTGTCGCCTAACCAACTCATCCAGCAAGTTTTGTCATAATCCGTCCACAACTTTTTTTATCATGCTAGACATCGTTTTTGGCCCTCTCACTCAATGGTGAAGAATCACTAAACAAAGTTAAAACATCTATCTGGATCCAGATTCGAAACTTCACCAAAATCTAGTTATTTCGGCCTTGTGGCATTACCAACGTCTCCACCAAATTTCGTCCGAATCCGTCTACAACCTCTTGAGATGTCCTGTGCACAGACAGACAGGGGTAAAACATAACCTCCGTCCACCTACGCTGGCAGTGGTAAAAACAACAACAACAACAAAAAACAGAAAAACGGTTTCTAAAAATGTGGAAATGCTTTCTTTGTTGGTTTCAGATAGCAACAACATGATCGGTATGGTGATCTGTCTGGTATGCATTGAATTCTGGGAGTTGGATCGGACTACAAAGTGTCAAGTTGCCTCGCAGGCAGGTGTTGCATCATAGAGTGGATCATCCTCTGGAATGCACATTAAGCCTGCTGTCATATTTGTTAGCACTTCATAGTGTACTTGAATAAATCCGTGATAACTTTGACAATGTGTATAGGCCATGGTATTCTGGTACCATGTCTCAATTCACAATGCAAACCTTATCTACGGGGGAGAGCAGGGAGGGGCGGGTTAAGGTTAGCGATGAAGCTCTTAGGAATGATGCAACCAGCAGTCAGCTATTGTGCACGCCAGGCGACAAAGAAGGTAGGTTCATAGGAAGAGAGATGGAGAAAGAGAGAGAGAGAGAGAGAGAGAGAGGAGAGGGAGGGGGGGGGGGAGGGGGGAGGGGAGGGGGTAAGAGAGAGAGAGAAAGAAAGGGCAGAAAGAAGAGGAGACAAGTGAAGAGAGGGGTGAGCCGGAGAGAGAGGGGGGGGGGAGGGGGTAAGAGAGAGAGAGAGGGGGGGAGGGGAGGTAAGAGAGAGAGAGAAAGAAAGAAAGAAATGGCAGAAAGAAGAGGAGACAAGTGAAGAGAGGGGTGAGCCGGAGAGAGAGACAGAGAGGGGTGAGCCAGAGAGAGAGACAGAGAGGGGTGGGCGGGAGAGAGAGAGAGACAGAGAGAGAGAGAGAGAGAGAGGGAGAGGGAGAGGGGGGTGAGCGGTGAGCGAGAGGTGAGCCGAGCCAGAGAGAGAGAGAGAGAGACAGAGAGGGGTGGGCGGGAGAGAGAGAGAGACAGAGAGGGGTGGGCGGGAGAGAGAGAGAGACAGAGAGGGGTGGGGAGTAGGTATGAGAGAGAGAGGGAAAGAAGGAAACAAGAGGACACAAGTGAAGAAAGGGGTGAGCAGGAGAGAGAGAGACAGAGAGGGGTAGGCGGGAGAGAGAGACAGAGAGGGGTGAGCGGGAGAGAGAGAGACAGAGAGGGGTGAGCAGGAGAGAGAGAGAGACAGAGAGGGGTGAGCGGGAGAGAGAGAGACAGAGAGGGGTGAGCGGGAGAGAGAGACAGAGAGGGGTGAGCGGGAGAGAGAGACAGAGAGGGGTGAGCGGGAGAGAGAGACAGAGAGGGGTGAGCGGGAGAGAGAGACAGAGAGGGGTGGGGAGTAGGTATGAGAGAGAGAAAGAAGAGGAAGAGGAGACAAGTAGAGAGGTGAGGAGAGAGAGAGAAAGAAGAGATGGAAGTGGAGAGAGAAAGGGGAGAAAAAAGAGGAGACACAAGTGAAGAGAGGTGTTGAGGGCTGAAGATGGGGGAGGGAAGAGAGAGGGTATTAGAGAGAAAGAAGAGGAGACAGTAGTGGAGAGAGAGGGGGGAGAGTGAAAGAAGAGAAGGTAAATGTGGAGAGAGGGGAGAAAGAAGAGGAGACAAGTAGAGAGAGAAGTGGGGAGGGGGGAGAGAGAGGGGGTATGAGAAAGAAAGAAGAGGAGGTAGAGGTGTAGAAAGAAGAGACAAAATGGAGAGAGAAGTGGGGAGGGGAAAATGGGAAGGGGGAGAGAGAGAAGGTGTGTAAGTCTTCTCCGCATAACACTAATCTATTACTTTATTGATGACGCGATTGCATTATGGATGTGCAGAAAAGGCAGCGAGCAAGTGGTGACTGCAAGGCTCTAGTTTTTAAATAGTGTCCACGTCACTTTGGGAGGTGTTCTGACACGACCTGGGCACGTTGTTATTCCTCTGCCTATTACTTGTCCTGACATTCGTGTCTTTCATCCAAAAAGATGAATTGCACCTTAGAATCCTCATTGCAGAATCCGCATTTATTCAATTGGCTCGAATTTGCCATTCCCTTCCAACAATTGGTGTCGTCGTGTCTTTCAAACTTTGGCATCAACTTTGTCATAAGTCGTCCACCTAGGTTTTCGGCGTTCTCCATTCCGGTTCAGCTGACAGGTGGGAGTTCAGTTCACCCCCATATTCCTGCCACAGGTTGACCACAGCTTTTACAAGGGGAAAACAATTCCCTGCCATCATAGCAGCACGTAGGTGTTTCGACTGCAATATTACACCCGAGCATGATATTTGCGACTTGTTCCAGGGCCTCTGCTTTGTTCTGATTCCGCTCATCTTTCCCTCCCCTTTCTCTCTCTCCAAAGGTTCGATTTCCATCAATCTGACCGAGAGACCTTTTCACTAATGCCGGTGGAATTTGGGGAACTGAAGCACGAGTTTGGGACCGCAAGCAAGACCGCAAGTACCCTTGTAGCCATTTTGCCAGTGGAAACTGGCTGAGATTACGGTCGGCCTTAATGTTAACGGGAAGCCAAGACAATAACCATTGCAAAACCAAATGGCAACATGAGTCAGATCATTGCACGAGGATCAAACTGTGGGCCAACACAGATGTCTTAGGCCTTCGGCCTGCTGAGTTGCTGTGACGCACACGTCATGATATGGTCGTTGGTGAAGCTTCTTTTTGATTTTTCTGTCTCTAGAATGCGGAGAAGGGTGAAACGTCCCAAGTAATGCAAACCAGACCGTGGAATTGGTGCAAGCCCTGGATCATGTTAAGATGTCTAGAAAATGCTAAGAATGGACAATGTGTCAACTAAACAAAGCATGTGACATGTGTGAAACAAAGCAGGTCATTACCTTTATCAGTTCAGTGGCAGCATACTTACCTGTGAGTTCCTTTTGCCTTGACTTGATTCCAGATGGAATCAACCTTGACCGTCATTATCCGGCTATCACATATACTGGCCTTCCCTCTGAGGGAATTTACTAACTTACTGTCCCATCTGCTAGCGCTTCCTGTTGACATTATGTCGTTAAATCCAGTGGAATCTTTCGAAAAGAGTAGGCCATTATGCGCCGGCACTCTCTGCGTATTGCAATTTCCCACCTTCTGATCTGGAGCATTACTTGACCATGGCCAAGGCAATCTCTTTGTTCGATTTGGTAATTCTTCTTCGTTCATATGCAGCACAAGACCACGAGGTAGCGTCATTGGCTGAGGGCGCGGCTGTGCCTTTTCACGAAGGACTCCGTGGGATCTTTAACGTCCACCAACGAATGCCGGCAAACGGGACGCCAGTTTAACACCGGGATGAGAGTCTATAGCTGGGCCGGGATTCAAACCCAGTCTAAACCGCCTAGAGGTGAGTGCGCGCACCTCTAGGCCATCCTATCAGCCCCATTTTGGATATGGCGAGCCACCTCAAGAGAGTGCTTCTGTGGCCGGCAACTGCAGGATCATTTGAATCCCTTCGCTTCAGTGTTCGACTCCGATCAGCCCCATTTTGGATATGGCGAGCCACCTCAAGAGAGTGCTTCTGTGGCCGGCAACTGCAGGATCATTTGAATCCCTTTCGCTTCAGTGTCGGGAGCCCTCTTTCAGAAGGGGTGCTCATCGCTCATTGTTTCAACGGAGTAGCAAGGCCTACGTTACCATGCTGTCGGCCCAAACACTTATAAAGAGAATAATTGGACCTTTTTGCATTCCCACGATGGCCGAAAGAAGTAGGATTAGTGTTTGTTTTCTACGTGCTCAATGATGCAGTGCCTCCTGCTGCCACCACACACACAAGAACGATAGTGAGCGGTCAAACCAAAGGGCATGTATAGGTAGGTGAGCAGCATCCTAGCACATGAGCTATCTTTCTGCCAAATCCCTACATAATTAAATGATGTTAAACCGTCCTCCAGCTTTGGCCTTCCTTCCAGGATGCCCCTTTTGTACTTGGCCACCCACTTTCAGACACAGCTAAAGCATAACTTAGGTGGGTCAAGTCTTGTCATGAATGCAAAATGACTGCCTTTACAGACTCTTATTAGGCAAGAAGCCAGTTAAAATTTGCGGCAAGTCCATGGAATTGTGTATTCCGCTGCTAACAATTTCAAACTTGAAGAACAATTACCGAGGGATTAGCTTTCCCCCGGCTTGGCTCGCTTCACTGTACGATCTTCGTGTGGAGGAAAACACCTTTCGTTCATCGCAATCGAACGCTGCACTAGTGGGTTGCATAAAATCACCCTGTTTTGAGAACTCAGTTTCTCTAAAGAATACTTTCGTCAACTACTACTACCACTTAAACTGCCACGATTATCTCCACTGGCTGGAGAATGTTTTGGGCCCAAGTCTTTCACGGACCGGCTAGTTGGACCTGAAGCTCGACTGCTTGGGCAGGAATTTGTAAATTAGCCAGGGTACCGGCAATAACTCGTCCAATGTTTGTGTAAGACACCGTGGGATCTTTAATGTCCGCCAATTAAATTTAGCGGATGGGACACCCGGCTTAAGGCTCATCCGAAGGGCGACACACTCTGTGTGATGCAACGCCCCGCTTGCCAAGCGCCAATCCGATGGTTTATTAGAGTCGGGTCAGGAGTCGAACCCCCTATGTAAGTGGTCTATCTCTGCACCATCCTGTCGAACAAAAGCATACCTTAGAGTGCGCCTCCTGAATGAAATCTGATGAGATTTCCACGAGATATCATGAGAAACCTTTTAAGGGACATGTGTTCTCTTGGCCTGTCATGGTGTTCTTGCGCAAGGTTTTCAGATGCCTACCCTTTGACTCATACTCCTCTATTCATCTTCTTCACCACCAGGGGTGTTTTATGTTTGTCCGCAATGCCAAGTGCAGTGCAGATATATTTGGTTTATTTCTTTTGTAAAGCTGTTGTGTAACTTTGACTAACTTCTGCTTTAAATGTTGCCATGTGGATTTTTTTTCTCACCAGGATATCGCGCAAGGTAATTCTGTCAGATCAATGGAGCGTTGCCACACTTCTCTCCCTCCGTTGTCCTTTCATCTCTCGACCCTCCATGTTTGTTTGCTTTTTTTGTGTCTGCCAAGGTGTGATGTTTGACACTTTGTTGGTGGAAGGACTAACCAAGGCATATCCCCAATCGCCTGAGAAAAGTCGATTGAAAAATAGGCCAAAAGGTAAATCTTTGTTGCAATTCTCACTTCTGCCAACGTCAAGCTAATAGGGGAAGGAACGTTCTGTGAACAAAAGGTAAACAAATGTTTTATTTCTTCTGTTTTTTAATGTAGAGCCTCCGCGACTAAGCAGCCTGATTTCTCCTCGCATGTGGTCATGGTATAGCATTTGGCAGGGACGTTTATATTTAGCTCCTCTCTCTCTCCAGCTCACAGGAACATACTCTGAAGTCACGACACATAGCAACAGATATTGGTACAAAGTGATAAGGCATGTGGCCATACTACCCATGGTCGATAAACAAAAGTGTTCATGGCTGAGGTTCTGGTTTCCCTTAAATTCTTGCAAACCTCGCCACGATGCATTTTCCCATCACGATCAACCCTTACTGATCATTGGCGGTGAGGGTTGGTAACTCACCGATTGCCAGCACCTGCACCTCTGGGGTTAATGACAAAATGGAGGCTGCTGCTCATACAATGGACTGAACCCTGAGTAGTTCAAAAGGACAATTTTCATCTGTCCAATGTATCCAAGGAGCCGAATGCAGATAGTGAGTGCCATAGGTGTCTCTATATTAAAGGTGTTTGGTAACATTGTTTTCCTTTTGAGGATTAGCATCCTTGCACAGTCTTTTTATGGCTTGATTTTAAAGGGCTGATGTCACCCGCTCTGTATTTAAAAAATGTTTCTCTGAAGATCAGTGCTATTTCTTTAGCTGACATTGGGCCCAAACTATTCAATAAAAAGCAGCGCCGGAGTTTTTGTGTTTTGTTTTCTTTTTCTTTTTTTTTCACGCGATTTTACGCTTTTCTATTCAGATGCAAAGCCCTACTAAGGTTTCCTTTTTCATCCTCTGGGCAGTAAACCCAGGGTGTAAGAGACGTAACCGGTGGCGACTCAGCTTGGGGTGCTGAGCAGCATAGCGGTGGGAGCGAGGGGGTGGGGTGGTAAAGTTTAGGGGTTCTGACTGGAGACTTGGAGCCAGAGCAGGGGAACAGAAGGGATAAGGGTGTGGGAAAGTGTCCAAAGTAGCGAGCTGCCCCTCCTCCTAGTACCCGGCCTGCATCAATTTTGGATGGACACCGTGGAGCGTAGGCATGGCGCATATACATGGCACGTCGGGCACTCATAATCACACACTAACACAGCCCACACCTACCCCCTAGCTCCACTCGTCATTCTGCCCCTCCCAACTGCCCTGTCCTCTCTCCGCCTTCCTTCACTGCCCATCTGTCGGAATGCAAAGAGCTCTGCTAGCTGCTCTCCTTCCCACCCGGCAGCCTTTTTTCTTCTTGTTTTTGTTCCGAGGCCCTTTCCCACAAATCAATCTCTCTATTGCCCGCTGCTATGGCCCATCCCTGCTCGGCTTTACGCCGAGCGGGCCTTTCAGGGAAATTGGGGCTTTTGTTCGCTTGCTTTACGATTTGTGCGAAGCAGACTGCAGGACAGGGCAGAGATGTTTGTCAGAAGCGAGGTCTCTCTGTCATATGGAGCTTGGTGGGCAAACTGGCAATGGGGGTTGAAGCGCGAGATGTGGAGGGGTGGCATTTTAAAAGTGATGTGAGAACCTTGCGTGATGAAGGTACTTTGGTCTGGTTTCTTGGTTTCTTAGACTCAGCCTATGAAGGATATTCAGCCCTCCCCCCCTCCCCCAAACTTTCTCCTCCCTGCTAGCAAAAGAAGAGGCAAATTTGTTTTTAAGGCGATGGAGTGTTCCGGCCCCCTCTGTTCTTTGTGCTTGGTCACCGGGCCACGGAAGCAAGGCCCATGCTGTTTGGCACTGGGAGCTGGGGCCTGAGCTGTCTGTGTCAGGACCATGCGGTTGGCAGCTGCTACGCAAGTCTGTGGGAAAGGCCTGCAATCCATGGATGAGGCCTTCATAAACCACGACCCTGTTTGGCCCAATCAACAGACTAAGACCTGAGTTAGAGTGTCTATGATTTTGGCCCAAATTATGTTATGGTTTCTGTCTGGGAGAAAAGTATTAAGTGCAATTTCCTAAGTGAACCAGCTCAGGAATGGGATGTGGGACAGCAGCAGAATCCTTTAAATTGTAACATGGTCATTGTTACATTTTCTAGTTTGTGTTGGAATCCTGATGTACCAGCATAGTCGACTTTAAAGATCCCGTCGTATCTTTCAAAAACGGAAAGCCATTGTGTGCCAGTGCACTGGCCAATTTGTTTTGTTCGAGCTTACTTCCTGTTAGGAATTTGCACTACCTTGCAATTTGGGTTTCCACTCTGGCAAATGAATTCTCGACACATGCTGCTTCTCCAATCACAACCCTGAATCGACTAAGACAGAGGAATTCAAGGCTGTCTCTGGACACTTGTTGTGCATCCGATACATTCTGGCATCTACGAGAACATTATAAGTATACAATGTACAAATTGTATACTTGTAATAACCACAGTTTATGAGATTTAAATCTGGGATCCCAGCATCATGAGCTTAGAGCTCAGAATCAGTGCCAATTAGGTCAACAGACTTCCTTCAAGACCATCAGCAAAGCAGAGTTATTGATGGTGTCTTCACCCAAAGACAGCACCTTGACCCAATTATCTTCTTTATTTGCATTAACAACCTCTTTGCTTCTTTGGAACACTCTCCCACATCTTCACACTGACTCTCAGCAAGGACTGACAAGCCAACCCATATACTTAATTATATTATCTACCACGAGAACTTCTGTCCCTCGAAATATTTGGCCTCACCATCAGTCAGGACCTTTCTTGCAAAAATCACATCCCCAAGCTGGCTGTTAAAGCCCGACAACGACTGGACATTCTGCCACAGGTAAACACCTTGGATTTGTTTTTAAGGCGATGCTACTCAATCTGGGGTCTCAATTTATAACTTCTCAATCTCAATTTATAAAGCTTCTCAATGCTTGGGAAGCATTTGTTTTGTAGCATAGGGGAGTAGTACGTACGTACCTCCGATCTCTCTTTTCTAGATTCCACATAGTCCAAAGCATCCATTAAGACAATATCGCACAGGGCCTACTTCTTTCTTGACGGTTTCAGCATGAATCTGGAAGTTGAGCAGTTCGATTCGGACTAATTTAACTAGAGAGTTCAGAGAACACATTACATCACGCAGTCTTTAGAAACAAGGACATATAGGCGGGGGCTGTGAGTGGGAAATTTGATTGGTCGTGATGACGTAAAACGCCGTAATATTTTGTCCAAGTATTGCTAAACGGAAGGTTTTGAAAGTGGCAAAAAGGTGATTTGTGTTCTCCAATGTTCAAGTACATAATTCAATTGAAATAAAAATAGATTCTAAAGGTTGTAGAAAAAATAATTGCGGAAATTTACCACCGTTAATGCAGCATCCTTTACACCTCCTTATTTAACACGTTATATTAGGTCTTCATGCCTGTTGTTTGTGTCCTTTATGACGTCCGTAAAACAGTACATTTCCTGTTTGGAATGATTTTCCATTTTGTTTGACTGCCATACGGGCAAACAGAGTAAACAAACATCATCTCACTCCTTTCTGCGCATGCACAATCGGGTCATTACAGAACCAAAGTACCTGCTAAATTACAGGTTCGTTTTCTGATCCATGTTCCAATCATTCAATAGGATAGGAAATGGGCCGAGGCCATGAACCAGTCTTTTCTTGAAGGTTGTTTGACCATCCATCGAATGTCCATCTGTTATATTCTGCTCTTGCTTGCAGGTTGAAATACCCTCGGCCTTCTCCGTGAGCCTCGACTTTGCATCGATAAAAAAGAGCATCTACGATGGCTGGTATATGGATGTGGCCTGCAGTTTCCTTACTTATCCAGAGATATCTTGGGATGGGTGCTATGGGTTGATGGCTTAATGTTTGAGCCATTTTAGAACGTGTGTGTGTGTGTGTGTGTGTGTGTGTGTGTGTGTGTGTGTGTGTGTGTGTGTGTGTGTGTGTGTGTGTGTGTGTGTGTGTGTGTGTGTGTGTGTGTGTGTGTGTGTGTGTGTGTGTGTATTGTTACGGATCCAGGGGACGGCACTCCCGTTAGCAAGGGGGGTTTAATCCCCTTGTCTTGTTAAGCTGGCCGTCCGATCGGTCTTGGTACTTGTAACGCTCTTTTGCGGGGTGGGATTGATCAGGGTTATTGGTCCAGGTATTAGCCCGAATACCTTTATCAATCCCTCTGCAAAACAGGGAGACAAGACAGGAGACACGGACAAGATGGAGTTTGCCGAGCGGTTTAGCAATCCGGAATCCGAGCCGTTAGCAATTGACTAAACCCGATTAGAAGCGGTTCTGCCGAAATCGTGCCACAGATATTCAATAGGGAAAACAGGAAGACGATCGGACAAGAATGAAAACCAAAGAATAAGGAGGAACAGGTATTTATTAACTACTATACAAAACCAAAGAAACCAAAGGAGAAACTAAAGCAATTTACAGAAGAAGAAGAAGACACAGCGCAATTCTTAAACAGGCTGACTTATACCCAGGGACAAGACAAACAGAACAAACTCACGTACACTAATGGGGTTTTCAGGCAGGAATGGCGGGAAGGATGAGAAGGGCAGACGGTCCAAAGAACTGGTGGGCAGGGAGGTTCGGGAATCGCGGCACGCCATTGGTGGCCTGCTTGAGCGTCACGCTCCGGTGCAGTGGCGAAAACCCGGTCGTCAGTGCTGGTTGGTATCGCGTCTCTCTCCGGTGCTCCTTGCTCATCCGCCTCTCACCGTGGCTCTTGAATCTCCTCCCGCGTCTCTCGCACCTCCTCCCGCGTCTCTCTGGTGGGGGCCTCGTGCCAAGGGTTTTATAACCACGCCTTTGAACCCTCTCGAACCTACCAGACGTTTCTTGCCACGCCCTTGGAACCCTCTCGAACTCTCTAGATGTTTCTTGCCACGCCCTATCAAGCCATGCCCACCGAGCCCTGGTTGGTCGTTAGGGGCTCTCTGGCTCCACCTTTGATGACGAGGTGGGGCCACGCCCTTCTTCTCCGATCCTGGCCTCGTGGGCAATGGAGTTTTGGCGGTGTAATGCCAACGAAACAGCCCAACTGTCACTGGCACTTGGCAGAGGCGATTGGGGAAAATTGAAAGGGGATCTATCTTATTTGATTGATTGATGCAACGTAGAGTCAACTATTGGAAACACAGCCTTACCTGAAACACATACTAATGACATAACTATTGAGAGGTCCTATGGTTTGCTACGTGTTGTACATGGACTAACTAAGGTGCAATCTTTAATTCACAGCCAATTAAGGGGAAATGTACACAGGAGTCATTTATAAGGGAATTTACTACTAAATGTACATGTGAAGGTTCTAAAAACCGTAACAATATACGTATATATATATATATATATATATATATATATATATATATATATATATATATATATTGTTGCGGATATGGGATTTGCATCCATCCATATCCGCTTGTAAATATTCCCCTATTTCCTCAATACATCCCAACTATCCCCAATCCCCCATTCCCTAGTCCCATTTTCTGTAAACAACACTCTGTAGACCCGACCTCCCCCTATTTCCCCCATTAAATGTCGTGCCCAGGTTCACCGCATCTCATGTAAGACAACTATAGGACATCTTGCTAGTTATTCTTAGTCTATGTCAGTTAAGGACTCGTTTCCATTAATTCTGACCCTTCGTTGCACCAGAATGTGATTGTATGGCACCGTTAGGAAGTTTAGGACCTCCCAATACCTCCCCGCAGCTCTTCCTCACGGTTCAGCAACAACAACAACAGCAACGGCAGCGGCGGGCGCGGGAAGTGCGCGTCCTCACTCCGGCTTGGTTGGTAGGGGGTGTTGGGAGGGCACCAGGCCTTCCCAACGAGCCGCCATCGAACATGTGCTCGACGGGGTTACCAAATAGGGGCTCCCTGTCAGCTCCTCATCAAGGGCGGAGCCCGGTAACCCCCGCACCCAATGGAAGCGGCGGACCGGCCCCAGTGGGGCGGAGCCAACCAGCCGAGGGCGTGTCACTCCCCGCTGAGCATGCGCAGGAAGAGGGAGGTGACGTCAGATGCGCGCTGAGCTTGGAGCAAGCAAGACCACCTCCGAGTGCTGTGAGGCCTCCCCGCATCTTCTGGACTGGACCGTGCTTTATCCTGTCCCCGAGCCAAGGTGCACCTTGTGCCATCGAACTACCTGTCCCTCCCTGCCATCAATCCCTGTGTAAGTCAGCCTTGTTCCGTTTGTCTGTGGTCTGTCCGGGAATAGATAAGATTGTATTTAAGTGCCCATCTCTTCTGTGTCTTTTACCTCACTCTGCCGTGTAATCTACCCCCTTTTCTCCACCACTGTAATTATACCTTCCTCTGGAGGTCTTGAGAACTGTACACCTTGCGTCGTTTCCTCTTTCCCAGTCGTCGTGTCCTTTCCATCATTGATTTGGCATAGCTCGATTTGGTCAATGTCTGGGTGAATCGGGTGAGTTGGGGAAGAATCGGGGGAACTGTTAGGTCACGGTAATACCACCGCTCGGTAAATATCATCTAAACCGCGTCCGTAACAATTGGTGTCTGGGAGTGAGATACGGACCCGAAGCGCGCTTAACGCGCTCAAAATTACAAGTCACCGAAATTTGATTTTGTTTTACAAAAAACCCGAATTTTGAAAGTCGCGCTATGGGAGATCAAGACGGCTGGGTTCCGGTAGAGGAGAGTGAGGCAGGGTCGATCCAGGACCAAATTGAGGGACATGAGGAGAGCGAAGCAGTGAGGGCGGCAGGTTCGCAAAATGGCGTCCTCGCGCACGAGGTTACGGGCGCGCAAAATGGCGCCTCGCAGATGGCTACGGCGACCGCGCCCGCGACCGTAGCAGCGCCGCTGGTGGATTTGAACCTTTTTTTTATACAAATGAAGGCCCTTATGGCCCAGAATAGCGAACGGTTAGAACAAAGGATGGGGTCCAATAGCGAGAAATTGAGGGAGGACATGGGGGCCAATAGCCAACGGTTAGAACAAAGGATGGAGTCCAATAGCGAGAAATTGAGGGAGGACATGGGGGCCAATAGCCAACGGTTAGAACAAAGGATGGGGTCCAATAGCGAGAAATTGAGGGAGGACATGGGGGCCCAGATCGGAGGGTTAGGGAGTAGAATAGAGGGATTAGGAAACAAATTTGAGGGACTAGACAAATTTGAGGGATTAGACAATAGATTAGGGGAAATACAGGAGGGGTTAACGGGGGTAGAAAACAGAATGGCCGCTCAAGAGAATCAAATGGAAGGGATGAAAAAGGGGTTAGAGGGGTTAGAAAACAGTATGGAAGGTAAATTGAGGGACATGAGGAACCAAGCGGAAAGGGAAGTTTTAAAAATGGGGCAGCAGATAGAGGGGGTAGGAACTAAATTGGATGCTCACAGGGAGGAAATGGAGCAGATGAGGGTGGCATCTGGGCAGGAGATGCAAGTGATGGGAGAGGAGATCAGAAGAGGTGTGAGTGAGGAGGTCGGAGGAGTGCGCGAGGAGGTGAGGCACTGTAAGGAGCGCATGGAGAAGGAGGTGAGAAAGGGGACTGTAAAATTGCAAGGTGGTATAGAGGAGTTGACGCTGGGAGTGGAACAGCTGACGGAGGGACAAAAAGAACTAACGGAGCAGGTTCAAAGGAACACTGCGGTATTAGGAGGGTTAAAAGCGACACAAAACGACCTAAAAAATGACTTGATAGCGACACAGAGGCAATGTCAGATGGTACGTGAGGGACTGACAATGAGGTTGGACGAGGTGACAGAGGTAATGGAGACGAAGGACTGGCAGGTGAGGACGCACATAGAAACGTTCAAGGTGGCCTTAGAGGACGAGCTTGAGGAGACGCACCGGGAAATAAAAGAGGTGAAGCAGAAATTAGAAGAAGTGGAAGAAGGGGTAAGCGAAATTAAGAAGCGACGGAGAGGGGATAAGAAAGAGATCAAAGAGGAAGTGAAAGAATTGGTCCAAAGTCTGTGTTCGGATCGTGATGATGTGCTCATTAACCGGATGAGGGATTCGCAGGTGATGGAGGAGAAGCGAAGAGAAAGAGGACCCGGGGTAAGTGGTGACCAATATGGTCGTGCGTATGATGCACCAGGTGATTTAATGAGCTTGGGGGTCGAGATGGACCCGGGTGTTCGTGAGAAGCCGTTGGTGAAGTGTGCGACAGGTCTGGTGTGCGAAAAAGGAGGTGTGCGAGAAAGTCCGACTGGGGTGTGTGAGGAAAAGTGCGCGCCAAGGAGTGAGGGTGCTGTCGAGAGTGAGTCGGTCGTAGCGCGTGTGCGAGGGAGCACATGGAAGCGCGTAGTGAGGAGTGTTACAGGGGATGTAACGGAAGAATGCACGCCTGTGGTGAGTGTTACAGAGGATGTAACGGGAGAGGATGCGCGAGCAAGGTGTGTAACGGACAGGTGCATGAGGAAAGAGTGCGCTGTCGAGAGTAAGGGTGAGTGCGCGACCGAGAGTGGAGGTGAGAGTAGTAAGAGTGACACGGAGCATGAGTTGGTTGTGACAGGTGAGAAAGGAAGCACACCTGGAATGGTAGAGCGTGTGTGGGAATGCACGCTGGAATTGGTAGTGAGGCACGTGGTTGGGTGTGCGAGTGAGAGCACACCTGTGATCGTCACAGAGGAGGTGACCGAGGAGGGGGCGCGAAGAGGTGTGTTGGTGAGGTGTGCGAGCGACGAATGTGTGCCAAGGTGTTCGGTGGTCAGGTGTGTGACCAAGTCTGTGAGTGGAATGACCTGGGTGTGTAAGTACCTGGGTGTGTAAGAGAAGGTGCAATGACCAAGAGCAGGGAAACGGCTGGATGTGTGAGCAAGGAACGGGCTGCGGGGTGTAAGCATGCAGGTGAGGCATCGACGGTAACTGGGTTAGAGGTTAGAACGACTAATAGCCGAATCGGGCCCTCGGTGCGCGTCGGGCAGCTTCGCGTGCCGCAAGAACCAGCGGGGATCCGAGCCACGGCGGGTTCGAAAGGACCGCCGTACGCGATCCACGCTGGGCCTCGCTTTGAACGGCCGCGTCCGTGCTCCACTAGGCGGAGCGGGCAGCCCGATAGGAAGGGTCGTCATGGCGACCACTTTTTGTTGAGGCATTCCGGCAGGTCGAGATCGGGCCATGGGATGGCTCCGTGCCGAGATGGTGCGTGGGACCTCGGCCCGGGTAAACCTCCTTCCCTGCACCGAATGCGGGACGTATCCAGCCGCTGGCACCAAACAACCCGCATTCATGGCTTGGCTGTACGAAGCCGAGCTTTAGAAGTGAATTGGCGCACCGAGAGGCATTAGTAAGTAGACTGTAATGACGAGGATAGTGTTTTGGCCCCGAAATTAGAAAAACAAAATTTGATGATTGGCAAAGGATTGGCAGTAATGATTGGCAGATGATGGGTAGTGATTGGCAAATTTTTGATTTGTTGAAATTTGATGTGCAAAATTGGTAGTGGGAGATGCCCCATGTGATGGGATGGCCAATCCACCATCCCTCACAGATGGGGGCAAATGCGCAATAGTTTATGGGGTGGCTATGACAACCGAGCCAGGGAGGGCTTGGTTATATTGATAGGGACTAGAGGTGACTATGGGTGACAAGAGTTAAGTAAGAGACTTGGTACCTGTAGTGGGGACGTAGTAGCTTAGTGTTTGATAATGACGTGGGAGCGCTGAGTGTAAGGGAAGACGGAGGAGCGCGAGTTTTAGAAGGGAGTAGACAGAGCAGATGATGCAGTATGAATGGAAGTGCTGGTGAGCAGCTTCAAATGAGGCATCGGTGAGGCAATGCTCCGAGGTGTGTGTGAGTGTACAAGTGATGAATGAGAGAGCATTGCGGATGAGTGTCATGGTGAGTAGTGAGTGTTGTGGATCAGCGCGAATGCGCTTGGGGGAGAGAAGGGTGCAGGCGGCACCAAGTATGAGAGCACAGGTGTGCAAGTACAGGTGTGTGGAATATATGGAGCAGAGAATGAGTGGTGTGGAGAGAGTTGGAGTAAGTGGTACGGAGTGGTATGCATGGTGCGAAGGTGTGGATGGGGGAAGAGTGGACCCCTTTCACGAGTACCCGGGGCGGGTAGTGTAAGTGTTAGGTAGGGGGTATAGGTAAATTGTGGTTGGATATTGGCATCTGTGGTGCGAGGTGAAAGAATGGTATTTGGATGGGTGCATTAGTGTTGTGGAAATGGCTGGGCGTGTAGCCTGTTAGTGTGTGTAGTTGGTTTGGGCACTCCACCACTGTGAGGATGTCGGCCAGGTGAGGCCGCAGGTGGGCTCTGGGAGCCGGTAGTTGTGGATAGGGCCCGAGGATCCGGGGGACGGACCCGGGTAGCCCAGTGCCAGAGGGCAGCAAGGGGTGACAGAGCCAGGAGGGGCCTTCCCCAGTTAGTTAGGTTAGGGTGAGGAGCTAGGTAAGCTCGGGTGGCAACTGCAGTGGTGGAGGTGTGCAGGTGGGTAGACCTGCTGGGAGAGCTACACGTCGCAGCCCAGAAATTGTGCAAGGGCACCGGGAGATGAATCGGGGGAGTGAGACCCCAAATTGAGAAGCACCACAGTTTGGTCAATGGGAATTGGTTTTTAGAACCCATAGTGTAAGTTGGCCAATGGATTGGCAGGGAAAGACCCCGGGTAATGTAAAGTTGTTAAAGTCATTTAGGAAATAGTTAGGATTGATGAACCTGTCGCACCATACGCAGCCACTTACCTGAGGTGATGATGATGACTCCACACCTGTGTTTTCTTTGTTTTGTGTTGCAGGAAATGAGAATTGCTGTTTGGATTTGTGAGACGCATCACGACGTGGATAAGACATTGGCGTGATTCCATCTCTCCCTCCTTAGGAGGGACTGATGATGAGTTGGAGATGGCAGATTTTGATGAGAGTTGGAAATGGCAAATTTGATTGGTTAGGAGGGAGAGAAGACGAATTTGGTTTATGGGAGGAACGGGGAAGACAGTAGGGACGTTTGTTGATGTGTAAAGTAGATGTTTATGGGTAGTGTTGTGTTTTGTGGATACAGTAAGGGGTAAGGGAGGGGCAATGTAGGTTACCTGGTGGGGGGGGGGTGGGGGGCGTACGGTAGGAACGTACCTGTCTCACCTGGTTCCCATGTGCCCCCAGTGTGCATTACCTTGTATTGCGTGCACTTTTGCGCCCTTACCACCTTACTCACTTGTCTTCTTTTGTCTCCCACCTCCGAGGATCTGGCTTTGGGGCAGAGAGAGAGGAGAGAGAGGTGCTGGCTCCGCAGTTGTGGGCCTGTACTTCCGCTGCTTGCTGCCTGGATCGATACACCATATGGACCGCAATTTTTGTGGCCGCCCACAATGGACCGCAGTTCTTTTGCGGTCAAGCACCACCCGTGGATGGACCTCTGGGTCAACGTGGCACCTATGCCATACAGGTGAACCACTTTTAGTTGGCCCCCCTGATGGCCACAATTCAGAAATGGACGCGGTTGGCGCCTTTCTTTATTTCTAAAGAAGCCAGAAGGCCAAGTGCACTCCATGAAGGCAAGACCAGCGGCAGAACATCGGCCGGCTGCGACACCACCGGTGACCATGGACACTTAATTGTGCATTTTTATGAACACTTTATTGGTGCACCGGATGGTGCTGACTGTGCGTAATGGGGTGGTGCTTTTGGTGCTTGGACGGGGTGCTCTGCACATTATTAAAGGCCGTAGGGCCACAGGGCACTCGTGGGTTGGTGTATTGATGCTGGCATGCGTGCTCTCCCTATGCATAACATCTGCATGTGTTCCTCAAAGAACAGGTCCTGGATCGTAGTGTAAATATCAGTGTAGTCTTGTATAAATGATGCTCCCTACCGGCTGTATGTTTAGTTTGAGGATGCTTTCCGCGATTCGGTTATCCTGTGGGTGTGTTTCTGTTAGGAGAAGGGTGCAACGTCGCAGGGGGACATATTTACTCATTTGTGAACATCTGTAAAACTGTCACACTCAGGGTTGAGTTAATAGTAGAGGGAACTACATCTGAGTGCCACACTAAAGTAGGTAAAAATTTATCGGGTCGGGACGCCCCGAGGTAGAGAAGGGTGCAATGTTGCGGATATGGGATTTGCATCCATCCATATCCGCTTGTAAATATTCCCCTATTTCCTCAATACTTCCCAACTATCCCCAATCCCCCATTCCCTAGTCCCATTTTCTGTAAACAACACTCTGTAGACCCGACCTCCCCCTATTTCCCCCATTAAATGTCGTGCCCAGGTTCACCGCATCTCATGTAAGACAACTATAGGACATCTTGCTAGTTATTCTTAGTCTATGTCAGTTAAGGACTCGTTTCCAATAATTCTGACCCTTCGTTGCACCAGAATGTGATTGTATGGCACCGTTAGGAAGTTTAGGACCTCCCAATACCTCCCCGCAGCTCTTCCTCACGGTTCAGCAACAACAACAACAACAACGGCAGCG